>NC_139254.1:34786880-35238768 GCF_977018435.1 Lepisma saccharinum
CCTTTATTCAATTAAACAATACGCAACTTAGACCAAATTTAAATTGTGCGACAAATAAGTTTCCAGTCCTGCAGTGGAACCCAATAGAACCCATTAAAATTTATGGGTTCCTGGACATTTAACAACCCTGATTCAAACTGCCCGGCGTGACTCCCTGGGAAGACTCCCAAATTACGAGAAAACTTGTAAGAAAATATATATTTTTGAACGTTTAAAGTGCATAAAGAAAATAAATCGCCTTCATTATTATAATAAGTTACGTTGGTTGTCCCTCGACAATGTCATCTCCCCTGATTTTTAACTAAGACAGGAACTGCACTCGCACCTTGTATACTCTATTTCAGGGATCCCTGAAGCAAGGCCGAGTTAACAGTAGAGAATAAAAGAAAGCGAGTGAACGAAGCGAAGCAGTACACGTAGCTGCAAAGGGCTGGTAACTGCAGTCGCTTTCCCCCTCCACGCAATCTCGTGCCCTCTCACGTGTTCATTGGTCAAGCCCTCTTGAGTCACTACTTGCGCGGGCTTGTTCGTTCGCTCGCGCCAGAGATTCCAGGGACTGTGTATAATGTGTAGAGTCTGACCCTCGCCAAACCATAAGGGACATGGCAGTGACATTGGGTGTACAGTCTTAGAAAAAAAATACCTGGGCCACGGGACGTAGAATTTCGTAACGTCTTAAAGCCTGTTGTTTATGCAACCCAAATAACAAAATATTCGCTTAAGTTTGCCTGGTGATTCTGAGTTTTCGGGAAGGATTGAGCTTTGATAGTATGAGTCACATGACTCGTGCCCCAGCCACAACAAACAGCTGGGTGCTACGATGCCTCCAGAAGAAAATTTCAGGAACTGGTTTCTTGACAAGAGCTACTCGTAAGGAAATACTATTCTTTCAAGTGATATTAGAGTCATCGTCAAGAAGGTTCGCTGAAATGATGGTTCTCATCACAGACCACATGCCACACGTTAATTGTTTAAGTCCAGTTCACGCACTGGACCTACAGATTAAAATGGGATCCGAACCAAATGCCTCTCTATTTGGTATTGAATTCGGAAGCCTTTCATTACATGGCGAAGACGTTACCACTACGACATCAGAGAGGCAATGGAACCCCTTGAGAAATAGATAAGCGAAAATTGCTACGTGACAAACCATATTTGCCCGTAAATTTTAAAAATAAGACAATATTTTGTACTGACAGCTTCGAACCGTGGGAGAGGTATATATTTTTTTGTACCATCGTCCATTTCACGAGTTTATAATTCTTCCTCGCCGACACAAGTAACGCGAGTGGTAGAAGAAAAGCGAAGTAAAATAACTGAAACAGAAATAAAAGGAAAAAGCTAAATGAATTTTATTCATAATATTCTGCAGTCACTTGAGTTGTATTCACGGGATGCTATATTTAAAGAAAGCCGTGGTCTCTTCCTTGTTTCGCTTTCTTTGTGCTCTTGCTTCCCCCGTCACGATTGGTCTAAAACTAATGAATGCGACGTTAATTAAACAATCCAAACAACGAAACAATGCACAATCAACTGCACAAAACAACATTCCAAATGTTTTCGAATCGGAAAACAATTGAGATGCTGTAAAATGACTTAAGATGCAGTAATAAAGTGGGAATTCGGTACCGTATAGAATTAAATCGGTAGAGATGTTCGATTTGATTGGATGTTTGTTATTTAGATTTGCTATTCTTTCACTTTTGGCAAATAGCGACGATGAAGATGAGTGATGCTATGATGAAATTGATGAAGGGATACTTACCAAGGACACCCACGCCCAAGTCGAGATTCTAACCAGGGACCCATGGCATCGTAGCGCGCTGTGCTAACCACTCCTCCATGGAGTGGACATTATAGCATATTTTGTGTGCTCAATTGGGATCAATCAATGGAATGAAGAGGCATATTATATGATTAATAAATTCATATCATAATACCACGTCATATTATTCGGCACGAAGTAACATCAGAGACATTCAATCTTGCATTTTTGCCTTTCAACTAATTCTTTGAATTCAGGTTAATCACAACAATAAGATAAATTATGAAGCAAATGATAGTGAATGTGGGATATTATTACGAATTACCTGACAGAAACAACATTAAGCAGGCTTGGTGGTCAAGCTCATTAAGTGATTGACATTCGATATCGTCGCAAAAGTTCCCGGGTTTGAGTACCGTCCATGTCGGGGGTATTTGATTATTTTGTCATCAATTTCATGTAATGGTCACTCGTCCTTATCGTCGCGATCATCGAACAGGGAATAAAAATTATAAAAATAAATACGATGGAAGAGTACTTATTTCATCTCTCACGAAATCTCCTACAAAACCGGAATATATAAAATACATGTATATTCATTCACATACATTTTCGATTTCTATATTTAACTAATCGAGACCGAGAACGGGAGAGCAATTTTCAATTCGACAAACCGAGAGACGGAGAAACTTTAAAGTCTCGTTTCTTCTTGGCACCTCCGTAATCGAGTTGTTCTGTTTGTCATTGGCTTTGTATTGACAATTATTGTCATTATTCTTCCCCTGCAGGTAAACCATAACGATGAATTATGATGAAATGAAGCAGATAAAAGGGCAAGAACAAGAAAGTCATGCCTGTTCTAGACTCCAAAACAGAACCTTATGTAACGAGATTAGAAATTCTGGAGAAGGCGTCCGTGTTTCGCTTGGTTTTCTCTTTCCTCTACTTCTCTTATATTATCATACATGTATAATAAAAATGGATCTGATACGATATGTTGCGATTCATAATTGTGCTGGTTAGATGCTACAGATGTGAACTCCAACCTGCAATATATTATTCCCTTTTGTTTCGTATCTGGTTGAACATGAAATTTTCTTGCACTGTGACAATTTCTTTCTTAGTTTTGGTTTGGTGCACAGATATGCTAATCTGGTCTCGACCTTTAGTTTAAAGTGGGATACTAACCACTATGTGCATCCACCGTGTATCAAACCCAGGATCCACTGATTACAAGGCGACGACGTTATCACTACGCCATCGAGGAGGACCCATGACAAAATGTTATTCACTCGATCTCTACCATAATTTATTTCAGCATTTACATTTTCGTTTTCTTCTTCTTTTTTCCTTTTGTTATCTACTCTTATACAACTCTTTTTGCGTCTTCGAATTTCTTCTTGTTTCAGGAAAAAATAATACATGCAGGCTGTATAAAAATCCCCCGTTCAAATAGATAAAACGTTCACTATCGAGAACTAATTTACATGTTTATCACTAACGTAACCATTAGGAAGGAAACTATTGAAATGTTAACTGATATAACTGCAGATGAAACAATACTTCCAGCCACTAACGAAATATCTATTCTTGTGTAGCCTCACAGACAACAAGTATATGGTGAGTCATTCACTCTTGCTGACTACGGGCGAAGGTCACTGAACCAAAGGGTGGTGGCAAGCAAGCAGGCTTCTGCTTTACCAAAGACGAGGTCACGTGTTCCAGTTATCAATAGCGTACGAAATAAGGAGGAACACAGCTATCTGACGTATGTTTTGGTCCCGTCATTGCACGCAGAACACTTTATCGTCGTGGCCTTGAAGTTCCCTCAGGGCACTCCTACGTAAAGGCTTCTCAGCTAGAAGGATATCTTCCCCATTGAGTGGAGGAAAAGTGGGTGCGTATAGAGGTCCTTCAACTTTCGTATTCTTTTTCATTTCAGAACCCGTGCTGTATCGTCGACTTAATCCAATCTATCCGATGTGGGTTTTAGGTTCTGTTTCTGTTCGGTTATTTCACGTTGTCTTCCTGCTTATGTTATTCGCGACGAAGGTTCTGGATTCGATAATCTGGACAATAACGGGATTGGGTTGGTTGCTTGATTTGGTGTCTTAAGTCCACTTTATGTCCTGTTAAGCTAATCGTGAATGGACCTACAGTTTAAAGGGGGATCCGAACCACTATGTTCCTCCACCGAGTATCGAACCCGGGATCCCTTAATTACAAGGCGCCCACGATCCCACTGCGCCATCGGGGATTGTGTTCGAAACGAATGAATCAAATTTGAGTGATATGATATGCAACCATTGGAAGACTATTGAAAGAAAAGCTATGGGAACCTGCCAGTTTTTCTACTGCAGACAGGAAACCATAAACATGGAAGAGAAGCTTATATTCTATGAAACCTGACGCTATGTGCTCGAATACTTGCTAAATATAATCCATACAGGCATAGCAACGTTAAACAACCTCTTATATGATACATATAGGTTTAAAAAGGTCGAAATACAAAGATTGTGTGCGCCTCACTGATGGCGTAGTGGTAAGGCCTTGTAATCAAGGGGTCTGGGGTACGATACCAGGTGATCGCACATAGTTGTTCGGATCCCACTTTAAACTGTATGCACTTCAGATTAGTCTATCTGTGCCGGTGACTCAGTCGGTAACGCGTCTGACTACCATGCTATAGGCCCCGGGTTCGATTCCCGGCCGGTTCAAGCCCGGGAACTTTTCTAACGTTGGAAGCAGCCCCAGCGCCCACCCAGCGTCGAATGACATGGGTACCTGGGGGAAACCCTGGGGGTAAAAGCGGTCAGGGGCGTGATGCTGATCACATCACCCCCACTCACGAACGAATCAAGAAAGTGTGGGGCGGCGTGATGCTGATCACATCACCCCCACTCACGAACGAATCAAGAAAGTGTGGGGCGTTACCCCCACACCCCCTATACGCCTTCATGGCGTAGCGCTAAGCACAGGTAAGAACTTTATTATTTTATTTTTTTTTGCATTAAGTGGACTTACAACAAAATTTAAATTTGCGATAAAGATTATGATAAGGTATTAAAGAATTGGGTCTAACACATTTTTTTATTGTTTACCAATGACATTGTTAACTAATATTCTTAATTTCAGTTTCAAGATGAAATCGGCTACGAAATAAAAGGAGTGGGTTCATATTTCTGTTACGAAATTCCACTTTTGTAGTAGACCTGTGCCACACTAAGATGTGACAATAAACAAATCTGAGACACTTTCAAAGTATTAAATTGATATCTACGTATTTGGGAAAAATCTTTCAATATAATACTTTTTTTGGACGCGTCAAATCATAGTATTTAATTCCTGTTTTAGCAGCTTTAAGAAACCTGATTTGGGGGGGGGGGGTTACAAATGCCCTTTCTGCTCCCGTCAAGTTACGCCTATGACAAACAGGAATTCAAAGTAAAAGACTGTCCCGACTAAATCGGGAGACACGTCTGATAGATTTACAATAGGGAAAATCATAATTAAGCGTGTAGTTGAAAACAACCTATTTTCATATATTGCATGCAGCTCTACTTTTTCTGCAATGTGGATCAAGAACTGGGGACGTGGAGAAGCACAACACACCACGTAACCAATAGTCACGTGACCCTCTTTGCTTTCCTGTCATGTTGACCTTCGCGTGGAACACATTTCTCGGTGTTAAGACAGGCAAAATCACCCGATCATCGAAGGGTGCAATATGTGTTGCCTACCCTCCTGCATTACTTGCTCCTATTAAAGCCTTATGGGGAAGAACTTTTTTCCATGACTGTACATTATTCCACAGTTTCCTGGCACTTTGAAAAGTCAAGAAGCTGCATAAGTTGGTTCCTCATGAGATCACCGAACAACACATGAACCGTCGCCCACAAGTGTGCCTTTCCCTTCTCTCCTTGCAGAGTAGTGACATGTGACGAAAAGTAGATATTATACGGTATTAGTCGCCGCTCTATACAAAGGCAAGATGCTAATGCGGCCCCAAACCTCATGACCTTCATACGAGCAAGATAATGGTCAGTGTTTGATGGTGTGCTGCTGGTATTCTTTTCTATTTTCTTGAAAACTGGCGAAACAATGAATACCCAGAAGTACTGCACCAAGCTGGATTAAATTCATAAAAACTTACGAGTTAAGCAGCCTAGATTACTCAACAGAAATTAAGATTTAGTGCTTCATTACAAAGCGAGGCCCCACGTGGCAATGAGAGCAGTGGAAACATCTACATAGTTTGTTTCCGCATTCACCATACTCGACAGATCTCTCGCTAAATTATTACCACTTATCAAGTATTTGCATCATTATTTGGCGGGGAAAAGGTTCTCAAATTAAGCAGCTGTCAGAAACACCGTTGAAGGTTTCTTCATTCCAGAACGTCGAACTTTTAGGAAAGTGGCATAAATGCAATAACATTTCGTTGGCAAAAGTTTAAAGCATCGGATGATATCTATTCGTTGCGCGAGAACCGAAGGAATGCAACTCCAGAAAAGTGTTTTATTTCTTTCTGAGGAGCTCTATTTGGAGCCATAGAAACGGTAGAGTCGCGTAACTTCGATTTTCTATTATTTTTTTCGGATCCCACTTTAAACTGTAGGTCTAGTCCTTAGCCTTACTTTGCACAAAGTGGACTTAAACACCAATTCAATCAATCAATCAATCAATCAATCAGACATTTTCTAACAACATGAGAAAATAGTCGAGGGAATCCTCGTGGTACTCCCACATGGAGGAGTATGCTTATGCGGCCTGTCATGCCGCCACGGAGTGATACGTTGCTGTTGATTGGCTCGTTCCCAAGACACAAGCTCTGCCTGTCGCTTCGGGTAAAGTCTCTACTTTCCCCATTATCAACAAATGCTGCGCTACGATTGACAGACAGTTGAATGCGATACCAAAGAAAGTCGTACTGCACCAGAATGCGTTGCATATTAAATTTGCAGTATGTGCATATTGCGATAAAGTGGAATGTGACAACGCATTTCTGACATACCCCTGGTGAGACAGAAAATATTGTGTTCATCACTCTGTACAGTGAGATTGTTTCATGGAGTGAACACACACACGCGCACGCACGCACGCACGCACACACCCCCCCCCCACACACACACACAGACAGAGTCGAGTCCTAACATCCGATGCGGATGGTCACATAGCATACACCCCCAGGGCAATGTTCCTCCATATTTCCAAAAGCACGCAACAGTTTCAGTTAGTTTTGAAAGTGTGAACGCCTTCCATGTCAGAAATATTTTAAAAGCTAACAATTACTTAGGTCGGCCATACATTCAAATGGTTTGTCTTCGAGAATACAACAAAACCCGGATGGAGAAAATATCATTTTAAACCCCACAACATTTTTACAACCTACGCAAAACTGCTACTAGATTTATTACTACCATGTAATTAGATAACCACGTGTTCATTTATTTAATTCATAATTTATATGAAGTGTGTTCTTCGTAAGTAAGATATTTACAGCGTAAGAGAACGCTAAGAAAAATAGTAGAATAAAATAATAATATAGTAGTGTATTTTAGACAGTTCACCTGTCATCATTTGTAGGTATCCCCTATTTCTATGGATTTAGCCTCAGTTGTATCATATTATGACGATTTATTGTGGATTTTATGGTGTTCGTCGACGTTCCAGTACAATTTTCATCGTAACTCAGTTTTTCCATCTCATTCTTTGTAGGTATGCTACGATCTTACGTGATATAACTTAACCTATTCACATTTTTTCAATCTTTCACGAGTTAGATAACACACAGGTCGTTCTCTTTCACTCCAATTGTAACTGGTCATGATGAAATTATTTTCTTAGATCTCTTACGTACGTAAATAACCTCGCTTCTAAGACACCATAGTAGTACATATTAGTCGGTTCAAAGTAATCATAAGTAAAAATCTCATCATAAGTAAGAAGGGCTCTCATAGAAATGTTCTACGATGTATTTTTTGGGGTCTCATGATGTTTCACGATGTTTTAAATCCTATTGGGTCCTTTCGCGATGTGTTCGATGGTGCCCTGAGCGCCCTTTTCGATGTGTTTATAGATCTTTTACGGACTATTCTAACCTACATATGCATGTCCGTGCAAACAGATTTTCGACCAAGTGTAACCGTTTTCAACTTTCGGTTAGCATTTTGAATTTCTTCCAGTCAGGGACAACAGAGGATATCGCAGAAATAAAAACATGTTTCTAAGATCATCATCCTTTTCGAGAGTTACAAGTGATGGAAAAAAATGGCAGTTGATCTTGACCCACTTCTTGACCTCACATGACCACTAAGATTCGTACGCTTACTCTATGTTACCGTAATCGACATAGGAGTCAAATGGGGGATTTTTCGAGTTATCTATTACCATTTTCGTTTTCTACTACGTCCACTTCCGGTCGCCATTTCATGAATGATTTTTCTAATTATTTTCAAAAGGGTCGAGAATTTTGATAGGCGACGACAAAGCAAAACTTGGATGTTGGAATTTTTTTCAGTACATCAATTTCTTTTTATATTTTAGTATTCTGAATTTTTTATAATTTTGTGCAAATTTTTATGATTTCTAAAATGGTGATACTTGTTCTTAATTTTGAAACTTCTTCCATATTCTTGGAGTTAGAACTGTTCCGTGACCCTCTCATTTTTGACATCTTGGACGAATGACTTCCCTGCCACCAGGATTACGCTGGACACTGTGTCGACAGGGAGGACGTCGTGAAATTCACACACTACTTTGAAGTTGGTGCGATCGTTAACCACAACCTGCTTTCTTTTTGACGTGTTGATAACGAACATGGGCCTATGTTCTTCGAATTCGCTTGGAGTGTAGTATATGCCACGTTATCTGTGGTTACTGTTTTGTACGCCGTATACGCTTCGAACAGTTTGAGGTAATCGTTGGTGTTAATGTCTAGATTGTAGTTCTCGCACGGGAAAACTTCATTTCTTCCGTTCTTGAGGCATGCGTTCTTGATCTTGCAGTTGTCGAATTTGCTGGAACCTTTTTCCTGGTTGTTATTGCGTCCGATCTGAAAAAGCACAACCACGAAATCTGTCATGTCGTACTGTATGTTGTTGAATTTCGTCGTGACGTCGAATTCGTAATGGCTGCCTGAAGCGGGTTTCTGCACGCACTGGGAACTGTAAAACTGAACGGGTACTTGTGGATTTTTCAAGATTTCTGCTTTGTACTTGAGGGCGTGGTTGGTTTAGTATTCTACCACTGGAATTCCCAACTCCATGCTCTGAATGATGCATTTGGTTGCTGCGGGTAGGGTGTTGGGCAGTGCTGTGCCGTCGGCGTTCACGTTACTGTATCGCATGAAAACATTGTTGTCGTTCGAGGATCTGCGAAAAGTGATTCTCAAACCACCTCCTTGCCACATGATCTCCTTGTAGTGTGAGAAGAAACCCGGAAGCAGACTCATGGCAAACATTACGTCGTGACTTTTTGTCAAGAGTTTCGTTCCCGCTTCGAATCCTCCTACTTGGTAGTAAGTGGCATCTGTTTTCCATAGTTTCAATGTTCCCACTACCGTTGAAGTGATGCCAGGATGATCAACTCTATCGATGGTCGTTCCGTGTTTTCTAACTTCAACTTGCGAGAACATGTGAGGCACGAAGTTGTCTACGAGTTTCAAATTTGCGTTGGGCGGGAATGCGTCTTCGTTTTCCTTTTCCACTACGTCGAATTTAACGTAAAGGTCTGCTCTGTGAGGATGAACGAATCCGTCTCCGACGTCGATGTCCACCTCTATTTCTCGGTTCGGTTCGTTGAGGTTTGCGAACGTGTGACGGTTGGGAGGGAAATATTGCAATTCGTAACTTTCTACCTGTTCCATTTCTTTACGATTGTAGTTATTTATATGTTCATCTCAACGATGCCGTTGACGTGGCTCCTGCAAAATCTACAACCTCTCCTTTTTCGTTGGTCACCACTAATTATATATGATCGATTCTGTTGCGGAACACTGGAAAGTAGATTGGTGACGAGGTCGTAAAAATGATTGGTTCCATGAATTCTGAATTTGGTTTGAATGTTGCTATGATTCCCGTTTGTTTGTGACTTCCGATATTGTCTGCTTTGGTGATCATGCCTTCTGCCACGTTGCAGTGCACGTTCAAGGTCTCGATGATCAGAAATGTAGGATTGTTGGCGCCGAACTGCATGATGCCAGGTTGAAGTTTGGTGTTGTTCTCGAAAACTAAAAGCTCTCCGATCGTACCCAAGTCCATGGTTTCTGTTGCGGATACCAACTCAAGTCTGTGGGTCATGGAATTTTGAGAGAGGAATAGTCCTTTTGGAAATTCGGCTTGCAAATTGGACAAATTGTACTGTCCCGGTGTGATGACGATTTTTTCGTTTCCGATCTTTATGGTGTTGTTGTGTTCGGTGACGTTGGGAATTAGGTACATGCTGTAGAATGCACGAAGAGCTATGGATTAAGGATAGACGATATCGTCGTGCAACGTGAGTTTCAAGACCCAAGTTTCGCTTGTGAGATGGAACACTTCCATGATGATGTTCCACAATGCTTTCTGGAAATATTGAATTGATGGGTTATTTATTCGAGACAAAAAGGCGAGCATGGAAACGCAAAGATGACCGCAGTTCACTTCCTCGAAACCTTGGATTCTTTCGTCGTTGTAGTAGAGATTGGAAGCTTTCAGACATTTTACTAAACCCGACGGTGAACACATCCGAAAGAATCGAAAACGAAAGAGTTATTTGATTGTTTATATTTCACTCAAGGAAAGTAGGAATGTCACAGCCTGTTCAGACGTAAAAAGGAAATCTTCGCAGATGGCTCTTAAATGCAGACCTAATTGGTTTATGTTCATTGGATAACTTAATTTGTTTTGAAGTAGAAGCTTCAGTTCCTGGATTATCAATTTTCCTTTTCAGTAGAGGTTTTGTTACTTGTCCGGTTGATAGCTTGCAAATTTTCAGATGTCTATTTAGATTAGGAATGATAACTATCTTTCTGCATTGAGGACAGGACTAAAAGGTAACAAACAATTTATTCTTGAACCTGTTTCGCTACACCTTGCCCTATGTACTGATAAATTGTTTCTTGAGATTACCTTCCCACAAGTAACGCATTTGGTTTTATCATTTTTACAAGTGAAACTGGTGGATGCCATCTTAATACTATATGTATACGCTTTCTAGGGAATAACACAAGTTAAGGAGAATAAATAGTCAAGTAAGCAACGGTAGAATTTTCAGGAATGTTATTTATAGAGAATTTTCTTGGGGGGCAACATGTAACGCCCGATCAAGTCAAAATTCAAAATACTAAATTATTTTTAAAAAATGTTGACGTACTGAAAAAAGTTGCAGAAAATTCCAACATCCGAGAGTTCCAGCGTTTTTTTTTTTTTTTTTTTTTTTGCTCTGTCGTCGCCTAAGAAAATTCTCGACCATTTTGAAAAGAATTAGAAAATCATTATAAAATGACGATCGGAAGTGGACGTATCTCGAAAACGGTAAGAGATAGCGCGAAAATAACTCAAAAAATCCCCCCGTCGACCCGCCTGCCGATTACGGTAACATAGAGTACGCGTACGAAATTTAGTGGTCCTGTGAGGTCAAGAAGTGGGTCAAGGTCAACTGCCGAATTTTTCCTTCGATCACTCATAACTTTCGAAAAGGATGATGATCTTAGAAATATGTTTTTTTTTCCTGCGATATTCTCTGTTCTCCCTGACTGGAAGAAATTCAAAATGGTAACCGGAAGTGGAAAACGGTTACACTTGGTCGAAAATCTGTTTGCACGGACATGCATATGTAGGTTAGAATAGTCCGTAAAAGATCTATAAACACATCGTAAAGGGATCAGGGCACCATCGAACACGTCACGCGAAAGGACCCAATAGGTTAGAAAACATCGTGAAAGATCATGGGACCCCAAAAAATACATCGTAGAAGATTTCTCTGAAGGCCCTTCTTACTTATGATTATTTTGAACCGGCTAATATATACTACTATGGTGACTTTGAAGCGAGGTTATTTACGCAAGTGATCTAAAGAAAATAATTTCATCATGACCGGTTACAACTGGAGTGAAGTAGAACGACCTGTATGTTATTTAACTAAGGAAAGAGTGAATAGGTTAAGTTATATCACGTAAGATCGTAGCATACCTACAAAGGATGAGTTGGAAAAACCGAGTTGCGATGAAAATTGTACTGGAACGTCATCAAACGACATATATTCCACAAAAAATCGTCATAATATGATACAACTGAGGCTAAATCCATAGAAATAGGGGATACCTCCAAATGATGACAGGTGAACTGTCTAAAATACACTACTTAATATAATTAACGGTGCAGTGTCAGCCAGAAAGCTGACTACACGTTTGATGGTTTGGTGTTCTGACACAATAACATTGACCTTGAATAGAATAGTGGCATTTGAATAATCGCATTTAAGACAGGATATCATGTACCGTAGCTACTTCGCCGGTGCCTATCATCATCCAAGATGCCGTCCAGCGTAGAGCAGCAAGTAGAGTGCTGCAGAGAGAGCACCAAATTGTTCGTAGGAACGATGCTGGATGGCGCATGAAATTGAAGGGGTTCTCTTCACTCGGGAGAATAATGATTCAACAGGGAAAATGAGCGGTATAAACTCTAAACCCACTAGTACGCGTAGAATCGTCATTTCTCTGTTACAGTGAAATTGAGCATAGTGATCATCTTAAGTTAAAATGTAGTTTAGTGTATATTACCAATGCACGATACACTGAGCCTCCTCTTAAGCGGCCACAACGGTTTTGATTGATTGATTGATTTGGTGTTTTAAGTCCACTTTATGCACAGTGAGGCTAATCGGGACTGGCCCTACAGTCTAAAGTGGGATCCGGACCACTATGTGTCTCCACCTGGTATCGAACCCGAGACTCCTTGATTGCAAGGCGACGACGCTACCGCTGCGCCATCGGGGAGACTTGGCGACAACGGACCGGACCCTTGGATGAATAACGAAGTGGCTGATAAAACCGAATTATGTAATGGAATAGAGTAAACATCACTTCACAAGATGAGCACGAAATAAAAGAAAGCTACTGTATACGTATCACTGTAAAACACATTTTTAAAATTAGACTATTGTAGACTACATCTTTAAAAATGTATACAGTACTACACATATTTAAAGAATGCTGTACTGTATTCTAGCAAAAATCAATATTTTTTTTCTCAGCCGAAAGGCCGGTTAAACTGACGACCGGTTGAACCGCGGCCGGTTAAGAAGGCGCTCTCTGTACATGAAAATGAAATAGTTGACTGTGGGCTGAAACTACCAAGGCGGACATTTTACATATATGTATCTACGATTTCCGTCACATTAAAATAGCATTCCATTGTTTGTATACGTTCGAGGCTGGGAGACTCGTACGAGTATGAGCAAGCAGTATTCTAGCAGCAAGTTGTAGTTGAGCGTTTCTTACGAAATCAATCGGCACTGGCAAAGCGAGATTTGAATATCACGTTGAATCCTTGAACCTTCAGAAAATGGACGAAACACAAATTAATTCAATATGACTTACCCCGATTCCAATATGATATGAGATATGGATGATGTAGGACTGCGTTAAGTTAATGAGACTGATAGAAAGGCTTAGAGCAGTTGTTGTGTTGCGGAACTAACCGACATCTTCTTTTGCTACTAAGATCAATTTCTGGTTGCCTGTCAATATTTTTATTGAACTCTATCCTTCTCTTGCTTAACACCGAGCAGGAAAATATTGAAAGCCGGTTTACTAACTCTTGAGACAGTGTGACATGTGAATGCAAAAACATACATGTTTCAAGATGGCGGTTAGTTGAATCTGACCCTCTAAATATCATTAGTGTATGTAGAATCAGCATACAAAATGTGCTGCATTAATCCGAAGTACAACAATCATTCGCTTAATAAACTTAATACTATTATACAGGGTGTTCCAAAAGTATGGAAACACCCAAATAAAAGTTGAATGACATACTGTTCAGCGAAAAGAACACTGCAGGTTTCTAAAAGGAGTAGGGGAAAAGGTTATATGGGCACATGACGATGACGGCCGCCATCTTGAATTGAACTTCAATATTTTAGATAGGAATGGGGTGATACGATATATCAAATCAGGCTAGAATTTCACAAGAAATGCAGTGCTTAAGGTTGTTTCGACGTATCTTTAATCAGTAGTAAGTTATGAATGAATTACACGAAAAGCATTAACATGGCTATAACGCATGCTGAACAATGTGTCATTCAACTTATATTAGGGTGTATACATACCTTTTGACCACCCTGAATAGAATCGTTGATGCACTGGTGTTATAAGAACACATAAGTATTTTACTTTTTCTTTCGAAAAGAAGTTTAAGTTCGTAATATGATAATAATATATGTTAACCTAATCCTGCATATTTAATATATATGTGTATATCATATCTTACTATTGTACATTAGAAAGCTGTTCATAACAATTTGCATGTTACTTCGTTTCCACTACTTCCAGGGTTGTCACAATATGGCTACAAGACAAGCGCATAACATCTGGTCTCCTATCTTCGTCAATGGACTTACCGAATGAAACGACGCACATTGACATTTGTAACAAAGTCATGAAGAAAATACCACAATGAATATTTGTATATACATACCTAAATAAATATAATAATTTAGAAGCTGAAAAGAAGTTTTGTGAGGTGCATACAATACGTGTTGATTATTTCAATTGTAGTACAGTGGGAGTGTACAGTGTCTCTCAAAAGTTTTAGGACAACGACATTTTAAAATAGACAACCCAATTTACACAAGGCGTTGGTGAGTTGCGTGTAGAGTTAGGCTCAATTTCAGGGTTGCCACATGCACATTAGATATTTATGAAATACGCGAAAGAAATGAAAATAAGTATTATTGTATAAAATTATTAAAAATATCAATATTATATCGCAAATGACGAAATTATTTCTAAAAGAAAAGAAACTAGGTTTTCTAGTATTTCATCGCTGATGAGCCTAAGGAAAGGATAAGAGGTTAGAGGAAACGAAAGGCGACAAAGGAGAGGAGAAAGAGAAAGCGAAAGGAGAAGAGGAAAAGTAGAGGAGAGAAGAAAGAGAGGATAGACGAGGAGAGGAGAAGTAGTGAGAAGAAAGGAAAAAATCGAGGAGAGATGAGGAAATTGGAGCAAAGAAGAGAAGAGGAAACCGAGAGGAGAGGAGAGGAGGGGAGGAGACGACAAGAGAGGAGTGGAGAGTAGAGTAAAAGAGAATAAAAGTGAAGAATGAAAAGAGGAGGAGAAGAGTGCAGTGGAGTCGGAAATCTAAGACAGAAAAGGAGATAACAGGAGATCTCCTCAGAGCTACTACTCATGAAAGAGTTACCGCGAAAATCCAGTGAATATTAGTCGAGCCTTGTCAACCATCTCAGTTTCATTGCAAAAGAAGTGGAAAGGGGAAGAAGAACCACACATTCGGGTCAGTTTGACGTTTGTGCGGTGAGCAGACGACCGAATTCCCCTCCTCCAGCAGTGGAAGAGAAGTCCAGATGTACGTGCTACTGTTGCCAACTTAGATTTTTTGGAGCAAGGTTTGTCCAAATCACGAATCGCATCAAGTACTTATATTTTCGTCTATTACGTCAACGGTCTCAGTTGTAGTTAAATCCAGTTTTGGCTTTGCAGTTTAGCTCTAGTTGCTTCAGAGAAATAGTATCCCCGTTTTAGGCTTTTCTGGAAATCCAATGTGACAACACTTGCTGATCCGGTAGGCTGGACCGGCTACTGGGCCCCTAAACAGGCATATGAATAACCCCGTAGCACACTTACCTCTCAGTATTTCCCCACTCTTCCCTTGCATTAACGCCCTTTCTTCTTTTTCTTTACATTTTGCTGTTACCTGCGGTAACACCGGTTACATGCACGCCACGCCTCTGAGTTTCTTATAACTTAGAATGTAGTAAATATATACTTTCAAGTCTTCAAATTAATTTTAGACTATTAAATTTTAGCAAGGGAATTATATGTGATCCGTTTTCAGTCATTCATTGCTGAAGTAAACGTTTTAATTCTCTCTGGAATTTTCATTCTGAGATATGTTTCTTTACTTGCTTCATGTATGTGAACTACACTCTGTCCAACTTATCTCTGGAGCAGGTGAACGTAAACAAGTATCTGAGCAGCGATGAACACGTGAGAGGAACGGGATTGCGTGGAGGGAGGAAAGCCACCGCCGTTACCAGCCTTCCCACCAGCGTGCACTGTTTCGCCCTATCCACTCGATCCCCCTTCCCTCCTCTCCCCTTCTCTTCCGCTATGCGTGGCTTTGCTCCAGAGATGCTTGGACAGGGCACAGTTAATTGTTTTCGCAAAAAGTATATCTTTTTTCCACACATTTCATTCTTACTCACATGAAAAAATGTCAATTTGCATTCAGGGGTAGTTTCACAGTTACAAACTATTTTGTCCTCGATGAGAAGTTTAGTATAAATAGGCATTTTGTTTATAATTTTGAAATTGATGTCTAAGGTTGAAATCCTCATACTTAGGGCTTGAACTCGTAATCTAAGAGGTTTGAAGATCCGTCCTCTTCTTTGTGCGTGACCTTCTTTATTTCTTTCTCTATTCATTATTCAACCTCATCGTCGCGATTAGCCAAAAGTAAAATAAGAAAAGTCCCCCTGCTTGACTGTGCGGTCTAAGGCGCTGTGCTTTGGACTCCGACTGCGGGACGTCATGGGTTCGAGTCCGCCTGTGTTCAGTCTTTGGGTTCTCGGCCTGGGTATAGGACCGGTAGCAACCCAGAATCGTGAGGAAATTGGGGAGCTGCGATTGAGAAGCGTAATTGGGTGTGGGAAATCTCCTATAACGACTGGGGGTTCGACGTGCTGACCCCACGTCAACCCATTACCGGTCGAATAACTCCACACCTCTAGGTAGTACTGTGGGAGGGAGACTGGCAGTCAGGAGAGAGGTCAAGGCCCTTTGAGGACTGTCGAGCCATGGGTTATTATTATTATTATTATTAAAATAAGAAAAAACAAGGGAATGAAGAAAAATATGTTTTTAGAATATTTATCTATAATAAAGCAACCATTCAGTTTTACTTCGTTTTTCGTAGATCTCTTGCCACTACTACGCTGTAATCCCAATAAGTATCTTACATGTTACAGGATAAAGCACGTATTACTATTCGAATACGTATTTAATAAGCTTTTTGTTTGTCAGGAATTATGACTTAAACTATTGCATGTTGAGCTAGTGCCCACCTAGCCGCCTCTGATGAAATTTATCATTCTTCAGATTCTTTTTAAAATTCGACTCTGGTCACTTGTAACTTGCTGGGTGCAGACCTTGAGCATCGATGCACAGTGTTTTGCGATAAGAAGCGGCCTTGAATATAGCGTGAGTCACTTTGAACGCGAGCAAGCTACGTTACCTAGCTTGTCTGCCTTTGAAAACAAAGTCATTTTTTCACCGTTTCCGAACGCGATTGCTATTGTTGAAGATATATTCTCTCAAAAGAGCAAGAAAGGATATTCGACCAATGTTCTCCCGTCGTTTTCTAAACATAGAATTATAATGAATTTTCAATGGCGCTCGCACAATTTGAACTGAACTGTTTTGTAATATCTCTCTCTCCCTCTTTCTCTCTCTCTCTCTCTCTCTCTCTCTCTGTCTGGCCCCTTCCTCAAAGAAATCCTGGATACGTGCCTGGTCTACGTGAATGACAAAAATTCAAGCAATATTTTTATTTATTTTTAACCCAATTAAAGGAATGTGTAAGAATTTAAAATAAATTAGAGCGGAACTACTGCTGCAGTAACCTTAAAAATTGTTGTTCTTCGATGAAGAAAAATAAGAAGCATATAGTCCAGCACCTTACAACAGTGTCCCACGAGTATCTCTTGACAAACCCTGTAAAATGTGATGTGATTTCATGAATAAAATTTTCCGCCTGTCTACGTATAACGTTTCTCACATTTGGCAGTTCGCAAACATTTTTTGCAAACGGTGTAATTATTTCGTGTTACCTTGCACAACAGCAAATACATTTCATAAGACTGTTCTGGACACGAGACTTGCGTCAGTAAACAAGCATTTCGTCTGCTACAGTATCACAGGAAGAGAGCATTTTTCTGCAATGTTCAAGCATCTAGATATTTTCCATTCCCATTCATAATATCTAATCACAATAATAAGTTAGAAAAAATAACTCGTATTTTCACAACTACTAATATTCTCGTTTTTCATGATCACATCAAATTATTTCTCGCAGATAGCTGCTATTGATTGATTGATTCATTTAGTGTTTTAAGTCCACTTTATGCGCAGTAAGGCTAATCGGGACTGGACCTAGAGTTTAAAGTGGGATCCGAACCACTATTTGACTCTACCGGGAATCGAACCCGAGACCCCTTGATTACAAGGCAACGCGGAAAGAATTTACAATATCGGACCCTTCTGTAATTTCTATGCTACGTCTTATACTCACGAAATAATTAGTCGCGATGATTTATCTCAGGTCAACATGTTGGGGTGAGGTGAAGAAATTGTTCATTAACGTGTAGAAGTTGTAAAAATAAGCTTTTCAATTCTCGCAATGATTCTCCGTATACAAGTATGGGAGACATATTTCTTGATATGAACAATTGACGTTCGCAATTAGTTATGCTGTCTACAGCGTTGGCACACTGTTGATTTCATACTTGGAGAGCATGGAAATGCGTCGAGGATGACGAAGAAGACGACAGTGACAGTGACAATCACGATGTAGAAGAACATGTGGAATGTGGACTGATTTGATTACAGGTAAGTTTGGCAACAGTGCATCGATCGTAAAATTGCAGGATACGAAAATGGCGTCTTCGATGATGAACGTTTGCCGTTAAATTTTTACTTCAAATTCGTGATTAGGAGGCCTCAATTAGTGAGAATGCGAAATATTACAAAAATCGGGGAGGGATGCGGTATTGTAAATACGCTCAAACGACGCTACCACTGCACCTTCGGGGAGGCTAATAGCTGCTATACTACAAGAAAGCAATTCAAAATTAAATTAAAGTTTAACTACATGTATGCTCAACGACATATACAATATTGGAAGGACAGAATACTTAAAAATTGATGTTTCAACAGAAGGTAAAGCGTGGTGTAGTGGCTAGTGTTCTCGATTGGGCTAGAATCGATCCTCCTTACGAAGTGTTCTCTTAACACTCTTTATTAAACAACAGCATGGTGGCATTATTTGTAATAGCAGTGTATAGTGGCTACATTGTTCTGCTTCTGGAATTTATATATATTTATATATTTATATATATATATAAAAAAATTAGTTGACAAACGTTCAGGGATATTTTCATGTATAAGATCATGAATTATGATACTCTAACGATAATTCTGTACTGTTTTAAAGACATTGACAAATATTAATGAAATAACTCTTTATATTTCTTCGTTAAATCTTTTCGCCGACTCGTTCTACCTTACTTTTCTTTATTACAAACAAGTATTCTTTGCACATTACATGTAGGAGTAGAGTTGCATCTACATTTCACATTGGTCAGCTCCTTCTACCTGTTTTTGGGAGCGAAAGCTTGTGGGGTAGTAGTTATCGTTAAGGATTGTCAACTGATGGTCGTAGGTTCAAACCCCTCCGGTGGGAGAAAATTTTCGTAAGTTACACACTGTGTGTAACGGAATGATTCAATTTGGAATTAACGATGGGGGAGGGGAAATGTTAAATTACATCTTCATTTCAACGAACCGAGAAGTCGAGAAAAATTGGATAATTCTTATAAATATTAAAATTACATTCATGTTTTAGTGTTATAATCGCAGGTAAAATCAATGATCTTACGTGAAAGATTTCATCTTGCTCTGAACTCAGCCAAAAGGCATATGGCACCGATCTAATACATTCTTCAATATATTTCAAAACGTTATTGAGTGTTTCATGTCGATAATTTGATCAATGCATTAATTCTTGACGCCGAGACGATATTTTCTCCAACTACCTCTTCTCTCCTTACGTTTCCATTCTCTTCTATTTTCTCTTCTCCTTCTTATTCTTCTTTCCCCTCCTTCTCCTCTGCTTTTATCTCATATCACCTTCTCTATTTTTCTCGCATCTTGTCCCATCCCATCCCACTCTTCTCCACTCCTGTTATCTCCTTTCCTGTCTTAGATTTCCGAATCCACTGCACTCTTCTCCTCCTCTTTTCATTCTTCACTTTTATTCTCTTTTACTCTACTCTCCACTCCTCTCTTGTCGTCTCCTCCCCTCCTCTCCTCTCCTCTCGGTTTCCTCTTCTCTTCTTTGCTCCAATTTCCTCATCTCTCCTCGATTTTTTCCTTTCTTCTCACTACTTCTCCTCTCCTCGTCTATCCTCTCTTTCTTCTCTCCTCTACTTTTCCTCTTCTCCTTTCGCTTTCTCTTTCTCCTCTCCTTTGTCGCCTTTCGTTTCCTCTAACCTCTTATCCTTTCCTTAGGCTCATCAGCGATGAAATACTAGAAAACCTAGTTTCTTTTCTTTTAGAAATAATTTCGTCATTTGCGATATAATATTGATATTTTTAATAATTTTATACAATAATACTTATTTTCATTTCTTTCGCGTATTTCACAAATATCTAATGTGCATGTGGCAACCCTGAAATTGAGCCTAACTCTACACGCAACCCACCAACGCCTTGTGTAAATTGGGTTGTCTATTTTAAAATGTCGTTGTCCTAAAACTTGTGAGAGACACTGTACAAGAAATGCTATGCAAATTGTCCATCGCAGTATCTTTACTCTTGCATGCTACGTGTTTTTAACGACTTTCTTTCTTGCGTGTGCTGATACAAACGATATCGGCAGTTTGTGTGGTGTTTTGTTTCAATTCTTGAAGCTCTTCTTCTTCCTCCTCCTCTTTCTTCTTCCTCTATCGTATTGCCTCTATCCACTCCTTTCATCCTTCCCGTTCATTTCCATCCTCTTCTTTTCTCTCATTCCTTCTTTTGTCCTATTTCTTCTATTCCTTTTCCTTTCTTTTGTCCTATCACTTATATTTCTTTTTCGAATGTCTTTGTACCTCTTATTCTCCTTCACTCTATTCTAGCTTTCATAAATTGTTTTGCTTTTCCATCTTAGTCCATTCTTAACACATGTCCAAATCATTTTAATTATCTTTGTGTCAGTTTTTAAGTACTAAAAGTGGTAAACGTTGTAAGTGCCAAAAGCAAAAGTGTTGGGAAATCACTTCGTTCCAACCATCATCCCGTAAGAACGTGCGCACTAGTGACGTCTTTACACGCCCTTTGCACTACTTAGAGGGCTACCAGCCACTTTTCACGTTTACCACATTATAAAGTATGGCACATTTCACAGTTTAACGTGGAAAGCGGTGTTTGAATTATTGTGGCACTTATAGCGTTTTCCAATTTTAGTCTTATTTTATTCTATTGGCTTCTGATTTAATTCTTTTCTGTTATTTCATTACGTACTCTATCTCCTCTTGTTTTATCAAATATTTTACGGAACCATTTCATCTCTACTGTTGTTATCTGAAGCTCTCATTGCATAAAATGAAAAGAATTGACATGGTGATGGACATTTTGATTGGCAATACTTCTGAACCCCACTGTACAACACGCTACGACGCCAGGGGTCCCGACTTCGAATCATGGACCTGGACATCGGTGATATTTGTGAGCATCCTTTCTCCAATTTCATCATATCATGACTCATCTTCGTCTTCGCGATTAACAAAAAATGGCAGAAATGCGAACTAAAGTAAACCAAATGAATCAGTCAATGAAGAATTGAAGAGTACAATTAAAAATAGCTAACATTATAATAAAGACACTATCACTTTACAACATTCAAGTAGACGTGCCTCCCCGATGGTGGAGTTGTAAAGTAATCGCCTTGTAATCTAGGGAACCTTGGTTCGATACCAGGAGGAGGAACATGCTGGTTCTGATCCAACTTTGAAGTAGAGGTCCAGTCTCGATTAGCCTTCTGTGCATAAAGTAGACTTAACAACTCGGAAAAATCCAAGTTGAAGTATGCTCTCTATGTGTGTGTAATAGTAGTAAGCTACACTGACGTATTTTTAACTTCTTACTCAAACGCCGATAAAGTTCACACCATATCTCACTTATGGTGAATTTAGCCCCAAGTGAAATATTACACTGGTCTACAAATTTTCATGAACTTTCTGCTTATGTATATATTTCAGCTTATTTTCATAATTTGGACCCGCTGAACACAATATGACATTGGTTTTGCTGTAATGTCAGTTTTTCGGATAATATGGGTCGTTTATTATTTTTTATTCAAAGTGCAACGTGTAGCCTATATGTCATATGTATTATGTAGAAAAACATAAAATTACAAACACAGTACAGTCAGTACACATTAAATTACATATATAATGAACAGTATACAATGAAAAATAGCTAAAGCAATACAATGAAATGAACAGAATACATTAATATTACACATAAGTCCCTTAATTTAGTTCATCTTATGTGACAACATGCTCAAGAGTGAATATTTGTTGTTCGTTGTCTTTTTTGGGAAACACTCCCTTCCCTTTCGTCACGAACTAATCCCCATCATGTCCAATCTTCCCTGGTATCTGCCTTCCATGAATTGAATGTCCTTTTGAAAGTGTTCGCCTTGTTCTTCGCTTATCTCTCCCAAATTCTGCCAAAAGAAATCAAGATGCGAATTAAGCATGTGTGATTTTACAGACATTCTACAGTCGAGTGCTCTGTATCTATCAATTAGTATCTTAACTTGATCGTCAAGATCTTCACTTCTGTTGTGGACAAGAAACCCCTTCACCAAGTTGTGGAAGGCCTTCCAAGCGTTTCTTTCCAACTCGGTAATATTTTGTTTAAGTTCATTACTATTTAGCATAAAACAAATCTGTGGTCCTGTAAAAATGCCACCCACAATTTTTGCCTCTGACAGATTAGGAATTTTTTATGTTGTGTAGAGCAGCTGACTCACTATCCAATGCTGTCACAAATTATTTTGCCAACTTCCGTTTAATGTGCAGCGTTGGTAGGAGAATCTTCTCTCTGGGCACTAAAGCTGCGCTTATCACATTGTGTTTCCTGGAATTAGCTCTGTTCTTTCAGGCCACATAGTTTGCTTGTAGTGTCCCAGAGACAGAGAAAACAAGAATACTCTGTATACCCACTTTGTAACCCAAGAAGAAAACCAATTATTTTGAAATCACCACATATGTCCCACTGGTGTTAATCATATTGGATTTTCTCCACTTGAGTAACTTTCCTTCAAGTGGACGGAGTACGCAACTGGAATTGAAGGATACTGGTTGCCGTTGTGTAAAGGAACTGCCTTTAGACTACTTTTGGAACTGTGCATGAATAAACGCCACTGTTTTGGTTCGTACTGAAAACCAATTGCACTAAAGGGACCACTTATATCAGAACAGTAGCACAGCGACTCTTCCACAGTAGAAAAACAAAAAAAAACACGAAACACCTGCTGTCTTTTTCTGTATTTTGTTATTATACAGGAAGGAAGTAGCAAGTTCAACTCCTTCAGGCGTGAAGCTAAAAATTCAGACTTATTTTTTGGTAAATTCAGGTCTCGAATAAAGTCATGTAGCTCTTTCTGGTTCAGTAAATGAAGTCTCTTGCTATCCTCATCATAAGTAACATGGTCATCATAACTGTCCAAATCACTACCTTCTTCCGCAAACGTGGTTTGGATTGAAGGCGATGGTATAGGAAGATCTTTACTGTCAGGAAAAGGTGGTATGTCAAGGTATTGTAGCTGACGCCTGTTCTTCCCTCTCTTGAAATGTGGCAGATCGATCATGCAAAAGTAACAATCATCATGATGATTTGTAGGTTCCCTCCACACTCGCAGAATCGCTAATGACATGCCTTTCCTGTTACCACGCAACCAATGTAGCATCGTCGACCTGCAGTTACCACACGTAACATGTGGAGCCCATGGTTTGTCCAGATCACCAACAGCCATTCCAAAGTACGCTTTATAGGCTTCACAAAATTTTGTCCCTGGCACAATGACATGTTTAACTTGTTTGGGCCCAATATAGTATCCACATACATAACAGAATGAGTCTGCATGTAATTTGCACTTCCGACTCGCTGACATGCTGTTCCATAACAAAGCAAATGAACTGAACGCAGATTAACACACATCCAGACTGAAGTAGTAGACATGGTGGCGAAGAAACAACCTTGAAACACACAACCACAAGGCCAAAGTAGGAATTCAGGTGAGCGCTTGTACTCTTCAAATTTACTACGCACCGATAAAAACACACACACAAAAAAAAGTAGATAAAGCACACAGACGGGATAGACATGAAGGAGGAGTTTGGAACCTTTACAAGAGTTAAAATCAACAGCAACTGTGCTTCCATCTAGCGACTGTAAGAGTAAATACACCCATATTGCTGTGGCTAAGCCAGCAGTGCGAGAGAACAAAACATGCTAATATCTTTCAAAATGTTGATATTTCGACAAGATCGTTGCCGGATTCGTGTTTAGTGGGTCGAAATCTATAAGAATTCATCACAAAACAATGATAAGAAAAATCTTGTTGACCAGTGTTGTTATCTTTCGTGTAAATGTATTTAGGCGTACATTAAGTATACTGAGACACATAAAATAAATCACTTACTTTTTATGACTGTGTTATTTGCGAGTACCAAACCTTAGTAGATTAAAAATAACTTAACCCTAGCATACCCGAGGAGGGAGGTGTGTCTGTCAGGCCCATCACATCTATTTTTTCCAATTTTTCTACTGTTTTTATAAAAAAAAATTTAAAAAATTACATCGTTCCCTAGGTTATTCTGAATATTCCGTATTAGTTTTATTCATAATAAAACTTAAATGTAATCTAAATAATAGGCAAAATGGACTTGGAGGGCGCCATCTTTAAAAGCGAGCGTGTTATTCGAGAGACGAGAGTGTACAATTGGTTGGTAATGATGGTATTTTTTTGTAATTGTTATAATTAATAAATAACTAAACTTCTATAAACAAGAAAGGAAGAAGCAATTCAATAACAAAATGGTTTCTTGAATGTTAGTGATTATAAAAAGTGTGGACCTGTGAGACCCTCCCCCCTCAGGTAAGTAAGTTTCTTGTACGGCTAAGGTTAACACTAGCTCTCCACCATCAGAATTCTATCCATACATAGGCTAATGGAAATCAAGATAGAACAGTTTCAGTTTTCTGTAGTTTATACCAAGATAATGTTTTAAAGTTTACTTACAAAAACTTAAATTAAAATAACTTACACTAAGATAAGCCAAAGAAATTACAATTTAATGGAAACAATCTACAGTCTGTGATGAGTAAAGATCAACATGACTTACACTTACAGGAAGGATGGAAAACGTATTATCAATAGACATTTCTACTATGACCTAAAATATAATTTTAACTATGACACTGGATGCCATTCATTTTATATTAACATCGTGCAAAACAGTTTGCGTTAATTCGACATAGTTTGCAAAAAATTGACCTCATATGACAAATTGGTGATATATGTCAGAATAACCTAAACAGCCTCTGATTGGATATTCCAGTTATGACGTTCTCATTCGTCAGTGAAATCGGTCGTCTGCTTCCTTGAAATACATGCAATAAAGCGTTCGTTACTCCTCGTGCTTGTAACGCTGGACGCTGAAGAGCATTCTCTGTGATATTCATAAAGTTTCGATTATGGCAGACGAGGGATATATGAAAGCCGATTTCGGTAGTCTAACATGCGTTGATGCATGGTACAAGTAGCTTCATTACTTGCAAATAATTATTATGTTGATGCAGGAGGGACGAGAGGAGCAAAAGCAGCCAGTTACGTTTTGAAAAGGAAATTCGACATGTTGTTCGGAGCTTGTACTAGATCGTTCAATATTATTCTGTTCCGAAATTCCTCTCAGTGACAATTATTCCTAATCTTCAATTATTAGTAGTAGTAGTAGTGATGGAATTGATTCAGTGCACTGAGTTTACCTGGAGAAATTTGTTTTCTTTTCTTTTTTTAACACTACAGTATTCTATGCCCTTTGAGACAAAAAAATATAATGTAACTACATGTTGAAAATGCTAATTACACGAACTTTCAAATTGTGTATAATCCAATATACATAAAGCCCCAATCCCACCACTTAATCATTCACTGATATAAATGTTCTCCATGAAGGAAGCCCCGGAGCCAAAAAATGAAAAAATGAAGTCCCCATGAAATCGTCCCAAAAGGCCAAGAACATTAAAAAATCGCTTACTTTGCCCTTTTCTTAAGGTGAAAATTCCCTTTTCACGTCCTTAGCAACCCATTGCCACGTTCATTTCTTGCAGCACACATTGTTTCCTTCAATTCTTAATTGTCTAGCTACATTATATTTCTCACAGATCACACACAGATGAATTAACTCCTGGTTTTGAAAAGGTGTCTCAAACAAGAGTAACATCTACATAAGGAGTTTCAGCCCAGACACAAGGAGATGATTTAGTCTAGATACACAATTAGATATTGGTATACTAAATGCGAAAATATCTACATCGTGCTTGTTTTAACTAAAAGTTTAAGGGTAAAATAACAAACAATTCTGTAGAGCTTGTCATGTTTGTCGTCCTTGGAAACGGACGTTGCTAGGGAACATAAAGCAAGTTTATTTTCACCCCGAAAAGTACAGTAATTGAGAAATACTAGACTTTTCGTATTTCAAAATGTGAGGTTCAGAATTTATTACAGAGGCAAAGTAGGAATTTGAGGGGAATGAAGTAAAGCAATTATTTTTCAATTTACATTTTACAAAAATGTGAAAATGACAAAAGACGTAAATATTGCTTTGCTTTTCCAATTTTATTTAGTGTTGCTATTGAATTCGTTTACATAAAACATCTAAATATCTTGAAACGGATTTTACTTACCCAATTTCTTATTAAGAAAATAAACAACAATATTTTGAATATTTGTACCTTATTGCAGCCAGTACACGCATAACGTTACGTTCAAAACTTTTCAAATGAGTGAAAGACGTCGGCGAGCGCACGAGACATAGCGAATGGCAACGTCGAAAGTGCGCGAGTCCAATGTTTATAAAGTCCCAATCCCACCACTCACTCACTCACCGACATAAATGTTCTCCATGAAGGAAGGGCCGTAGGCAAAAAATGCTCGATTACTACCCACCATGAAGTTGTCCCAAATGATCGAGAAAATTTAAAAATTGCTCACTTTGCACTTTTTTAGGGTGAAAATGCCCTTTTTTCACGTCCTTAGCAACCGTTCCGACGGGCATTTTTTGCAGCACACATTGTTTCCTTCAATTCTTAATGGTCTAGCTACATTATATTTCTCACAGATCACACACAGATGAATGAACTCTGGTTTTGAAAAGGTGCCTCAAACAATGGTGACATCTACAAAAGAAGAAGTCCAGATACAATATCGAATTATTGTTATACTAAATGCGAAAATATCTACATCATGCTTGTTTTAACTAAAAGTTCAGGGGTATAATATCAAACAATTCTCTAGAGTTTGCCGTGCATGTTGTTGTCCATGGAAACGAACGTTGCTTGGGAACTTAAAGAAAGTTTATTTTCACCCCGAAAACTACTATAAGGGAATTATGCTAGATTTTTGAAATTTCAAAACATGAGCATCAGAATTTATTACAGAGGAGATGTAGGAATTTGATGGGAATGACGGAAAACAATTAATTTTCAATTACGTATACAAATGTGAAAATGACAAAAGACGTAAATATTGCTTTTTCAATTTAATGTCGCTATTGAATTCGTTTATACAAGAAATCTAACCAACTATCTTGAAAAGGTTATTGCTTACTCACTTTATTATTAAGAAAATATACAATTTTGGTAATTGAGCTCGTACACACACAAATTTACGTTCAAAAGTTTTCAAATAAGCGAACCACCTCGGCCAGCGCACGAAATGAAAGGAAAACAATTAGTTCTAAATTACGTTTAAAAATGTGAAAATGAGGATAGACGTAAATACTTCCTCTCCAATATAGTGTCGCTATTCAATTCGTTTATATGAAATATCTAACTATTTTGAAACGGACAATATTTACCCAGTTTTTTACAGTGCTCAAAAAAAGTTTTGCATATAATTGCATGCAGTTTGAGTCGCGATATCCCCAAAAGCTATACAATGTTCATTATGTGAGCAATGCCCGAGACAGAAACCGACATAATGCCCCAAGTTAATTCGATATTCAGCAGATACAGGGCAGTAGATGAAAGCAGCCCGATGGGAGGCATTGTCCGTGTCTTATCCACACGTGTTAGTTGGAAACTACACAGAGAGCGGGTGGAAAATGAATGGCAACATGCCTCGAGCAACCATTTCTGCTACTGACCACATTCGAATTGTAACGCTGCTGCAAGAGGGATATCGCCAAGTGGAGGTCACTGCCCGTGTTGGAGTGAGAAAAAGTGATGTCTCTCGAGTTGGAAAAAGTTCAGGGAGACACAATCAGGTGCTGATCGACCAAGGACAGGCCGACCATGCAAAACAACACGCAGGGAAGATCGGTATGTGGTGATTTCGGCACATCATAGACCCAGTGCAACTGGTACCAGTTTGTGGCAGGATCTGCGGAGGGCCTCAGGAGCAAATGTTTCCAATCAGACAGTGTGGAATCGACTTCATGAGGAAGGATTGACGTCAAGAAGACCCATAGCCAAGGTTCCTCTGAAACCACACCATAAGGGAGACCGTGTAAGGTGGGCAACAATGCACAGTGAATGTAGTCAGGAACAGTGGGAGCACAAGCTCTTTACAGACGAGGTCACCATCAGTTTGCACCCGTTAAGCAAAAGCACAAGGGTTTGGAGATGATCAGATGAGAGATTGAACTAGCCCTTCATCCTGGAAAGTCACCAGCAGCAGGGGGCTCCATCATGTTTTGGGGTGGGATCATGTTTGGTTGACGTACGCCCCTAATTCCTCTCCAGAGTCACGTGACTGGTCTGATGTACAGAAACGCTATTCTCGAACCCGTGGTAGCAGGTTTCTCTACAACTGTGGGGGATGGCTTCACGCTGGTGGATGATAACGCTCGACCACATCGAGCCCGAGTGGTTCAAGAGTTTCTTGATATGCACGGCATTCGACGTATGGTGTGGCCTGCGTATTCTCCAGACATGAATTGTGTGGAACATGCATGGGGACACCTGAAGCGAGCAATTGTCAGCTGCGAAAATTCTCCTGTGAAC
The DNA here is from genome assembly GCF_977018435.1 of Lepisma saccharinum. Lineage (NCBI taxonomy): Eukaryota > Metazoa > Arthropoda > Insecta > Zygentoma > Lepismatidae > Lepisma > Lepisma saccharinum. The sequence continues at coordinate 34,815,926 of NC_139254.1, forward strand.
AAGGTGCAATTGCGGGAGGCTGCCATTTAAGAGTGGGACAGTTTTCCTCAGGAAAAGTTGAATGCTCTTATCCTTAGCATGGCCCGTCGTGTTCAAACATGCCTTCGGGCTCGAGGTGGCTATACACGGTACTGAACTCCCATCTGTTGATCCCAAGCATGCCTGCGAGCCGTAGCTACACGGTATTACACTGCCTTTCATTTGCGTTTCGCATCGCACACTTTCAATCTTGTGATTCTGGTGTGATTTTGTTTCTTCTGCATGGCTGCACTGTTTTCTTTCTGTTTGTATGTCTCCCCTGTACTCTTGAATATGATTCCATGTATCTAGTACAATAAAATGATCACAAACCCTGAATATGCAAAACTTTTTTTGAGCACTGTATTATGAAAACAGACATTATTGTGTTGAATATTTGTACAATACTAGAGTACACACATAAAGTCTTTTTTCTAAACTTTTCAAATTAGAAAACTTGTTCCCCTTCATCCAATACAACATGCAGATACTTTCAAAGTCATTAAGATCATTGAGGAACACCATCTATAATGTGATTGAGACAACAACGTGGTCGAAGGTCAAGCATGCGAGCTTAAAAGACGTGGCTCAAGGCCACGTTGAAAGTACACTAGTCCTATATATATATATATATATATATATATATATATATATATATATATAGCCCCAATCACACCAGTCACTGACATAAATGTTCTCCACGAAGGAAACCCCGGAGCAGAAAATGCCCGATTTCGACCCCCCCCCAAACTGAACTTGTCTGAAAGAGCCGAGAAAATTCAAAAATCACTCAATTGGCCCTTTTTTAAGGGTGAAAATGCCCTCTCTTCATGTCGTTAGCAACCCGTTTCCATGGCGCATTTTCTGCTCACATTATTTGCTTCATTCTTTATTGTGTAGCTACTACAATGTTTCTCACTGACCAATAACACACACATGAATCAACTCCTGGTTAGAAAAGGTGTTTCAAACAAGAGTGCGTGACATCTACATAAGGAGAGTCAGTCCAAATACAATTACTTATATATTGGTATACTCATTGCGAAAATATCTACATCGTGCTTGTTTTAACTAAATGTTTACATATGTAACAAACAATTTTTAGAATTTAGATTCTTGCTATGATTGTTGTTGTCCATGTTATTTTCACCCCGAAAACTTTGGTAATTGAATTGTAAAGGGTGATTTTTTTAGAGGCGGAGAACTTTAAACTGGCAACACTGTTTTCTGTGACAGCATAGAAGGCAGTTTCCACTTGTTTCGAGGTTAGTTTGGTTTGGCAAGTCATCATGAATAGACTCACGCCGGTCAATGGTTTCAAATTGTAAAAGTAAAGGTAAAGTGTTCCCCTGTGCATAGCACCACGCCATGAAGGCGTATAGGGGGTGTGGGGGTAACGCCCCACACTTTCTTGATCCGGTCGTGAGTGGGGGTGATGTGATCAGCATCACGCCCCTGACCGCCTTTACCCCCCAGGGTTTCCCCCTGCAAATTGTGCAACTTTATTTTGAAAATCATGGTTCCGTTCGACAAACTTATCGAGCATTACGTGCAATTTACGGTGCTCATAATGGTTATGTCAATAAACAAAATTGCCGCATTTGGAGTGATGGTAATCCACAAGCCATTGTTGAAACACCATTACATCCAGAAAAGGTGACCGTGTGGTGCGCTCTATGGGACCCTGGATTAATTGGTCCGTATGTCTTAAAAAATGATTTTGGTCAGAAAGTGACAGTCAACGGTGCGCGGTACAGGGACATGATTACTAACTTTTTCGTGCCTCAATTGCAAGACATGAATGTGGCAGACATGTGGTTTCAGCAGGACGGGGCCACCTGTCATACAGCGCATGCCACAATTCATTTACTGCAAGCAACGTTCGACGACCGAGTAATTTCACGCAATGGCCCTGTTAACTGGCCACCGCGTTCGTGCGATTTGACGCCTTGGATTATTTTCTCTGGGGATATGTCAAGTCGCACCTCTACGCCGATAAACCAGAAACAATTGAGCACTTGGAAGCCAATATTCGACGCATTATTGCCGACATACAGCCTGATGTACTGCGAAGAGTGTGTGAAAATTGGTCCTCCAGATTACGTCATGTACGCGCCAGTCGCGGTGGCCACATGCCTGAAATCATATTCAAACATTAATGCCATAACATGATCTGTAAAGTACAACCAATTACATGGATATTGAAATAATTTTTCTGTGTTTTTTTTTTAACTTAAAGTTCTCCGCCTCTAAAAAAAAACACCCATTACTAGACTTTTGTATTTCAAAATATAAGCGTCAGAATTTATTACAGAGGCAAGGTTGGAATGTGAGGGAAATAAAGGAAAACAATTATTTTTCAATTACGTTTACAAATAAAGTATTCTACCGAATAATGCTGTATGGCACATTTCAGTGAATGCAAGAACAAGGGATAAAACCTGTTGTATGTTACTGGACTATAGTAGAAACAACATAAAACCGTGTGAAAACACATTAGCAATCTTTGGGCAACATCCGACCTTATGACTGGCAAGCTTGTAGCCTGTAGAAGCAGGGCCGCAGCATAATTCCACTGGTAACTCAGCACATTCCCAAAAGTGCCATACAGCGTTATTCGGTGGAATGCTTCAAATGTGAAAAATGACAAAAGTCGTAAATATTGCTTTCTAATTTAGTGTTGCCATTGAATTCGCTTACATAAAACATCTAACTATCTATATTGAAACGGTTCTTGCTTACCCAGTTTATTAGTAAGAAAATAGACAAAGATATTTCGAATATTTTTAACATATTAGAGCCCATACACACTATTCGAACCACTTCGGCGAGCACACGAGATGTGGCCAAAGGCCATGTTGAAAGTGCGCGAGTATATAATATTTGAACATTCGATAATATGAAGGACATAAAAACACATATTTCTTTCTTACCTGAAAATAACAACGACGACTAATGTACTCGATCCAAAACACAATAACTTACATAAAATGGCTGCTGACAGCCAGAGACAGTTGTTTTTCTCCATAGTGCACCAGAGAGGGACTGGGTATATTAATGCAGTGCCATTTTTTAGCAGTATTAAATACTAATATGATTTTCGTAAGGTGGGCCTCCTTGGGAACACGGGCTACTTTTTGTTCAGCTTTCTTACTATTTAAGTTTTATCAGAGGCCTGACCTCCTTACCCCTGCAAAAATTTCTTGCGACGCCCATGGTAATGCACGACATTGTATTCAAATAGGACAAGGTTTTTTACTAACTTATACATTTACATAGCTTTTCAGGTCAATTTATTTGTTGTTGTAGCTTATCATTCGTTAGTCTTTGCCTTTTAAATCGCACACAAGGAAGTCGTCTTTTTTCATTCGTGGGCATATTGAGGAATATCTTATTTAGGCATCTGTGTATAATGGTAAAATACACTACTTATAATCATTTTTCTTTATTTCCATTGTGATACCAACAACAATGACCTGCCATAAAATATTGGCTGTTCATGTAACCCACAAGATGGAAACATGTTGTTTCGGCAGAAGGCAAGAGTAAAATCTAATTTGTAATATTAACTCGGAAGAGAAAGCTGTAGTAAAGTAACCTTTTTCACTTATCCAATAGAATCGATATTCTGAAACCCATGAAATGCTACACATGACTCCTGATGGCCAGGCACCATAATATGGTACCAGCGCTAGAAGTGAAAATTCCTAGCTGGGAAGGTTGCTTGGTCGAACGGTCAGGTGTGTGGATTGTGGGTGCTTGTATGGATCAACATGAAGGCAACGCAGATGATCAAATTACCCTGTGCGAAAATTTTCGTAACTGAGGCTTTACCCGTATTCACCTTCGTGCACTGAATGGCACCACCAGTCATGAAACATTATGACACATTTACACGCAATTTAAAAACACTTGCTGTATTTACATTCTAAGAAAACCGAAGCTCACACACAAGCAGAGCTATCGAACTACTAGCCTATCTCGGTGGTGGAGTGGTTATCAGAGCACGCCACATTGTCAGGGGTCACGGGTTCAAATCCAGGCCTGGTCATGGATGTTCTCTGAAAATGTCCCTTTGTCAATTTCATCATATCATCATTCATTCTCATCTTTTCGATCAGTCAAAAGCGGTAGAAGAGCGAAGTAAAATAAACCAAATTAATAAACAATAAACTATCAAACTAGTATACCTAGAACTGCCGAAATTTCTATTACCAAGTTCGTACTTAACGTCCAACTAACCTACCTACAACTTTCTTGTGAGCACTTTAATGCATGTAAAATATCAGCACTACACCTTTGAACATATAAGTGGAAAACAGCTTGATGTTGTCTCGGCTCAGTTTGGTTGGTAAGTTGCCGAATGTTCCCCTTCTTTAATCCACAAGTATGCAATATTTCGGCAACGAAATCTTTGATGCCTGTACCATCCATGGACACGAATATTTTTTTAAGTGTGTTTTTGCTTAGTTAAGATATGGTTAATATGTGATTTCAATTCTATTTTCTTTCAAGGGGTAAAACATCGCTGGCAGGGTATACAAATAATTTTCTCTTATAGGGCAAAATATGTTTGTGGGGGAAATCCTCGGTATTACCCTCCCCGTTAATTTGCACGTGCAACTATCCAGTGCCATTTGGGGCTTTAATATAAATTTTATTGAACATCAGTCCATGGTACGTACCAATGCAATAAAGTATTTTTGAACATTGAATAAATGTTAGGAATGTTGATCTCAAAACAAATAACACTTACGATTAATTGGCATTTTATTTTTCAGTTGCATTTTTAAGTTTTTTGAATCCATGTAATCATGTAATAAGTTGTTTTTTAATTTTTAAAAAAAATAGATTGGTGTGTTCAGAATTGCAAAGAAAATAGTAACTCAAATTAACATTCTCAGAAATGACACAAATAGTTTTGATGTTGAAGTCAACATTCCATTAACTTTGCTAACTAAATTGTTTTTACACACTGAGAAACACAAGAGAGAGAGAGAGAGAGACAGAGAGAGAGAGAGAGAGAGGGAAAGAGGGGGGAGATTTATCGAAGCTAAAAAACTTTTTATTCTACCACAAACCTGTCTGCTGAGACATTGAAAGCATTGATAGGGTTGTAACTAAAATGATACCTACCAAAGTGTAAATGCCAGTAAAGTATTTGAACCTGACTGTTAGATAATTCTCCAAGCAACTCGAAATTCATGTAAAGAAACTGCCTCGGCATTCATGTCACACTGCTTGTCAATAACCTACTGAACCGAATGAAAGGAACTGTTACATCATTGCCTTGTAAAGCAGAAGGAAGGATATCTCGCATCGCAACATTGCATGCGATGGAAAGTATCTTTGTGCAACTTGAAATATTTCGGCTGTCTTACGCAAGACAAAGAGAGAAGTTAATTGACTTTTTAATGTTCTAGTGGAGTTGAAGGGGAAATGTAACAGTGAAAGGAGAAATTTATTGTTTTTGGTGTCACGTTTGAGACACAATGCAATACAAAAGTAAATCATAAAGTTAAAATAAAAAAAGAAGAATATGTAAAGTACCTTCTACCTTCTAACTTAATTATGTACAACTTCATAATACTTGAATTTTTACCCAAATGACAAGTCTAGATTGTTGACTCACAAGATAGAATGAAGATACAGCATTTTATTATTGCATTTAATTTAAAAATTGAGATGGAGGGGCACTTTGAGGTGTTTCTTAATATAAAGAAAAAAATGAAATTGAAATTTGTGTTGCATCAGCAATGAACGGAGCTGCAGCGAGCCTATGATGAGACTTTTCACATGTGTCGCGCTGAAGGATATACATATATACTCACTGTTCAGGGACAGATGATATTCCACCTGATAATTGGCTTCTTTATGTGCTGCTATTACTAATTTATACCTTACTTTTTCCAAATTTTTAGCCGCGTTTTGGGCGTATTATGAAAACTTCTGTGTTAGCCAAGAAAATTAAGGGGGGGGGAACGCCGAATGTTGGGAATAATTCCGTAAAAGATGGATTTTGGTCAGTTGTTAGACCACTACTAGAAATGCAAACTCCCAAGAGTTACCGCCCTTCTCTCCTGTGCTTCCCCATAAGCATCAGATTCACAAGACTCTTACGTTAGATACTGGCCTATATCTAAGCAGTTATTTTTTTAAACTTTTTATCCTCATTAGATGGACTGAAGAATAGGTAATGTTTGATTGTTCAATAATGTCAGTGGTTTTCACGTTTTGTAAGAAATAATCTTTTAAAAAAGGACAAAGACAATTCTTCCTGTACTTTACAAAGTTTATCCATTGTAACTTTCGAATAAATTACGCTACAGAAGATTTTGGAATAAAAGTTATAGCCTAATTTATAAGCGTTAAACTACTATAGTTTTAATGTATTTAATCAAAGAATCGCCATAACATGTATCTCCAAATGGAGGACTTCGTATCCACTATCTTAATCACTGTCCAGCGGCTAAGTCCCTAATGATTGACGAATTGTTACACTTTCTGATAAAAACAAGAGACTTTGTAGTATAATTGTTATGCCATTTAAGGTATTTTCAGTCGAGGAGCCAATCGCTATGTACGTGAGTCCGCCACATTGGATACTTTTGGCTTTATATATTTTTTTCCCTGTATCTCTGGAAGGGTGACACCTATCAATGTATGGTATTCTCAGAAATGCTCCAATAGTGTAAACTTTCACATTAAATCAATAAATCTATTTTTAAAAAATAGATGATTGTTCTTTAAAAAACTAATTTTTTAAAGCATTTTATGAGAATAACTGCGAGTTAAAAGTTATGTTGTTATCTTCTTACATTTTCAGTCATATAAGTTAGAGCTCATTCCAACATCTTGAAATGAGGTCTCTAGCTATAAAATTTTGTAGAATTGAATATATTACAAATGGAATTTGTGCAGTAACTTTATAAATATAAAAATAATATTTTAAGTATTCAGTTCATCTAAAATTTAAATTAAAACTTCTAACAAACATTACCCAATATTACAATATAATACTATCGTTTGATTCGGGAATATTTTCAAGATTGCTAACTAGTAGCGGTGATTGGGTGCCGAACCTTGGGGGGATAGGGGAAAGAACAGTTAATTTTCTTATTAGACAAGACTTTGCATTAAGAAGCCATAGTGCAAGGCAAAATGTGCCAGCATAAGTGAGGGGTAACTGTCCCCAAATCCCCCTAATCGCCGCCATTGCTTCCAACTCACAGGTATTCTCATAAATTATTAGTACGTAACGATTTTTTTCACAAACATTACCGACATTCGTCGTTTCCCACCCCATCCATTTCCTTGGCTAACACAGAAGTTTTCATAATACGCCCAAACCGCAGCTACAAATTTGGAAAAAGTAAGGTATAAATTAGTAATAACAGCACATAAAGAAGCCAATTATCAAGTGGAAAATCATCTGTTCCTGAACAGTAAGTATATATATCCTTTCGTGCAACACAAATGAAGAGTCTCATCAGGGACACTGCAGCTCCGTTCATTGCTGATGCAGGACAAATTTCAATTTCATTTTTCACCGTTATATCAAAAAACACCTCGATAAGACTTTCTCAGTATAAAGAAAAAGGATGGTAGTTAAAAATACCCAAAAAATGAGAAAAATCTATTTGAGCTGTTCAAATTTGAAATTTGAACGTTTGAACAGAGTTTTCACATTTTACTAAGTTTCAACATTTCATCATCTCATAATATGCTACCGTCGTTCCTCTTTACAACGAGCTCACGAACGCGTCTGTATCGTAATTCGTTCTCTAGATATACGCAATTGAAAAAGACACGTTGCTCAAAAATGACATTTTGAACAACTCTCATATAATATGTAATAATCATATTTCAGCAAAATCCTTTGACAGGCTTCGATTTTGGAGCAACGCAAAGCTGTTTACCAAGTATCATCAAAATCGGTGACTATTAGGGTCAACTCCTGCCTGACTTGACATTGAATGACCCATATGGTATATATGATCGATTATGTACATCTCGCCACTTAGAATTTTATTGGAACTTATCGCAATACGAACAGAACAGCAAAGGGGGGCTGAGGTGAACGAGTATCAATTTCTCACTTTTCAAGCACGCAACATTTAAATGACTGAACAATTCTCAACACTTCAATTTCCATGCATGTTGTTCTTAACATTCGTACGTATGTCAGCACTCCTTTGCAATCGGTAATACCCATGCGAAAGATCAGCGTCTAACCATAGATGATTTGTAGACTTAAAACGAACTGCGAGAAATATACAGTGTCCGAAAAATAGGGGACAATTGAGTAAGTTCAAAATTGATGATAATTCGCCTCTCAAGTAAATGATGCTCAAGACGGAAAGATGTTGAATATTCCAGAGACGACACTGGTGAATACCTGTGTCTCGCTCGGTCCCATCGATTTGTCAACAAAGTCAAGTGTTGAAATCGTCTCCAGCCTTGAAATAACTCCCTACAAATTATATAGGTATATATATACGTATATATGATATATGTACCCTGCCATCAAGGCACACAGTTAAGGTATGTGTTGTAGGACCCTTTACATTCTCGATCCTGGCCATTTTGGAGGTAATGTGATAAGCACCACGCTCCAGCCGCTTTGACCCCCAAGGGTTGCTCCCAGATACCCATTATTGTGTGTGTGTGTGTTATGTGTAAGAATAAAATTTCACAACACACAGAAGCCATTAAGAGAAACCAATTTTCTCAAGAACCTTTTCCCAATTGACGCCTCTTTTCGAATCCAAATTTAAAATTACGGAATTTTATCCTGATAGCTTGTCATGCTCATAGTAATGTAACTTTGGTTTTCAAATATCATGCATTATAACTTACTGCATAATAATAATAATAATAATAATAATAATAATAATAATAATAATAATAATAATAATAATAATTTCTTATTTAAAAGGGCGAGGTAAAACCAAGTTAAGGACATCAAGCCTTTTGTCGTCTTCTTTGGATTCGATTTTATTTTTTTGGTGCCACTTTTGGCTAATTTGCGAAGATGGAGATGAGTGATGATGTGATTAAATTGATGAGCTCACAAACATCCATGCCCAGGCCAGGAATCGAGCCCGGGATCCCTGGCGTTGAAGCGCGATATGCTAATCACTTCGCCATGACTTTTGTCGTCTTGACTCGATTTTAGAAAATTCTCGGTCTTGTTCCAAGATTTTTAGAATGATCTTGTCTAGTCAGTATTTGAGTTCACTAATTGCATCTTACTTAGATCCGGAGATAAAAATAGGGTGAATTGATTGATTTGCTTTATTTTACTTCGCTTTGTGTCACTTTTGGTTAATTTGCGAAGATGAGGATGAATGGTGGCAATATTAAATTGGTGAATGGACACCCACAACATCCATGCCCAGGGCAATATCCTAACCACTCCGCCACGGGGGGCCGGCTAAACATTGTTTAAATTCTAATCGGTTTTTGAAAATCGAATGATAAACGGATGACTTTAAAGATATAAAAGTACGGACAATTTGCCAAGACAAGTTCAGAATAGCGGATAATTTGGTACCAAACTGTATTTGAAGCCTTCTAAATTAGAAATAAATAAAAGAAATAGGGTGCCTTAAAATATATTTACAATAGCCAAGCAGTGTTTACTTGTCCACTTGTATTTTTGTTTTAGGTGATGTGCATACTGTTCCAAATGCCTCTAGACATGATATCTGAAGGTACGTATATCTTATCTTATAAAACATTCAGGCTTACCAGGAACTTCAATGTAGGATGGCTGTGGAATTTTGCTACCCCGAGCGCTTATCATTTGTGTCCCATCAGTCACAGTCGCGTAGGTGTATTGTAAGATGGCGACTTCCTTGCAGAAGCCATTTTGTGTCATTGAATTTGTTGATTTGTGGGGTTTCGGTCTGACCTCACACCTTCTGACGTCTTCTTGTGGGGCTATGTGAAGGATAAGTGTACGTACATACAACCCTTACCTGCAAGACTTGAGAAACATGATTGTTGAAGCTGTTCAATCTATCGCTGCAGACATGCTGACCCGAGTTTTGGGAAGAATAGGACTATCGGATGGACACTGTGTAAACTTATTGAGATGTTGTTTGTTCCCATATAAGCTTTGTCCTCGTACAGTGGGATGCATAAGTATTACCAAATAAATTGTCCATCACCATATTCAAGCACATTGTTTTACTAAATGAGAACCTCAAGAACTGAAAGAAAACAATGATACTGACAGCCTCTGCTACAGCATAAGTAAAAATTCATTCCTTAAGAACACGTAGGATGTAATAGATAAACTCATAAAAATAGTCATGGGAAACTTGCCAAGCAATGCTTGTGCATCTCATGTACCGCACATAGGATATGAGGAAAATTAAACGACTATGAAACCCCGATAATCATTTTTGGACACGCTGTATAAACGATCGGCTTTACGCTTTTGGCAACAAATATGTGGGCTTGAGACCCCTACTCATGATTTCCTTTGAGGGGGAAGCCACACCCGGAAATTTGGAACAATAATGAGATCCAAAATGCTGTTGGATTGATTGAATTAGGTTATTTTACGTCGCTTTTCTGCCACTTTTGGCTAATTGCGAAGAGGAGGATAAGTGATGATATGATGACTGATGAAGGGATACTGACATAGAACACCCATGCCAAGGCCGGAATTCGAACCCAAGACCACATGATAACCACCCTGGCACGGTAGTCGGTGAAATGCTGTAGATATTGGATGACCACCAATACTATGGTAGTATTACAGCTACAATTAAATTGTAGAGTTGCAATATTATGGTTCAAGGTAAAGATAAAAATTACTCACCGGTAGACCCCCTCTCCCGACAATAAGCAACACTGTTGCTTACAGACGAAGGCTGTCGCACAGCAAACAGATTGATGCTTATTTACATTCAATTCTCGGAATGATTCAAATAGTACTGTGCTTGCAAATTGACAATGTTTTCAAAGTTTCTTTACTTTCTAATGCCAGAACCATTAAACAGCATGATAATTCTAAATGTTTGGATAAAAATATGTTTATAAATTAAATAATACGTATTAGCAATGATTATTAAACAAAGAAAATTTCTACATGTCAGTTAACAAATGAAAAACAAGACTTTTTGACATCACGATTGCAGTTCGCAAACAGTCGGGACAGGGAATCAACGGCAATAAAACTAAAATTCAATATTGCAGACTGCAGACTTCTGGAGTCTGCCTCTCTCTACAACAAACACATTCATTTATATAGGACGAAATCGAAATTCTTGCAAAATCTCAAGAAAAAAAGGGTCAATGTTATTTTCGTTGGTTTTTATAGGTTCACATTAATTTTTTTCAGAGTTCGAGGGAGGGCAAGGTGTGCTCCAGTACACAGAAAAAAGAAACAAGCAACTTTGTTTGAACAAGCTGAAGTGTGAAGAAGGATGCCGGTTAAGGAAAATGATCAGACATTTAAAGTTGCTCTTATACTAATAACGTAATTTACTTTCGGAAAAAAGGACATGTAAAAGCAAGAAAACAATGGTTTTTCCAAAAAAAATGACCCTTCAATACTAAATAACATTGTGCGAAAAACGAAAATTTTTCGATAATTAAAATGTCGCAAAACCCAAGAAAAAATACACAGGAGAGAAACGAAAATCGAGTATTTTTCGAAAAGGAAAAATTCGAAAAACAAAAAACGATTTTCTTCGAATGACGAAAAAACGAAAGAAATTCGAAAAACGAAAAAACGAAAGACAAAATGTTTTTCGAAAGACGAAGATTTTTCTGCAGCGTGGAATTTAACATGATTGCCGTCTTCTCTCATTCTCAGCAAAACTCTTGGTTACAACGTTGTTCGTGTGGCCGATTCAATTTATGTTATTTGATGCTGATTGAAATTGCATTGTTGCTTTGTCACCATGATTGACTAGTTCTTAAATGTTTCTATAATATGTTGAACGCAAATGGACTGCTTCCTTCTCAGTTGCGAAGTGCTAGTAGATAGGAGCCAGTTGGGAACAAGATTTGATTGGTCGAGATTCCGTGACGTCACAGGGGGAGCATGCTGTGATTGGTCGAAATTTTGTGACGTCACGAGCGTGCTTCGTAGCCTTGTACGAGGTGAGTAAACCTCACCATTGCGTAATATTTCTGATGTAGGACTTTGTGACGTCAGAGGGGGGAGGTGTACACTCTGTGACGTCAGAGCGATAGCTCGTAGCGTTATACGGTGTATGTTAACCTCAAGTGGCAAGTTCAATCATGTCGAATGTGGTGTGTGACGTCAGGAGGGGGAGGTGTACACTCTGTGACGTCAGAGCGATAGCTGGTAGCGTTGTACGGTGTATGTTAACCTGAAATGGTAAGTTCAATCATGTTGAATGTGGTGTGTGACGTCAGGAGGGGGAGGTATACACTCTGTGACGTCAGAGCGATAGCTGGTAGCGTTGTACGGTGTATGTTAACCTCAAATGGCAAGTTCAAGCATGTTGAGTGACGTCAGAGCGATAAGGTAGCTGGTAGCGTTGTACGGTGTACGTTAACCTCAAATGGCAAGTTCCAGCATGTTGATTGTGGTGTGTGACGTCAGGAGGAGATTTCCGATAGATGTCGTTGCTATTAACTGATGAAGAGTACCAGTTTTTTGCAAGTTGCGGACGAGTTTGGTGGTGTTTAACGTGAATCGCTTATTTGAAAGTCGAATTATGAATTTCACGTTGGAAAAGTGTGTAAAGAAAGCAGGTGTGAAACGTTGTCTGGAAGAGATGATGATGGGGAATAATAATAATACTCCGAGGCAGCAGAAGAAGAAGAAGCTTTTTGAGAAGCAGAAACAAGTTGACCAGGAAGTTAAAGGAGAGGCGAGAATTGAGAAGGATGAAGAAAATAAACAGGAGCGGATTCCACGTGAGCCGATTCGACAGGGTGTACTAGAAGTAAGTTACAATTTAAATGACAGTGCATCGAAGCAGATTGTTGTAGGCATGGATCCACACAATGCCTTTAATGTGTTTATACGTGTTTTCAAAGCAGGACAACAGGGTGCAGTGATGAATGTGGATGAATGGTATACTTTGCTGGGTGTACAAGGGATTATCACTGAATACTTCGAGAATGATAGTGTGAAACGTCAACCTACTCTGAAACTTGGAGTGAGCACGAACGTTCGTTTTTGGTCTTATCATGGAAAGAAAGTGATCAGTCTTGAGCCAGTTTTGAAGAATGATTATTACTTGTGTGTGTGTGTGACCAAGAGTGGCTGGGAAGCGCTGCTTAATCTTCGTTCCTGTGTGGATCATGCCGTACTTCAGAGGCAGAGAAACGTGAAGTCTCTGTCGGAATGGTACGAGAGGTACTTGTCAAAATGCGCGGAAAATGTGAGTGAGAGGTGTGATGCATGCAGAGACGATTCCGCTATTCATCGTTGTATTGAGACTGATTTTATTCAGGAACATAGGGGAGGATGTTTGGAGACTGTTGGTGAGGACTGGGTTGGAATCGATGGGGATAGATTGCTTCTCGAGATGGAACAATTTTATAAGGACATGACAGTTACTACGCTGGCTCCTATGTTGTTGGAGAGTGCTAAAACGATAGATTTGTCGCTTTTTACTTTTCCGTAGAGAGACTTGAAGTGATGCTTGAAAAGAAAAAAGAATGTACTTGTCTGTATTACAATAAATAATGGTGGAAAAAAAAATATAATAAATTGTCATCTTGAAATTATTGATGTTTTTTGTTTACTATAATTTTACTATTTTAGTACCTTTTATTACTTTATTGGTAACATAAATACGTAGTGGAGACGGTATTTTCTAGAGCAGGTTTCGCAGAATAACTTTCGAGAGAATGATGTATTGTGCGACAGCTTCGCTAGAAATTGCAACGCGCGAGCCCCCACTCCGTATTTGCGTTAGCATCCTGATTGGTTTATAAAAATATTTTATTTGTGAATAAAAATATGTGCTGGATTACATAGAGATATATTACTTGCGTGACTTTTATACGAGAAAATTGAATTTTTTATTTAATATAAGATCATGTATTTTACCGGTACAGATTTTTCTTCACGATTTTCAAAAAATTACATATATATATATATATATCTTCGATGTTTTTGTATTGAAATAAAAGAGAATAAAATCTTTATTTTAAAATAATAAATGTATTTTCAGATAAATATATTACAGAGATATTTTGATGTAACTAAATGTTCACTTGCACTTTATCACATATACACAGTCAAACTTTCCAGATTAGTTGGTCATAGAAGACACAGAAATGTTCACAATGTTACATATTTTGATGCAATTTCTAAAATCTTCTTCTTCTTAATATGTCCTGGATATTGAGTTGGTAACATCACCCGGATGCGTACTCGTTCCATCATACTCGCCTGAAATGAAAGAAGAAACAGAAGGGTGTTTAAAAACATAAATCGTTGAATAATAATAATTATTAAAACAATTACATATTCATAAAATAGTAGTAGTAGTACTTACCTTGCATAACATATCTGCAGTGGTGGAGATATAAAACTGCAAAATCCATTTTTCATTGGTGTTGAAATTCTATTTTTCACATATTTATCATTCCATGTGTGGTTGATTTGAAATTGAGATAGAAATGTGTTCAAAAGATTACCTCTAGTTCTATGTGCAATATACAATAAACAATAATGTCCACAGACATCACTGTTTAAACCCTGAAGTTGAATGGGGTTGTATGAAAATGTAATGGTGTTATTTTGAAGAAAGTTTCTCACAGAAGATGTTTGTGGTGGTAACCCAAAACTATCGAAATACTCCCCTGTTCTTGACACATCTATGTAAATAGCTACCCAGTGAGTTCCTGGTTTATAACTCGGGTCTGTATTCATTATTATTGCTGCTGGTACTGCAACTGTGGATGGGAGTCTATCAGACGGGTACACACCAACATGTTTATGATTATGTAGATGTTGAAGTGGTGCCAGCAATTGAAGGGTATTCATATTTCCACCGTGCAAGTTGATATGCGTTTGATAGAGAGCAAAATAAGGTAGATTTTAAATGCGCCGGATGGAAACAACGAGGTGCATCTCCCTTAGGTAAAAGTTTTAATGAGGGGCAATCAGATAGTGTAAGGTCCTGAACTGACCTACGAAGTAAGAAACTTAAGAAGTTGGTTTTCTCCAAACCTTTGCAAAATACAGAACTGTAAGGAGCAAGTGCGTACTGTAATATACTCTGTAAATAATGAAACGGAACCACACCATCAAACCAAGATAGACCGTGATAGTTTTTCTGCAACCAAACCATAGATTTTATATCTTTATAGGAAAGACGATCTATTGAAAATGGTGATTCAAATAACCAGTGATAAGATTGACTACCATTACCACTGTATATTGCTACCTCTTTTGGTATGAATATTTTGTTTACATTAAAACCTTGAACATCAACTACTGCGAACTCCATGTTCTGAGGTAATAAAATGGAACTGAAAGATACGTACCTTTTATGCATTCAGTTTGAATAGTCCACAATGATGTTGCGATCCTTATCTACCTCGAGAAGGTTCTGGAACTCCCCGTAAACGATGGTGTTGATTGTCTCTCATAAAGCTGCGTTGAAGTGTACCTCCATTCGAATTGTTCCATGACGTACAAGATTCCAGTGGGTTGACGTGTGAGCCGATAAGTCGGGAGTTAAATCAAATGCGAATAGTGTATATCCCTGGCCGTAGTCTTCTCTAGATATTTCATTCCCGTCATCCAGATATTGGATCCCAGTACCATCAAACAATGTCTGATAGGAGCGTACAAATAGATTGTTTCGAAAATCAGGCTGCAGAGGATTTGATGGAATCTGTTTTCCATCTACATACAAGCAAAGAAAATTTATGTTGAAGTGTTGAAAATTGAAAGGATTTTTGCTGTAATCTCCGTTGTATGCTGTGTTTGAGACAAATCCTACAATGATACGTTTTGGGATTTGACCTAGGAATAAGTTGTCAACGGTTTTATTTAAAATTCCTCTGGGAAAGGTAATTGTCTTTATATGCACACGATTAATTGGATACTTTGCTGTTGTTCTCTGGAGCACACGAGAATGAGCAATTTTTATGCTCGGATTTATGGAGACTTTTCTGACGAATAATGTAGCATCTTCGATGTGAACCTTGAATGTATTATTGTCAGCCATGAGGCAGAAAGAGTCTTTGCTACGAATTAGTTTCACACGCATTTCAATATTGTTGAGAATTAATTGTTCAAGATTAAATATATCACAGTGCAGATGGCCGATCATATCAATAGATTTGTTGCTCGAAATATAAATTTTTCTTTTTTGGAGCCCTTTATTTTCATCACCGTTTATGGAATCCATATAACCTGGGGTATCTCTGTACCATAAACATGATGTTAGATGAGACATTTTCGCAGCAGGTCCATAATTTAAGAGTTTTTCAATGTACGCTCTGTATGGGTATGTATGAGAAGGTGATGTCACAAGTTTTTGATTAACATAGAATGCATAAAATTATTAATGGGTGCAACTTTGTCTGAGACAAGTACAGGCGTATGTTCAGCTGCAATAATTTTTACTTTCAGATGAAGAGCTGTATGTGCGAGATCAAGATAATCTTCTCCATGTCCGGGAACTGTAAATTCTACAGGAGCATCATCTGTTAATGAAGCTAGTGGTTTGTATGATATCCATTGTCCTGACTGAATGCTTGTTTGCGTGGGAGGGACAGAGAAAATTTCCAGTTCTGAATTCGCACATTGACAAGAAAGGTTACTGATAAAAGACATGTTGAGAAGAACCTCACCCTTCAACAATCAAGTTGTTACTGAACAGTAATATGTTTAATGAGTAACATTATGAAGACTGGTTTTGTACAACTCATTCATCCGAATATATCTTGATCAACATAATTGTTATGCACTACCCGTTTTGTTTTCTTTTTCTTCTTCTTCTTCTTCTTCTTCTCCTCCTCCTTCTTCTTCTTCTTCTTCTTTGTAGTTTTACGTTTGTTTGTTTGAGGTTTAGGTTTTGATATTTTTGTTCTTTTTCTACCAGAGCCAACCATACTATTTATCTTGTTTTCAGCCTTTCGTTTTAACCTCTGACCTGCTTCTGAAACTCTGGCTTGTAGAGATTGTTTAATTGGTTGGTTCTGTGAAATATCACTCAAAACGTTGACCCCAGTAGTCAACATTTCTTTCCCAACTGCTTTAGCACCTCTGGTTATTAAGGGGAATACAGATCTGAAGAGGCCACCGAGGAAACTTCCAATACCATGACCCCTCTGGTACGGCATACCTTGGTATATGTTCGAAACACCTCTACCGCTGAGAATATGATAATGGTGATCATAAGATGTCATTGTTGTACAGAGCGTCGGAAGTGAAGCTTTAACGACACCTCTCCAAATATAAATGGTATTTTTTCTCCAGTGTTATCTCTAATATCTATTTCTACAGTGTCGAATTGTTTCTTCATCAGTGGGATGTAGTGTGGGGAATGAAATTCTGTGTGAGCATCACTTCCGAAAACAAAATTCCGAACATGTGTTCCGACTATCTTTAAGAGGGGTGCATATGAGTCCCCCACAATTTGATGTTCTAATATGTCGCAATATATAAACATCTGCTGAGGTACACCGAGAGCTAAATTAATTGGAGAAGATGAATGTACACGTTGATTACCATCGAGTTTGATTGTTTTAAAAGGATCAAAACCTAATTGTGTTGCCAATTTAGGGGAGAATCTTATCTCCGTGAATATCAATGGTTCGTTATTTTCTTTTAGCTCTTGTCCATCTATTCTTATCAGAACATGGTGATCGTCTAAAAGTGAGATATTGAATGGTACACCGGTATTACGAATTGCAGTTACTACATGATTCATGCCTTGGTAATACCCTGCTTGTATTTTTACCTTTTTCCAATAATGTGTATTCGGGTCGAGATTATAATAGATCACATTTTGTCTCTGTGTTATATTATACATGAAATTTGGGTAGTGTATTTCAACTGCAGCAACTTCCCAGTCACCTTGAAGTTCCATCTGTTTGGGTAGTTTTGTTGTAAAATTTGATAATGTATTATTAGGGAAAATGTTCATCGAACTATTGCTAGGTAGTGTTACATAGAAAGATTTCATGTTAGTTTCTTCAAATTAGAGTATGGGATCCAGGAATTAAAAGAAGACGGATAACCTCTCCATTTAACGAACAACTTCCTTCTGCTGCCTTTACCACTTGTCTTCAGTATTTGATCAATCTTGAATTCTGATGGAAGTTGTACTTTTTGAAGCTCTTGTCTGTAGAATGTTCCATCAATAATTTCACCTTTTAAATCTTCAACTCTGTATACTATCGGTGTACGTGGGATAATATTACTCACTTTGAAAATCTCTTCCGACCATTTTCCAATGTATCCTTTCTCGAATGGTTTGGTTTCTCTGCTGATTCTGACATAATCCCCGTTTTGAAGGGAATTTTTTGTGGTATTTGTTGCTTTTGTTAGTAATCTATTACTACTACGGAGATTTCGCCACACCTCCAGAACATTCCCCGCCTTTACTTCTATAGGAGCCATTTTAATACTCCGATGTCTGGTTGTGTTATAGGACGTCAACATTTTTGGTAAGTCGACGATGTAGCGGTATTTGTGCTTTGAAGTAAAATACTTCCACATTTTTTCTTTTAGAGTCCTGTTGAATCTTTCTACAATACTACCCTTTACATCAGGATTTTTGGTGGTAAAATGATGAATACCTTTAACTTTGAACAATTTTTGAACGGCTCTATTCAGAAATTCTGCTCCTTTGTCTGTTTGTATAGTGATGGGTTTCCTTTTTTCAGCCTGTAGCAAAATATCCTCGAATATTTTAACCATATTAATACTACTTTTGCTCAAAAGTGGAACTGCCCATGCATATTTCGAGAAAATGTCTATTACAGTTAAAATAAATTTGAAATTATTGTTGAATGTACTAATACTTCTCAAATCTACAAGATCTGCTTGCCACAAATCATCGATATTATTTACAATGTATCTGTTTCTTGAGAATTTTTTCCGTCGTGGTTTGTGTAATGTGTAGGTTTCTTGTTCTTGCAACCATTTTTCGACTTGTTTTTTGGGGTATTTCTTAGAGGTACCTTCCAACAAGCGATCTACGGTAGAAAATGCAGCAGGATTAGAGATATTATAGTAAATGTTCTTTAGGGTAGAGATCATGGTGCGTTAATAATGACAGTTGTAGCTTTTCAAGTATTTAATACTTTAACCAATTCCGAGAACCACTGGCTTCTTCTTCTTTGTTTGTCTCAGTTGCTCTATTATGCTTTCCTGATTTGTGGTTCTCTATTAATTTCCAACGTCGAGGGTTACCGATAACTTCATGAGGGATATTTAGTCCCGCCAAGAATTCAGAGAAATATTCATATCCTTTTGGGCTACTACTCTGACGATTTCTCACTACATCATTAACGAGATCAATTATATTACTTCCAGGAATAATTCGATTTTGTATAGTTGTCTCGCCGTTAGAATCCCAGTTAATATCAGTATTTGTTTTTAGTTTACGATATAATAGTTCTACTTTTCCATGAAAACTTTTCGGCATGCTCGCTATGATGTCGTTGAAAATAGGATCCGATATTGTGTCTTGTTGTTGAGATAGTACACTCTCACCTGTATTTTCTACTCGGAATTCTTTCTTAATTATCGGAAGTTCAATTGGATTACTTAAAGCTCGAGTGAAATGGAGGTACCTACTGAGAACTTGCTGATACATATCCCATTTTTCCGTGTCAGATATATTTTTCTTTTGTAGTATTTTGCTCATTTCCTGGTCAAGATTGGATATAGGTGTTGTATAATTCTGCTGATGGTGAATCTTTTGAAAAGCATCTTGGGGCACCAATACCATTTTTCTTGTGTGTTCCATCATTTGAATAGGCTTGAAAAAATTCCCCCTAGTAACGGGGCGATAAGGTAAGGCAAAAATCCTCCAGATTGGATAATAATTTTCTTCTTTTTCTTCCAGGGTATTCTTCGTGTTACAAGGTTCCTTAGCACCTGTTTATAACGGGCAAGTTTCTTTTTCTGAGCTTTTTTCAATGGTACATTGCCTTTTAAGATGTTGTGTGCACACTCGCAAACATCACGTATCAGTGAAGAATCTGCACTCTTGAGTATTCTATTTCTTATTATGGGTTTGCATTTCGAAAGAATGCGAAGTAGTCCGGCGTTCTTAATCATTGGAGACATGGTACTAGAATGACATTATTTTTGGAGATTATATGTTTTTATTTAGGAATATAAACATAGTTATGTAGATCATCAGGGAACACACAAGTACGATATCTTAGATTATCTGATGTAGACTGCTTAAGATCGAAGAAGAGGTACCCGTAGGGAAGAGAGGTAGCATCTTTAAATGCTTCAAGAATAAAATGTTTATTCTCGGGGTTAATTTGATAGGAAAGGTGTCGAATTTGTGCTTTATCTCTCGGATTTTTAAAGCAAACAAGATAGTGGCAGTTCAGGGATATATCGCGACAACCTCTACCCTGGTGAAATATATTTTGTGTAAGAAATATGGTGCTAATGTTCTTGTGATGACAGCCTTTTGTAAACAAGTCAACAATTCTGTTATCAGCCTCTCTCATTAAATCATCAATAATAATCAGGTGCGGTCCTTCGTCTGCTTGGTATGTATCCATGTTAGGTAACCCTCTATGAAATTTAACAACGGGAGAAATTTTCTCGTATAGAGGTTGCCATTCCCCATAACACCAGCAAATATTCTTGTATTCTGTATTTATTAGAGCATCGATATGCGAGAGGATTCTTGAAACAAAATTGGATTTTCCACACCCAGAGGGTCCAGCGAGAATCATGGAAAATGGGTGTTCCCAGGTTTGTGCCATCCTTCAGAATAAATTTGTTCGGGAAAAACTTGGTAATTTACAGCAGAATATAATTAGGCACGCCTCTAAATCATGTAATCCTCTTTAGAGTTTCCTGGAAATTTCTTTGAAAAATGTAGTGTTTCTGCATTTCAGCCAATGCGTTGTTTCTTTGCAGGCTGAATATACCCAAAGGGAACTGTTTCAAAATCTCCGACAATCCTTCTTTTGGTGTAGACTACTCTTACTATTTTCCTTTCATGTCTATTAAACACTCTAAAATTTTTTGTTCTGCAAATCTTTCTCCTATTTTGAACAGAAATAGCTGGAGTTTCGTGAACTACTAAATCCTTTAGTGATATCATATTTACAATTTTCCTGTTGCCATAATTTAACGTTATCCCTTTAACTTTGCATACAGTATTTTCACAATTTGTTACCGGATTTTTTACAGCATATGCATAGGACTTCGGTCCAGTAGATACAAATTCAGTGATGTAAGTACCTCTTCCGTATACTTCTAATTCGTCAGTCATTTGCCCCAAACAATCTCCAGTTTCGAGACTTATTTGACCAGTACTTGTGGTGTAAATAACACTATCTGTGTCATAATATAACACCCGGTCATCTAATTGTTCCAGATAACTGTATAGATGCAATCTTGCTGTAGCAGTGGTGTAAGCAGCAATAACGACATTTGTAGTTGGTAACTCTGCAATGCCTTCATTTATGTGCTCCCAATTCACAACTAGTGCAGTCTCGTCCACCGGCAGAAGTGAATTCACACATATAGATGGGTTTGTTAATTTGTCATATAAATCCGATGGTTGAGAGATTATATTTGTTTTGGGGAGATTGGGTCTCTGTCCAAATTTTCCCCAAAAACTATTCAACATAAGCTTCGCCAGACTACGTTTCCCAGGGTTTCTTTCAATTTTGTCATAATCTAAGAGTATCCCTTCCCTCTCATAGTACTCTGAGATAAACTGTTCCTTTTGTTCCTTAGTTATGCATCTGGACGGCCAACCACTTGCTTCTTGTTTTATTTTAAGGAATTTATCTATGTATTCTACAAAGAGACCTCCTTGTTTTGTCACCGGGTTGTATACAGTCACCTCGTACTGCCACACTTCGATCATTTTAACAATCTGGTATCCTTTCTCTACCGCCTTCCGCAACTCATCGGAAACCCATGTGCCTGTAAAGGTTCTCTCTTCAGGTGTATGCATACAATCTCCTTGATTCTTTTCAACGGCACAGGATCGACAGAGTGTAAAAAATAATTTACCTTCCATCTTTATAGGTAGAACTGGGTGATACAAGTCAGATGGCGGTAATACAGAACACATCACAATACCCTCCACCTCCTCAATAGGAGGACACGCATCACCAACATAGATTTTCGGGTGTCCTATAGGAAATTTTCCATATTTACAAACAAAAGGGTATAACGAGCAAATATCTATATAGTTGATTTTCTCATTTTCACTAGCCTTATGATACAACTTTGTAGCATTAGTGCGCCCACCAGTTAAACTTACTCGTGGATCTAGAGGGTCTTTTATAGTCAAAGGATGATTGCTTACATATTCTTCAATATCAGGATTGTCTTTTTTGATCCTCTTCCAATCACACTCCCACATTACTTCGACCTGATTGCCAGTTCTTTGTAGCCGTTCTGTAACTCTAGCTGTTCTTTCTCGCCTAGCTTCTACAGTATCACCAGATTCAGCACTAGCTTGACCACTCTTCTTTACCAGACATTTCTCACAAGAATGGTAGTAACAGCCATGATATTGGAGAATTCGTCCATTACCTTTATCATCTCTGTAAAATCCGTCGACTTTAAGACCGGCTATTTTTCTTTCTAATCCTCTTCCTGCATGGTCTATAACAACCCCTCTCTTCATCTCTTCATACACAATCCACTCGATAGCTCCAATAGATTGTGTATCAGCCCAGCGGTATCCTGAGGCTGGAATTATTCCTATACTGCTTTATTTCAAGAACTTTCTTCTAAATAACAGGTTGCACACTCCAGATATAGTAACACCCTCCCTCCACACATCAATTCCATTTTCCTCCAGAAAACTTCTCCTAAATTCCAAACATGCTAATCGTAGGATCTCCACGTCACTAGTGCAATAATCAATTAGATCTTTTTGTGTGTCAAAAATATATCCGTTTTTCTTTTGTTCTTCATACCATTTCAAGAAATTTTCTCTATCTTCTGTTGTCATCTGATCTGGAGAATAGTACTTCTTGTCAGGTAACTCCCCTCTATATGATTTGTTGCTGGCTGTATTAAAAAGATGTGGGTAAAAACCTTTTTTCCTTTCAGGAGGTAAATCGAACGCCTTTGGAAGGCTTGACAAGGGCATGGGCAAAAAGTTCAAAGAATCTAGAAATTTGATATGTCCTGTTTGCATCAGCATAATTTTGGAGCCATTCATTATAACATCTGGATACACTTTAAATTGTCCAATCATAGCTCTCAGGAGGAAATGACCGTCATAACCCCTCATATTATGACCTATACAATAAACATCGAATTTATGAGGTATATTCTTGATGTATGATAAGAACTCCTCAACCGGTGAATTCTTAAATGTATGTTGCCTTTTTCCGCAACTGGCACATGGAACTGAAATATCTTGATTGCTTACACATTCACTACAAACCTGCTGAATAACACAGAGATTTGGCTGATGCTCGGTTCGGTCTGGTAAGTTATCAAATGGTGTATTCTGTGTACACTCCAAATCATAAAAGATCATCATGAATGGTTTTTTATGTTGTGGTGGTCGAGATTTCTGCATATAACATAAATGAGCGTCAGGAAAATATTCCCTACATAATTTGCAGTAAATCTCACCACAAACATGTTTTGAACTTCTCTCTTTCACAGCTATAACTTTAAAGCACTGACCGCACTGATGAAGTTTTTCACACAAGCTTTTCCCGCCCTTCGGTTTCTTCTTATGTTCATCGAAACATGTGCTGCCATAAAACTGTCTATTACAATCATTACACTCTTTAAAGTCTGTGGAAATTTCATGAAATTGGAAGCATCTGTTACAGCGGTTTGGACAATCAGTGTGCTTTGTAAGAGACCAATATCTTTTTCTGCAAAACTCACAATAATAATTGCAAGCAAAGGCTGATGTCAGTGAAGTGATGACATTAAAATGATTATCATAATATAATAAGAAAAGAGGTTTTCTAGATCTGTCTTTGCTTCCTTCGAATACGATGTTACTTCCACTTAGATCACCATATACGATAATTCTATATTCTGGCATAGCATCTTGAAACTTTCTGAGTTCGTTAATACCGCATCCTTTTGTACTGACTTGAACCCCAGCTTTCTCGCACAATTCCGAAGCCTCGGATTTCACAATCGGACGCCCCATCCGATACTTACTCCTTTCATTATGCCCTGTCAACACTGTATATGCTCTTGCTACCACTAGTGCACGAGGCAGACACATAGAATCTCTATTAATAATAGATATTATTCCAGATCGTTTCCTACATATTTCCTGCATATTTTCTAAACCTCCCTTAAATCGCCCAGAAGGGCCTGCCCCTTGCGGTAAGCGGACTCGGTGTAAATTAAATACCAGTTCATCACAAACTAAGAAGCTAGCGTTGCTCTGCATCAACTTCTCCAGACTTTCCCAAACCACATCGGCGTGAAGCTCACTTCCAAGACGAAAGCTAATCCAAAATGGATCCCTGGGGGAGTTGATATTCCTTATCGTCAGACCGACATAGTCATTATCATCAACGTTGTCTGTCAGAGTGTCTATGATTTGATTCAAACCTTCATGAATCCAGTTAACCGGATTAGAATTTTCAGGGACTGGGAGAAGGCGCACATTCATTTGTCGCCCTTCGAGGTTAAATCTTTTATAACGTCTGTTAAAGTCCCCTAGCACAGTAAACCTATTGTTCTCCTCTGGATTGTCCTCTTGAGATTTTTTTCCTTTCGATCCACATCCATGTTGGACAGTTCGCTGGCAGTCGAATTCTGTGTAACTTCTAGCAATTACGTCACTTTGACGTGTATTTGTCTGGACTTCTGTGTTACTTTCAGCTATACACGTGTGTTCACTTCCAGTTTCTGGCCCCAAAATTTGAGATCCGACATATTCTTGGATATCATCGAGAACTTTCTGGGTGGATATTCCTGTGATTACCTCACCTCTCATAGCACACTCTATTCTCACATTAGAGATAGACAAATTTTGATATTTGTAATCTTCACCACATAGTGATCCATTCCCACTTAGATCTTCTGCACAATCAACCACTTGGTCTATTTCTTGCACAAGTTGCTGTGTTGAAATTTCCTCCCCGGTTGTATTCCCTGCAATATCCTTGATCTCCCGAAGAATATCCTGTGTTGACAGTATAACGGGAATTGGATCTGTAAACAAAATCATGCCCTCTATAACTATATACACACGTCCAAGTATTTATTTTAAAATATATATACAACACTTTAATTAACATATCGGGTGAAATAGTAGTGTGACGCACATTCGGTATATATGTTCAACAGAAACCGAATTAGAATATATAGGCCCCCCCGTGGCGGAGTGGTTAACAGTTCACTACGATAGCAGGGGCACTTGAATTCGAATTACAATATCATTGTTATTTGTGAGCCTCCCCTCATCAATTTTACCATATTATCCTCATCTCCGCGATTAGCCAAAAAGCGGTAGAATAGCAAAAGTAGGCCAAATCAATTAATCGATCAGGTAACTATAAAATAAATTAATCTCTTCAAATTTCACCCTGCACTGTTTGTATTAGGTTGTATAAATGTTATATTTAAAAGCTTCGTGGTAGTTGTAGCGGAATATAATACAATAGCTTATGATTAAACTCTCTGAGCAAGAAGGATATACACATTTTTTATACTTGTCTTTAGGATTAACCAATCTGCAAGAATTTATAATTATATATATTTTATGGCTCTGTGATGGACATTTTTTTTTTTGTTATGAAGCCTTGGACCATTTGTTCAATCTCTGTACAGAGATTCGGATTCTTATATATTAAACCGCAACATTTATACAAAATAATAGTGTTGACCATTCTTGTTACCGCGATTGACCGTAGAGGTATAAAAGTGATGATGACTGAGTCTCAAAGTCTGGGGCTTAGTATCTACCGTCGCTCCTAGATATTTGTTTATTATCAACACACCCCTCTCATCTTATTAATTTATGAATAAAAAATAGTACAAATCACATCAGACTCATTATATATCTAAATGACCAAGCTGTTAGCGACCTACACCCATGGATAATTTTATTATTATTTTAAACTTTTGATTAATGTGGTTACAGAAACCATTTTTCAAATATGTAATAATACCTTGTTTCTAAATCTCACTAACTAGCTACGTTCTATATTCATCGATAATTTGTCTGCATCACTTTTATACATCTTAGACTAACCACCGCAAATGAGATATAGGATAAGTATACCCGATGCAAGGATATACAAGTACAAAAAAAAAAAAAGTTGAACACCAAACCAGCCTCTGTGGCTCAATGGTTAGCACACCGCGCTATGACGCCAGGGTTCGAATACAGGCTTGGACACAAGTGCTTGTGAATATCTATTCATCAATTTCGTCATCCCCACCTTCGCAATTAGCCAGAAGTGACGGATAACGAAAGTAAAATAAACCAAATCGATCAATCAATCAATCCAGACGCTCAAATTGTAAGATTGTGACTAGTACACTCAACATATTCATTCACCGAGACACATCAGATATTTATAAAAATATTTCTACTTACCCATCTTCCTCTCCATCTTCCGCTTCTCCCCTTAAAATGGCAAGTCTGGAAGAACAGACAACAATCTTCTTCTTCTTCACAACTCGTCAATTAAATAAAATACTAGCTTGTAATATGCAAAGCACAAAATAGAGCAAACTCACTCACTACTTCCGTAAACAGAAAGAGCAGCACTACTGAAGACCACACGGTGGCTGGTAAATTGGTGTTCGACAGTGAGTCAGTTTTGTTTTGACAGATTTCAGAACCATTATCAAGATAACATCTCTAAGATCAGGCTCCCCCCAAAGTTGAACTCAAAAACAACACACGTCACCGTAAAAGAAAATACTAGTCTTACTTCGACAACAACGGAAAATAGCAACTATATATATTACACAAGCTTCAAACTATGTTAATAGATAAAACTTTTGTTTTAACATCGGGTTGCTAACGCAAATACGGAGTGGGGGCCCGCGCGTTGCAATTTCTAGCGAAGCTGTCGCACAATACATCATTCTCTCGAAAGTTATTCTGCGAAACCTGCTCTAGAAAATACCGTCTCCACTACGTATTTATGTTACCAATAAAGTAATAAAAGGTACTAAAATAGTAAAATTATAGTAAACAAAAAAACATCAATAATTTCAAGATGACAATTTATTATATTTTTTTTTTCCACCATTATTTATTGTAATACAGACAAGTACATTCTTTTTTCTTTTCAAGCATCACTTCAAGTCTCTCTACGGAAAAGTAAAAAGCGACAAATCTATCGTTTTAGCACTCTCCAACAACATAGGAGCCAGCGTAGTAACTGTCATGTCCTTATAAAATTGTTCCATCTCGAGAAGCAATCTATCCCCATCGATTCCAACCCAGTCCTCACCAACAGTCTCCAAACATCCTCCCCTATGTTCCTGAATAAAATCAGTCTCAATACAACGATGAATAGCGGAATCGTCTCTGCATGCATCACACCTCTCACTCACATTTTCCGCGCATTTTGACAAGTACCTCTCGTACCATTCCGACAGAGACTTCACGTTTCTCTGCCTCTGAAGTACGGCATGATCCACACAGGAACGAAGATTAAGCAGCGCTTCCCAGCCACTCTTGGTCACACACACACACAAGTAATAATCATTCTTCAAAACTGGCTCAAGACTGATCACTTTCTTTCCATGATAAGACCAAAAACGAACGTTCGTGCTCACTCCAAGTTTCAGAGTAGGTTGACGTTTCACACTATCATTCTCGAAGTATTCAGTGATAATCCCTTGTACACCCAGCAAAGTATACCATTCATCCACATTCATCACTGCACCCTGTTGTCCTGCTTTGAAAACACGTATAAACACATTAAAGGCATTGTGTGGATCCATGCCTACAACAATCTGCTTCGATGCACTGTCATTTAAATTGTAACTTACTTCTAGTACACCCTGTCGAATCGGCTCACGTGGAATCCGCTCCTGTTTATTTTCTTCATCCTTCTCAATTCTCGCCTCTCCTTTAACTTCCTGGTCAACTTGTTTCTGCTTCTCAAAAAGCTTCTTCTTCTTCTGCTGCCTCGGAGTATTATTATTATTCCCCATCATCATCTCTTCCAGACAACGTTTCACACCTGCTTTCTTTACACACTTTTCCAACGTGAAATTCATAATTCGACTTTCAAATAAGCGATTCACGTTAAACACCACCAAACTCGTCCGCAACTTGCAAAAAACTGGTACTCTTCATCAGTTAATAGCAACGACATCTATCGGAAATCTCCTCCTGACGTCACACACCACAATCAACATGCTGGAACTTGCCATTTGAGGTTAACGTACACCGTACAACGCTACCAGCTACCTTATCGCTCTGACGTCACTCAACATGCTTGAACTTGCCATTTGAGGTTAACATACACCGTACAACGCTACCAGCTATCACTCTGACGTCACAGAGTGTATACCTCCCCCTCCTGACGTCACACACCACATTCAACATGATTGAACTTACCATTTCAGGTTAACATACACCGTACAACGCTACCAGCTATCGCTCTGACGTCACAGAGTGTACACCTCCCCCTCCTGACGTCACACACCACATTCGACATGATTGAACTTGCCACTTGAGGTTAACATACACCGTATAACGCTACGAGCTATCGCTCTGACGTCACAGAGTGTACACCTCCCCCCTCTGACGTCACAAAGTCCTACATCAGAAATATTACGCAATGGTGAGGTTTACTCACCTCGTACAAGGCTACGAAGCACGCTCGTGACGTCACAAAATTTCGACCAATCACAGCATGCTCCCCCTGTGACGTCACGGAATCTCGACCAATCAAATCTTGTTCCCAACTGGCTCCTATCTACTAGTGCTCAGCGTGAAGTGCTACGAAGCCACAGGTTCGAACCCTGTTCGAGGCATCGTTTGTGACCCACTCAACTTGTCCATCACTCATCCTCATTGTGGCGATTAACACCAGCAACACCAGAGGTGGAAAAGTGACGTGAAATAAATGAAATAAAGAAAGATACACAACTTTATGTAAATTTTGATAACCAATAACCAGGTGTCCGTAATTTATATAGCGCTACACTGGCACTGGTGAAATCTCTTACTCTGGTAAAATATCGTTCATCCTCATTACTTACAGAGATACAGTGAGGTGAGGCATTGCAAGTGGTTGGACGTGTTAGGCACAGAGACCATTCGTAAGAAGGCGAGTGTTTCACTTCGTAATTATACAAATGTGTTTTGTGTCACTTGGTACCAATACTACAAGGTGTCCTATGTCTTGTTCTGCCATTAAGCAGATACCGATAAATATCAGTTACCGATAACACGGCCAGAAATTCATTTGTGGGTGTTTAACCTTTTCTACTGGTCAGGGGAAGGTCTGTGTGGGTCATAATACTTTTTTCTTACTTTTTAATTTTGCCTGTAATTATCATTATGAATTCTGACAGTACAGTGCGGTATGCACGGACGAAGGAAGCACGTTGCAACATGCATATTTAGACTGAGATGCAACTTTTTTCCTCTTCACATTTTTCGGTATGTGCACTAAATATTGGGTTCGTTAAATTTAGTTATTGGTGGCAGTGGCGGCGATTAGGGGGTAGTTGCCCCACTCACTTTGCCACTTTTGCCCCCGCACTATGCTAAACCTTATCTACCAAGTGAAAGTAAACACTCTTTGCCCCCCTCTCCCAGTTTTTGGAACCCAATCGCCGCCACTGATTGGTCATATATTTAGCTGAAATTTTCAATCAAAAAGATCTGAATCAATCACAAGTTAGCATGCTCAGAAATTAGAATGACGCAAATACCAGTCTTCAGCTAGAACGATTATTATATTTTACGTCCTGTGTGGAATTTTTATTGATCCGTTCTGAAGACAAGAGTCTTGTGACCGGTTGTTGATAATCGTTTTATGCCCTTGACCTGTTCTTTCCTCGTGTGCTTGATCTGAAGCGTTATGACGTTTCTCTTTTGGCTGCTGACCTACATTTGAAACACTTTCGTTTGCCTCGTATGGCAGTGAAGAGCCGTGCTGCTCGTAACGGGTTGCCCAGCCTCGGGCTACGACATTTCAAAGTCGCCCGCGTGACCAGGATATGTAGGGAGGCACGGAATATTTTTAATGGCTTTGTTTCTCTGTTGATAAAAAAATAAATTAGAACGTTACGTCTTCTTTAGGCTTAGTTAGCCAAGAAGGAAAACCACCTCTTATAGGCCTAAGCATGGCAAAACTTCGAGAAGTTTAAATCCACTTTAAAGGATATTTTCTTTCAATCCCACAAATAAATTACATAACCTCACTGATTCTCCATTGGGATGTGATTTCCCAATGTTATTAGTAGCTACAAAAATGAACTTATCTTTTTAACGAATATCCCAGAGTTCTGAATGCATTTATTCTTGAAAATCACTGGGTGGTGCAAGATTGGTAGCTGCCCCGTAATACTCTCACTTAAAAAATTAGAATAGAGGGATCATTTGACCGTTATGAACAATACTATGCTTTTAAAGAAAATTTAAGTATTTTCAAGTCGACCGAAGTTCCAAATAACTGCGGAGGGGGATAGGGTACACAATTTTCCTAAGTACTTGAACTATCCCACTTCGTTCTCTAGCAAATTTATTATCATTAACTCTCCCACATATTTTATTCGATACTTGAATGATAGTTTGATTTGGTGTTTTAAGTCCACTTTATGCACAGTAAGGGTAATCGGGACTGGACCTTCAGTTTAAAGTGGGATCCGAACCACTATGTGCCTCCACCGGGTATCGAACCCGGGACCCCTTGATTACAAGGCCAGGGCGCTACCACTGCTCCATCGGGGAGGCTTTATTCGCTACTTGTCTACTGCAGAATATAATACATTGAAAATGAATAAATTATGTGTAGTTGTTTGAATCTTCTGTACGAAACCATATAGTGAATTAGTCTTCGAACTACACGGAAGAGAAATGAAAGGGAGGAGGGTCAGAGAACATTGGGGTGACGGAAGTTGGAATTATTCTAATACAGTGAATTTCGCTGGGCTCGGACACACTCTATATACAAGTATCTGGTTTTTACCCATTAAGACAATATAATAGTGAGCTCGGACGCTCGCAGAGGGGCCTTTCTCAGAGATATCTGGAAAAGTTTTTGTAATTCGAATGGCGAAATTATAGCGATATTTTATTAAAAATAATAATGTTTTATAAAATTTACAGGTTGTCAGTTACAGCTACAACACAAGAAGAGAATGTTTTCACACAAGACATTAGAATCACGTTGATTGCCGTAACAAGAGGCGTGAGGAACGGAATTGGTGGGGGGGATATGTTAATAATCCTGCTATCTGGACTGAAATAATTATTCATTTCAAGAGCACGTCAGAGAATTTTCGGGAAGGAAAATTTTCGAAATTTCCTGAAGTGATTGTTTTTGCGCTTCTGGAATAAAAACTGTTAATTTATATAAATTTCAGACACAATAGTGTAGAAAATATCAACAATTAAATGACTTTAAATAAGATCCTTTTGAATTTCTCGACTGTTCGAGGATTAGGACCCCAAAGTTGGGATCTGGCCTTGATAATGTACTACATTTCGTCATTTTGAATTATTACTTTTTTTTTTTGTAATGCCCTTCGGCAAATGAAAACATAAATCAGATAGACCATGGAGAACAGTAGATTAAGTGCTCTCTGTTTGATATCTGTGTATTGTGGAAAAGTTCAAAAATATAAAGAACTGTTCATCAACAAAATTGAAATGTTTATGCATGTGAAGGAAAGCCAATTCAATTTCTATCTAAACAGTAGACTCGAGTCTGAACTTGTATAAAACGCCAAAGTATTTTGAATTTATTTTGAATTTTATGATTTGTAAAATAATAATAATAAAGTTGCTGAAGGGCAACATATGAAATCTTTACTCTGCCCCCTTTAAAAAAAATCTGAGGGCGTCCTTGGCAGTGAGATTCAATATTGTTTTTTCTCCTACTGAACGTCTATGTTGAAAATTTGTCAGGTGTTTAAATATTATTGTATATTAAAGAAGTCAAATGTGAGTTTAATTACAATCGTTATATACTGCAACGGTTCTAACAGAACTTATATTCATATTTTTTGCACAATAGCTACACATAGGCGGATGTACAATTTTTTTGTGGTAGGGCACACAATATGCTGTAAGCATATGAGTGATCTAACATTGGAAATATTATTTACAGATTTCTCCAGATATTAAACACAGGTTTTGCGTTTTTACAGGGGATGGGGGAAATATTACCACGAGAAAAAGTATAAGGGTTCGTTTCATGTGCAATTCAATTTTCAAAAAAAGAAACAAAGTAATTGTACTACTTTTGCATTTTATAAAATTTTGGTTTCCACATAATTTTGCTTAATCGCCATATTGAAGATGACTATTGATGATGATTAGATGAATCTGATGAAGGGGAAATCCCAATGCACACATGGACAAAACATAGCAAGCAAAATTCCACAGTGGGGAATATTGGTTGTTGATTAAGTGACCCAAGACTCGTTAAACTGCAAGACGCAGCTTCCAGGGTGTGGAAGAGACGTTAGAAGTTGTCTGCTTCAGAAAAATGCAAGGTCATTCATTTTAATACTTTCAACCCGTCAAGGAAGAAGGGGGTGGATATCTGAAGCTTCCAGGCTTTCGATGCCCAACAACATAACTCATAATTGGTTTCGACCTCCAAACCTAGGGTGACCGGATCGTAAGTCAAAACTATTTAACGCATTTTAGACTACCTAGGTGAGATTTCGCCAGCTGCTGTCAACAGCCCAGGTAAAGTTGAAGTCCTGATTCGAACGCCAGTTCGGTATCTTTGACACAGCTCGAGACGAAGTCGACCAGACGCCAGCACCGGTTGTTCTTAAAAGCGGTGTTGTCACTTTTACCTTCTGTGTTCAGACATCCATTCATTCTCTGTGACGTTATACTCCCAAGATCTCCACATTGTGTATATAAAAAAATAGCACATCACAATAACACAAAGATAACCTCACATTAAGAAATATCTAAAGAAATTGAATTCGCAACATCTCATATACTCCACGTGGACTTGACAAGATCTGTCAGTTCCTAAAACGGACGTTGTTGGTGGGAAAGTTGGAAAGGAGAAACTGATCGTTTAGAACTTTCTTTGAAGTAAAGAGGCTTTCTAATCAGGACTTCACCTTTGGATCTCACCGATCTCAATGCCCCCTACTCTCAACGGAATCGCCCTGGACTCTGTCACGTCTCGACTGGACCACACAAAAAATATTTTTCCATTAAATAAATCGAGGCTTCTCCTATACTCTGGCCCATCTATCTCTTGTGCAAGACCCTGCATAGTGTCAGAGAAGGGGAGGAAATCGAGTGGGCAGAACGAAGCAGCACACGCTGCTTAAAGGCTGGTAACACCAGTTGCTTTCCCTCCTCTACGCAATCCCGTTCCCGCTCACGTGCTCATTGGCGGAGCCTTCTTACGTAACTACTTGCCCAGAGACTTGTTTTCGTTCGCCTGCTTCAGAGGGACAGGGTATAGTCATATATTGGACCGTTTTTCTGTTGTTTGCTGCATTTAGTAAGAAAAACAACGATGGAATCAATAGTGTTACTTGATATATTAAAAAAAGACGATCACAGACAGAAAGAAAGAGAAGAACAATTTACTCACCTGTAGGCATTGCGTGGCCAAACTTTCCTGTTGATTTGTCTTCTCTTGCATAGCTGTTTCCGCCGTGCCTCCATTTCAAACAATATTTCAGACAGTGTTCTCGATGCTGTTCCACCACACTTCTGGTCCAGAGAGAGGTACAAACAGAAATGACAACAGTAGATGCAAGACAAACAAACCTCGATGGATGTTGCGCTTTTTTACCCCCAAAGGCGTAATGGCATGTTTACTTATGCAACTAAAATTAGATAACATTTCGTTTTTTTCCGGGTCTGTCCTCGCGCCGTAATGTGAGGCCTACTCAGGCAATGTCTAGGAACCGAAGACTCTAATTGATATTCAAGTACCGTTCTTTTCTTCAGCGTTCATTAACAGTGCTATCCCACGCTGCTGTAATCAGAGTAAGACATGTTCTTCCAGCTTCTGCTTAAATAACAATTGCCTCAGGCTGTGGTGTCTGGTGTTACGAAGCTGGCCTCGAGAGCGATGCGTTGTCTGGTCAAACAGTGACTGTTTCACGTAGTAGTGAGTGCTGCCAACCTTATAGAGGTAGTATGAACAGCAACACAGTTATTTGAAGACTAAAATAGGTAAACGATGTAAGTGCCCCAACAATTCAAACACCGTTTTCGACTTTAAATTGAAATGTGCCATGCTTTATAATGTGGTAAACGTTCAAAGTGGCTGGTAGCCCTCTAAGGGCGTGTAAAAAGGCACTAGTGTGAACGTTCGTACGGGCTGATGTGCTGAACGATGCGATTTCTCAACACTTTCGATTTTGGCACTTAGAACGTTTACCACTTTTAGTTCTCATTTCATGCAAAGAATTGGTGGTAAGAGTTAATGAAAGAACAGGAAATTGTGTGTGTGTGTGTGTGCGTTGGGGGAGAGGGTATAAAATTTTGGCCCTTCGTGGGGTTCCCAACCTGTTTCGTTTCACGGCGCCCTTAGTGTTTCAAGAATTTTTCCGCGGCGCCTAAGTCAGAATGAAGACATATCTAACACTTGCAACACTCATTTAGTGATGCTTGACTGAAGTTAAAAAATATGCACCTATTTCAAATTTAGAAACATTTTATATGTAAAAAGTACTAAACCCATGTGTAGCCTAACAAGTAAGTCATTTCAGTGCAAATATTGGAACATTTCGCGGCGCCCCTGTAAGCGCCGCCGCCCACACTTTGTCAACCACTGCCTTAGGCTATCTTCTGTTTTGGGGCTTGCTAACTTTATTGTTGTTGTTGTTATTATTATTATTATTATTATTATTATTATAAGTAGTTTTGTTGTCATGGTACTTTAAATCCACTAATTAATTTTTATATTATTAGCACTTGTAAACTTTAAAGTATATAAGCATCTGTTTAAAAATTATTCATTAAACTTCGATTAAACAATACCCTTAGGGTTCAGATAGATTTATTTTACTCCTTGATTCTACCTCACCATGTGACATTGGAGGGTTGACAACGTCACAAAGAATCTTTTCCTGAGTTGAGAGCCGTCTCACTCTCAACCTGTGGCTCTAAATTCGCCTTTTCGATCGGAGGACCTGTTACAGTTGAAGCTGCTAAGGCTAGCAAATATATATATATTTGTTTTGGACACACTTTCTGCAGAGAAAAAAAAAGGAATTTAATTTACATATTTTCTTTAGAATTTTCAAACATGCTTTTTCTTTCACTCTTCGCCAGTGGCGTCAATTGGATTCCAAAACTAGAGGGGTCAAGGAGCCAAAACTTGGGGCCGCCAAATACAGTTTATTTCCCTTTGTAGATAAGGTTTATAGTTCGACCACAAGAAGAAAAACATTCTGTCAAAAGCGTTCCCGCAT
Source organism: Lepisma saccharinum (assembly GCF_977018435.1). Taxonomy (NCBI): domain Eukaryota; kingdom Metazoa; phylum Arthropoda; class Insecta; order Zygentoma; family Lepismatidae; genus Lepisma; species Lepisma saccharinum. Next base: position 34,851,684 of record NC_139254.1, read on the forward strand.
CTTCACTGCTCGGGGCAGTGTTGCCAGGTCAGACTTGAAAAAATCGGGAGATTGTTCCTTGGAAAACAAGAAGATCTGCTACAAAATCGGATGAACGACGCTCTCGGTAGGGAGGGACATAGCGTGCGCACTGGGAGGCAAGGGGGCGTCCGCAGATTATTTCCAGCGAGGGGGAAACAATGTATTTTTATCAGGCGGGTAAACGAGGCATGTTACTCCGCAATAGTGTTGTCTCCTCAGAAAACATCACCTTAGTTTGAAATTATCACGTTCCTGTATCTCTATTAAAATAATGGATGCAAATTACTGTGAGTGAAATCAACTCGATGTTTGAAATAATAGGTACTTTTATGTCAACATTCATTTTCCAGAAGGGGAGGGGACGAATTGGGTGACAATAAAAGACCCCTGCTGCAGTGGCGCGCGTTGATTACGGTGTAAACGTCACAGATACTTCTGTAACAATGGTGCTAAACCCAGCAGTAGCACCCTGGTTTGGCACAAATAAACCGAACCTTTCCATTTCAGGAGTGGACATGTTTCAAACAGAACAAAGTAAACCGTCCGAGGGACCCGACCAACGTCTTCCGGTGGTGAAACCTATGAGGGTTCGTGGAAAACACCCTCAAGTTTGCCCTTTTTCAGCACCGACACAAGGGGTTTGCGATGCCTCTATTTTCGCGAAGAATATTTATGACAGGAAATGTGGAAAGTTGTGTTCACAAATAAAGCTTTTCGTTGTCAGCTATTCTCCACAATCTTTCAACTCGAATGCTAACAATAACAAATCAATTTGCCTTCTGCTGGTGTTCGGTGTACAGGTATCGTTAGGGATTGGCACGCGTCCTGCACCATAATGAGAAAATGAATTACTTATGTGAATATATTGTTGAATTTTATAGCATGTCTTCCTCAATAATTGAAGATAACAACGCTTATGCTAGGGTGCCACCTATCCTCCCCATCTGTTAGAAATACACACACACACACACACACACACACACACACACACAAACAAACACACACACACACCTCCACCCCCCCCCCCCCCCACACACATACATGTATAAAATAATTTGCCACGCTACGAAGTCAGAGGTTCTTCCTAGTAAATCATGGACGGCAGTGCCGGATCTACAAGACGCAGAACCCCGAAGTGAGGGGGGGCCTGGAGACAAGTAAGCCTTTACGGGGCCCTCAGCTATTAGCATAGCAGAGAGTTCGCGTATGTAAAAAATAAACGTAGTTTCTCAGGGGTACAGAAAGGAATACAATATATACAGGTAAAGGTAAAGTTCCCTGTGCACATAGGATCGTGCCATGAAGGCACATTTGGGTATGTGGGGGTAGGGCCCCACATATTTTCGATGTGATCAGCACCACGCTCCGGTTTCCCTTCGGAAAAGTCAAGCAGAAGTCGAAAATATTCTGTTTTATACAATCAGGATTAGTATTTTTTTTTTTTACTTGTACCTGTAAACATGTATATGCTACTGCATTGATGTGGCTGAATGTTGCAGTGTTACATATTTATGCCAACGCTTAACTAACATTCAAGACAATGTGTGTGTGGGTGGCTTGAGGGCCGGGTGACCCAAGCGATTATTCGGGGCACTGCACTCGAGCCAAATCCTTATTTCTGATTACATAAATGTGGATATTTGTTTTATAAAGAGTTTGATTTGTGTAGAGAAAAATTATTTGAAGTAACTTCTCAATGACAAATGTATATTGCAAAATCATGTATCAATTTAATCTAAGAGACTACTGTTATTTTGTTATCAACCTACAATATACGCGTTTTTTGTCAATAACGTATAGAAAAAAGAAGGCTATTACTTATTGTCGTTAAAACCGTAAATATACAACACTGTCATGTTCGTTTATTGGCCGAAGGTGGAAAGTAGTGGGATCAGGGTGGAAAGTTGAAGCGGGGGTGACAAAACTCGACTTCGCCTGGATGAAAATTTTATCTTAGGTTTTCCCTTTTTATATAAATATGTGTGAAGATATTAAAATTCTTTAAAGGATTGTAGGAATAAATATTATAAACCGATTATGATAATTAAATTCTCAGTCAAAAGTTGCATGCAGAGTATTATGTTGTACAATTCCATAAACACAGAGTACAGTGAAATAATTTTTGTCAAGCTAATAAAGTTCGATGTACCCTGTTATGATTTGTTGTCAAAACTAGTTATTGTAATTACAATTTTTCAAAGGTTAACTCAAGTGTATTGGGTCCCAGCTAACCCCTCCGCCCACAAACAGAAAGAAATCAGTATTTATGCTTTACTTAGCTTTGCTCCTCCCCAAATCTCTGAAGAAATCGGCGCCTATGCACATTACCCCCTTCCCATTTAAACATTTTGAGTTGAATTCAATATGGCGGACGCCCGCGTGGAACGATTCCGTGCTCATAGCGAACGTGCTCGTAGCGAACACGTGCTCTTAGCGAATACCTGAAGGAAAGTATTTGCAGGTGCGTGCTGTTAGCGAATACACAAACTTGCCCTGTCTTGTTTGTCCTTGAAAGTGGTCAACATGCAAGTGTTACCAGTGACACCTTATAATCATTTTGTGTTTGAAATTAGCTAAATGAAGGACCCTCAACAATCTAGGTTAACAACATGAAAGCTTTTGTTAACATATTGACATATTGAGGACTAAAAGTGGTAAACGTTGTAAGAGCCAAAAGCGAAAGTGTTGGGAAATCGCATCGTTCCGCACATCAGCCCGTAACATCGTGACCACTAGTGACCTCTTTACACGCCCTTTGAAATACTTAGAGTGCCACCGGCCACATTTCACGTTTATCACATTATAAATCATGGCACATTTCACAGTTTAACGTGGAAAACGTTGTTTGAATTATTGTGGCACTTACAGCGTTTCCCATTTCATCTTCCTTAAAAACAAATTGTACATAGGAAACGTAAATGTTAATAAACCTAGGTTACTTTTCGTACAAAAGGCAACTTCCTTAGACATTTGTAAATGTTATTATCAATTTTCAGTTGTTCCGAAACTGTTTTTATCCGGATGTCGATGTAAATGTAAGTCTTCTTCCTTTTACCGCTAGACACTCCAAGTTCTACCTATCTGCCTAATTTGGAACATGGCATGTACCGCTTCCTCTTGTAGTTTGATTATTGAATGGAATATATTCGGACAAACACAAATTCCCGTACATCGTTTTAATGAATTCCATTTAACTCATCTTGCTGGTTTCTCAGTCGATTGAAGAATGATCAGAGGTGAGGCAAGACGTCTCACTTATCGCACAACACTTGAGCAGCCTTGTGAGAAACCTAAATTTTAAGCTAAATTTTAGGCTAAATGCCTACGTTGTTAGGTTAGGGTAGCTATGTTTAGTACTCTTAGCCTAAATAAGATTTTTCATTGTATTTATGCTAATGGAACCCAGCCTAACATGCCTAACCTAACCTTGTAGGCATTCCTCGTCTGATGTCAGAACACAAGGTACCAAAACTGTTGTGCGACAAGGAAGACCCGAGTCAGGTCAGGTCAAGAGGCACCAGCCAATGAGGTGTTTCTTCACGCAAGTTAGCTTATCACTGGCAACACTTGCATGCTGACCAGTTTCAAGGACACAAAAGACAGGACAAGTGTGCGTGTTCGCTAACAGCACGCAGCTGCAAATCCTTCCATAACTGTGTTCGCTAAGAGCACATGTTCGATATGAGCACGTTCGCTAACAGCACAGCACCGCTTGGAACACACCAATGTGGTTCTCCCTAAGCCTAACCTGTTTGTATCATGACCAATGGACATTTCCACTTTGACATGAAAAACGTTTTAAATCCATTCATTTTACAGATAATGACACAAACATGAGATGTGCAAAATAGCTCGGCGATATTTGTTTTGGTTCTCGAGAAACACGCCTTCAAACAACGCTGAAATTCACCTCCTACGTCACGGATTTGAAAACGTTCTCTTCACAGACACGAGGTCCTCTGACGTCATCACTTAGAAATGCGTGCAGGCAGGGCTTCTGCTCGTCCCGTCAACTTAGAATGAGCCGCGGAGCGACAGCAAAGTCACTTGTTACTGTGTAAAACAAGTATCTCGTAACTTCCAGTGCAAAAATCTGTGCTCCATTTCTTGGAGATGAATTATGCCCTAGCAGTATAGCAGTATTTTCTATAATTCAGCCACTCGGTAGAGGGTTTTCCCATTAGGGTGACAAAGCAAAACTTGTAACAGTCAATGGCTGAACACGTGAACAGCCTTGTTCATTGCGAATACGTAGGTTAGTTCTGACTGGCAAGAACTTAATGTTATAGGAATGCCTTTTCTGATATTACAATCATTTTAGTCATAATATTTTCTTCTCAAATTTTAAGATAATACGTTTAGAATACACTGGTTTACACGCCAATTTCTGAAAAATATAAGAGGTGATATGGTATAAAAAGGTACGGGGAGTTTTTTAATTTCCTGCAGTAAATGACAGTTTTCTTCAGTTATTATATATATTGCAAATTTTTGTATTTAGCCTACATGTACGTCGCTTTTCCGTCACTTTGTTTAACCGCAACGATGAGAACGTATGGTTAATTTAATATGTATCTTCTCTAAAATCATATTTCTTCCCACTTTTGGCTAATCGCTACAATGAAGATGAATGACTACAAGCAGTATTCGAAGTCGGAGTGCAGGAGGATACCTTCCCTCCCCCCCACACACACATACTACCTCCACCAACAACAAGCACAATCTAAGTATCGCCCAACCTGCCACGATACGAGAAGAAACTTTTTCTTATGTCCCATCTCATTTCGAAAACATTCACTTGTCCCATCTGCTTTTATGAAACGAGACGGAAAATGTCTCGTCTCGTGAGCAACACTAACATTGACAATAGAAGCATCCCCCTAGCTGTCCCCAAAGTCTCGAGCAAACATCCTCCCATGTAACAATTTCCAGTTCAATGAAATGTCACTCACAAGGAAACAGTCATACCCAAGTCGAGAGTCAAACCTGGAACATGCGACTTCCTCAGATAAATCATGAATTTTGTGTATAATAATTACAACACCAGTTCATTCCTGGTAATTCTGAATCTGCGGTTTGGTTTGCATATATAAGCAGGATAATATTCAGTTTTCTTCTGTCGAAACTAGGAGTTAAAAAAATTCTAACAAAGGTTTTTTTTGTATTTATAACGATAAGCCTTTGCATACGTTGTAAATTCTATATTTTTCGAGACTTGAGACGAGAACGAGAATTGCTCTCCCAAACCGAGACGGATGTTTATAAATCGAGACGAGACTGTAAATGAGATATATTGAAATAAACACGAGACAGACATTTATAACTCTCAACGAGAACGAGACCAAGGCTGCCATGTCTCGTTGCTGTACAAATTATTTTGAGCCATAATAGTTGTGGGGAAAACCCAACTCTCTCTTTCTCTCTTTCTCTCTCTCTCTCTCTCTCTCTCTCTCTCTCTCTCCTGTACGCAGCCTGAGCTATTTTTAATGGTATTTTCCATTGCTTGTATTTAATAATTGACCACATTAAAAAACTATAAAATGCACAAGGAAAAATTAAATATGTTCCCTTTCTGTATAAATATTCAAGAGGAATTGACAGTATAGACATAAGAAATTGGAAGAAGTGGAAAAATTATACAGCATTATTAACATTAATAGTGTTAATATTAATGTTACCCTAATATAATGTCTAAGGACCTATGGGACCTAAGGGAAATCGGTAGGGATGGAAAAGAGTATATAGATCTTGCTCAAGATAGGGACAGATGGAAGGCCTGTGTTGCTGCAGCCATGAACCTTCGGGTTTAAGAAGGCTAGAGAGTTAGTTAGTTAGTTAGTTAATATAATGTCTTAATTTTGTAACCATCAACTTTGTATATATATATAAAGAAAAAAGGTAAAATGCTCCACTGTGCATAGCACCACGCCATGAAGGCGTGTAGGGGGTGTGGGTGTAACGCCCCACACTTTCTTGATCCGGTCGTGAGTGGGGGTGATGTGATCAGCATCACGCCCCTGACATCCTTTACCCCCCAGGGTTTCCCCCAGGTACCCATGTTATTCGACACTGGGTGGGCGCCGGGGCCTCTTCCATCGTTAGAAAAGTTCCGGATTTGAACCGGCCGGGGATCGAACCCGGGACCTTTAGCATGGTAGTCAGATGCGTTACCGACTGTAACGCTTGTACTTGTCTTGTACGCTCGCATGCGTGACCTTCGGCCACGTTGTGGGCGCAATCAGGTTATGGATGAGATTCCTCACTGACCTTAATGACTTTGAAAATGTCTGCATGTTGTATTGGATGATGGGGAACATGTGTATAAGCTCACTAATTTGTAAAGTTTAGAAAGTAAATTTATGTGTGTATGGGCTCTAATGAGGTACGTACAAAATGCAAAATATTATTGTATATTTTCTTAATAATGAACTGAGTAAGTAAAACCGTTTCAAGATAAGTAGTTGGATGTTTTGCATTAACGAATTGAATAGCGACTAAATTGAAAATACAATATTTACGTATTTGTTATTTTCACATTTTTGAACGTGATTGGATAATAACTGTTTTCCGTCCTTCCCCTCAAATCCCTACCTTGCCTCTGTAATAAATTCTGATGCTCGTATTTTGAAATTCGAAAAGTCTAGCATAATTCTCTTATAGTAGTTTCTGGGGTGAAAATAAACTTTCTTTAAATTCCCTAGCAACGTTCGTTTCCATGGACAACAACAGGCACGGCAAGCTCTAAGGAATTGCATGTCATTATACCCCCTAAACATTTAGTTAAAACAAGCACGATGTAGATATTTAAGCATTGAGTATAACAATATATACGTAATTGTATCTGGGCTGAAACTCCTTATTATGTAAATGTCACCCTCGTTTCAGGCACCTTTTCAAAACCATGAGTTCATTCATCTGTGTGCTATTGATCTGTGAGAAATATAATGCTTCTCGACAATTAAGAATTGAAGGAAACAATATGTGCTGCAAAAAATGTCCGTGGCAACGGTTGCTAAGGACGTGAGAAAAGGGCATTTTCGCCCTTTAGGAAGGGCTAATTGAGTGATTTTGTTAATTTTCTCGGCCTTTTGGGACAATTTCATGAGGGGTCGTAATCGGGCATTTTTCGCCTCCGGGGCTTCCTTCATGGAGAACATTTATGTCAGTGAGTCAGTCAGTCAGTGGTGGGATTGGGGCTTTATATATATTGGACTCGCGTACTTTCGACGTGGCCTTTGGCCACGTCTTGTACGCTCGCATGTGTGGTCTTCGGCCACGTTGTGGGTGTAATCATGTTATAGAGGGGGTAAAATGTCTGCATGTTTTATTGGATGAAGCCAAACAAGTGTATAAGTTCGCAAATTTGAGAAGTTTAGAAAGTAACGTTATGTCTGTATGGGCACTAATAAGATACAAATATTCAAAATATTATTGTCTATTTTCCTAATAATAAACTGAGTAAGTAATAACTAGAGCCCGGAAATTCAGGCATTTATTTTCGTTAAAATAGGCAGGCAAAAATGCATTTATAATGTGGTAAATAGGCACTAAAAATGAAAATAGGCAAAATAAACCGAAAAAAGGCACATTTAGATGTCGCTTACTTTTATCTATAATTTCTGGCAAAATGTTAAAATCTAAATTGGGAGGAGCATTTCAATTTTCTCCGTCTTGATTGCACATAACTACAAGGTGCTTTTTAAATTCTCAACATTCATTGATAGTCGTCTGTCAGAGAGAATGTTTTTCATAATAGAAAATGATCTTTCTACTTCGACAGAAGTTATTGGAGCATACATATAACAAGCTAATGTAGCTGGACTCATTTTGGTAACAGCATTTTCACCTTTTAGAATATCACAAATTGTTTTCAATTGTTTCAAGTCCTCATTTGCACTCACTACCCGTTAGCACTTTTCCGCAACAGCTGACCCCTTTTCTCCTGGCACTTCCATCACCTGCTGCATAGATTCCTCGAACATTTTCATGGATGCTATAATTGTAATTGTCTCTGGCAATGCACCATAATGTGCAAAAGTAAACTTGAATAGCACAGGAGTTTTTTCACTTCACGAATTGAAGCCGCTTCATTTTCTGGAAGAGCATCGATCACCTCACTGATTTTTTGAAGGTTGTTAGCATAATATATAGCTGCTGATATCCAGGTTCCCTATCTCGTCAAGACTGGTTGCTGGGGTAAACTAAGCTCAATCGCAACTTCCTGAAATTTTCAGGTTCGAGAGGGAGATTTCAGAAATATTTTCTTTGTGTTCGAAATCAACCTGTCCACTTCAGCAGTCAATCATGCACAAGAAATGTTAACCGAAAGGCAATATCCTGACTCAGCATGAAATACTTTTTCTCACACTTTTCTCCTTCAGCAATGTTGAAACATGCGTGAGTTCAATATTACTTAAATAAGGCGAAAATTATTCACATAATAAACGGAAGAAAAATAAATGCCAACAACATTTTTTGGGAGAAAAATAATTTATATACACATTTTTTTTAAAAAAATGTCAAATTTCATTGAAAAGGGCAAAAAAGGCATTATAATTAAAAATAAGCAGTGGGGTCCCAAATAGGCAAAATAGGCAAAATGAAAAGGATTCCAAAACATTCGAAACAACATAAGAAACGTATATCCGGAAAAAAATTATCAATATATTCAGTAGATAAAAAGAGACATTTTGCCAAACTTCCGGGCTCTAGTAATAACAGTTTCAAGATAATTGGATGTTTTGCATAAACGAATTCAATACAGACACTAAATTGGAAAGTCAATATTTACGTCTTTTGTCATTTTCCCATTTTTAAATGTAATTGGATAATAATTGCTTTCTGCCATTCTCCTCAAATTCCTACCTTGCCTCTGTAATAAATTCTGACGCTTGTATTTTGAAATTCGACAAATCTAGCATAATTCCCTTACAGTAGTTCTCCGAGTGAAAATAAACTTTCTGTAAGTTCCCTAGCAACGTCCGTTTCCATGGCGAGCATCAAACACGGCAAACTCTCTAAATAATTGTTTGTTATTATACCTCTAAACATTTAATTAAAACAACGATGTAAATATGTTCGCATTGAGTTTACCAATATATAGTACGTTTCGCTTATTTGGAAAGTTTTAAACGTAACTCTGTGTGTACGGGCTCTAATATGGTACAAATATACAAAATATTCACCTAATAATAAAGTGAGTAAGCAATTACCGTTTCAAGATAATTAGTTAGATTTCTCGTATAAACGAATTCAAGAGCGACTTTAAACTGAGAAAATAATATTTACGTCTTTTGCCATTTTCACATTTGTAAACGTAATAGAAAAATAATTGTTTTCCGTCGTTGCCATCAAAGTTCTACCTCTCCTCTGTAATAAATTCTGACGCTCATGTTTTAGAATACGAAAAGTCTAGCATAATTCCCTTACAGTAGTTTTCGGGGTGAAAATAAACGTTCTTTAAGTTCCCTAGCAACGTCCGTTTCCATGGACAACAACAAAAACGGCAAACTCCCTAAATAATTGTTTGTTATTATACCTCTAAACATTTAGTTAAAACAACCACGATGTAGATAATATTTTCGCATTGAGTTTACCAATATATACGTAATTGTATCTGGGCTGAAACTCCTTATTATGAAGATGTCACCCTTGTTTGAGCCACCTTTTCAAAGCCAGGAGTTGATTCATCTGTGTATTGTAGATCTGTGAGAAATATAATGTATCTCGACAATTAAGAATTGAAGGAAACAATGTGTGGTGTAAAAAATGCCCGTGGCAACGGTTGCTAAGGACGTGAAAAAAAAGAATTTTCATCCTTAAGGAAGGGCCGATTGGGCGATTTTTTTAATTTTCTCGGCCTTTGGGACGATTTCATGGGGGGTCGTAATGGAGTATTCTTTACCTCCTGGCCTTCTTTCATGGAGAACATTTCTAAATAAAATATATTAACAATATTAACTAAGTAAGTAATAACCGTTTCAAGATAGTTAGTTGGATGTTTTGTATAAACGAATTTAATAGCGACACTAAATCGGAAACGTCTCTTGTCATTTTCGCACTTTTAAACGTAATTGAAAAATAATTGCTTTTCGTCATTCCCCACGAATTCCTACCTCTCCTCTGTAATAAATTCTGACGCTTGTATTTTGAAATTCGAAAAGTCTAGCATAATTCCCTTACAGTAGTTTTCGGGGTGAAAATAAAGTTTCTTTAAGTTCCCTAGCACCGTCCGTTTCCATGGTGAACAACAAGCACCGCAAACTCTCTAAGTAATTATATGTTATTATATCTCTAAACATTTAATTAAAACAACCACGATGTAGATATTTTTCGTATTGAGTTTACCAATATATACGTAGGTAATTGTGTCTGGGCTGAAACTCTTTATGTAGATGTCACCCTTGTTTGAGGCACCTTTTTGAACCAGGAGTTGATTCATCTGTGTGTGATCTGTGAGAAATATAGTGTATTTAGCTACCCAATTCAGATTGGAAGGAAACATTGTGTGCTACAAAAAAATACCCCTGGAAACGGTTGCTAGGGATGTGATAAAAGGCATTTTCACCCTTAAAAATGGTCTAATTGAGTGATTTTTGAATTTTCTCGGTCTTTTGGGACGATTTGATGGGGGGGGGGTCGTAATCGGGCATTTTTCGCCTCCGGGACTTTCTTCATGGAGAACATTTATGTCAGTGAGTCAGTCAGTGGTGGGATTGGGGCTTTATATACGTATATATATATATATATATTGGATAACTGGACCATTAAGGCAACAGCGAATATGGTAAGCTACCAGAGAATAATCCTTTTTTTTTAAAGGTCAGTATAATGAGAGTTATTTGCAAAAATATTTGATTTTAAACTATATTAAGTTTGAGTTTATACAGGATAACACAAATTTTATAGTATTATTCAGGGCTGTTAAAAGTTCAGGAACACATAAATTCCAATTAGCTCTATTGGGTTCCTTAACAGGACAGGAACCTTTCTTCTCGGACAATACAATCGGTCTAAGATGTTGTGCATTGTTTCATTTCGATACCGAACTTGGATCATATTAAAATTCGTCCGGAAAGGAAGTTTCAATCCATCGTATTGAAAGTTCTACATGGGTTCCGAATTGATTTCTCTGCTCTAACCTGACCGATTTCATGTTTTAAAATGGTCCGGAAGTACGTTTATTTTGTTGGAATGGCAAACACCGTGCTTGTAGAAAACATAGCACAGGGAAGCAATAAAAGGGCTGTTGTTCTCTCATGGACAAAGTTCAAAAACCTCCCTTGGTGAAGTATTAACGGACGCAATGAGTAAATCTGTTGGAGCAAGAAATGTGCAAAATTGGTATTCTTCTCAATAAAGCACAAACATAAAGTTATTTATACAAAAGAAACACGAATTCCCTTACCCGAAAACAGTATTGCAGTATTACATTTCTTCGTATTGCAGTAAACTCAAAATACTTCCATATGAAATCTAAGGGAGATTTCAGACCGAAGCCAACGACTTCGAATGTGAATGACGGCTAGCTGCAATTGCTTTTATGTTAACTATTGCTCAGTACTACTGAGTCAGTTCACATCCCTGTTTTAGAAAATACAAGGACTAGTCAAAAATGAGTGACAATGGATTTTTTTATATATCACACAGCAGCTGTGAAACAAATTTGCGCGAGAAGAAAGTGTCTCGTAGAATCGGCAGACAAAAGTGTGTCTGGAAACACTGCGCAAACAAAACACGAATGGTCAGAACTCAGAAGTCACATACGGAAAATGGAGTCGGTTCGTGAGGAGCAGTACGCGGCTTTGAAATTTTGCGTCATTCTGCAGAAATCCGCCACGGAAGCATACGAAATGTTGCAGCAGACATACGGCGAAGATGTCCTTTTACAATCAACAGCATTTCGGTGGTTCAAACAGTTTGAGGAGGGCCGTGTTTCGACCACAAAGCAAGGCCCTCGCAGTGAACGAGATCATGGTTAACACAGATGCCGTCATTGTTCGGGAAGATCACCGAATAACAATAGATGAACTGGCGGACGTGTTACACATTTTCCATGGTAGTGCGTTCACCATTCTGCACGATCGCTTCCACATAAGACGCGTATGTGCAAAATGGGTGCCTAGATTGCTAATGCCTAAACAGAAGCAGGTGAGAGTGGAGGCATGGACGTCCGCAGGATTTTTTCTAGGGAGGGGCAAGGATGGTATTTTTTCCAGAGGGGGGGGCAAACGAAGGCAAATTTTCACCAAAAATAGTGTTGTTCCCTAAAAACATTCCTTAAATTTGAATTTATGGTGTTCATGCAATAATTAACACATATTATTGTGGCTAAAATTTAATTATATGCGTGAAATACATATTTTTTGGTTGACTTTCATTTTCCAGGGGGGGGGGGCACGGCCCCCCTTGCCCCCCCTTCTGGACGCCCATGAGTGGATGTGTGTCGGGAGGTTCAGCATCTGGTAGCGGAGCATGGCAAGGCCTACCTGAAATCATCATAACTGGTGACTGAGAGCTCGCTTCACCACTACGATCACGAAAGCAAACAGGCGAGCACAGTCTTGTAATCACCCAGTTCTCCGACGCCAAAGAAAGCCAAAGCTGTTCCGTCGGCGAATAAAGTAATGGTGAGTTCCTTCTTCGACTACCGTGGAATGGTCTACCAAAATTAAGTGTTCCCGCATACCACGGTTACTGGGCAGTTACTGACAGTTTTGAAGACCCTGGCTGAAAGCATCCTTCGAAAACGCCATGAGCTGCATCCATCTGATTGGCGCCTACATCAGGATAATGCACGCCCTCACGTTTACAACGTTGTTGCCCAATATCTGGCTCGACAAAATATTGAATGTGTCCCTCACCCTCCATACATCCCAGATCTCGCTACGTGTTACATTTTTTTGTTCCCTCGTCTGAAATCGGAGCTGCGGAGCAAGAGTTTCGACTCATTAAAGACCGTTGTGAAGAAGGCGGAGGTGGTTCTGAAGACGATGTCAAAGACCGGGTTCCAGCACGTCCTCCAGGACTGCTGACAGTTTGGGCCAAGTGTATACAACCAAGACCATCTTGAGGTTCAGGCCACAGCACTCAGTCAAGACGATGATGATCTGGAGGCGATCGTCTTAACGCTGTAAACTCCTTGACGTAATTTTACCGTAGATAATTAAGGTATATTTATTTCTCTTATGAAGTTAAATTTTGACATTTACCCTCCCGACGAATATAGTTAGAAGAAAAATGTATAATATTGAATATTTACACCAAAATTTTCATTCAGGAAGTTACTATGGCCACCACAAAAATTCCTACCATAGCACAAAGAAAGAGTTGAAAACCGTTAGAAACTTCCTGTCGGAAATATTTAAACATTGTATATCTTTGAAAAATATTATCGGGAATATTTGTCAGCTACAGTAAAACTCGTAACCGCTTTTGTATGAACTTTTGTATGTAAAATCAATTGATTAAATAAAAAAACATGTTAGGTTGATCGTAAACTTTCCAAGTTACCTTATCAATTAAATTGTCTTTAAGTTTACCCAAAATTAATCAACCAGATAATGCAGATATTCTGTGTAGCTATACAATCTCAATACAAAACCTTAATTTCTATATTCTTGCAGCAAAAGCGAAAGAAATTGGTACAAGGGCAATGTTACATTTCTGTGTATAAAGACTAAACGTAAATAATTTGTCACATTGTAATTTCGATCCTATTGACTTTATTGAACGATAGATAATAAACAAATTGAATCTTTTCATTGTCGTTAGTAAGATTTGTGACAATAACTAAAGAGTTTCATTGAGAAAAAAAGCAGATTAATATTTCCATTTTAACGTTCACTTGGGAAATAAACATTTGGAATATTTCCTTACACTGTTTTTTACATTCCGTTAGAAAAATCGTGAAAAATGTTAATAAATTATGAAACAATAAACATTATCACTGATTTAATAATCAAAGTTACGAATATTGAAGCTTCACAAAGACAAAAAATAAAAAGCAGTTCATATGAAACAGTTTTAAAAATTTAATACATTTGTAGTTCATATTAACATAGCTAGGTAACAAAATGCTTTCTGTGTGAAAACATTTGTATTTGAAACATAAGTAATATATATATTCTTGGATAGCTTTACACACGAATATTTCATCGACGTTCTTGTTACACATCGCATCTTTGTATTTAAATGTACAACATATCTTCCATTAGCCTCCGATTAGCATAAAGAAGCATAAAGCGGGATAAAATAAGAATAAATGTACACATGCATCAACTTTGCCCCGTTGTATAGCTTTCTTTCATTAAGCACATTTTGAAACTGAAAATTTGTGTAAATAATATGAATAATTTATCGAACACTTGCATAAAATTTACACTAACAAATTGCTTTGGTAGACGTAATATTAACCAACGTTTGTAATTAGGGTAAATTATTTGATAATTCTAAAAAAAATGTTGACATGTTGTCCACATTTACGAGTATATTTGATGCCTATTTCGGACATATGAAATGTTTACATTATGAACTATTACTATTATTTATTTTTTAGTATAATACATTTGTTGTATATTTTCCTAGTGACTGAATCACATGGAATTGCCCTAAAAATTTCTCATTTTTAACATCATCTTGAAGAAATGTGAATGTTACTCTTACCTTTTTCATTGTAATTGCCTCTGCAATTGAGTACACAAGACTTATACACCATACCTCTTCCACATTTAAGCATATTTACACGTCATGTAAACTCGATTACAGTTCTTAAATTTGCATTACAATTCCATATTCACTAAAAAGGTCCAACATTGATTCCGAAGAAGCAAATCAAACATGGCAGCTATCTCGCCTCCAGTTGATGACGTTTAGTCACGTGACCGGAGCAAGCCATCAGGCTTTCATATTGAGAAGGTAATGATACAACTCGATGGGGATTACTTGGAAAAATACCATATCAACCTGTATTTCGTAAGTAAAAAAATCATGCTCATGCTTTTTTTGACTAGCCCTTGTTATTAAAAATTTGGTTTAGGACATCTTGTACTACACTCTGTCCTGGAAGCGAGAGGGCTCAACCGAGGGTAGGTCCCACGAAAGGGAATGGAGATACATGGCATTGGGTAACGCTTCCAGAAGCTACCTGCCGTTTGCGTTTCGCCACTCGCTTTTCCCCTTTTCTACAGTTATGGACGTCTTCACTCCTCAGATTCTCCAGATAGAGCGTATGTGTTTGCGTCTCCACAGCCAGTAGCGTGGTTCCCAAAGTGTGTGGCAATGCTCATACAGGGGTGCTGCGAAATGTTTCAATATTTTCACTGAAATGACTCTTAATTGATAGTCTGCACATGGTTTTAGTACTTTTTAAATAAAATTTTTCTGAATTTGAAATATGTGTTTATTTTTTTACTTATGGCAAGTAACCTAACATCACTAACTGAGCATTGCAAGTGTTAGATAGGCCTTCATTCTGACTTGGGCGGCGAGGAAAAATCTTGAAACACTAAGGGAGCCGCAAAGCGAAAATGTTTGAGAACCATGCACTAGTGGATAATTGCTTTTCGTTAGGTTCAATACATCATAAACCCGAAATTTGTAATTCACCCTTTTTACGAACCTGCATGCGATGGTTGCCTGAGACGAAACAACGACAGATTTAGCGAACGGAGTGGACCGGCATTGGATTTTTTTTAAAAAAAAACTGGTCCGTAATAATTTATCTTCCCAGTATTACGGTACCACATTCTGCAGAGCATTGACTTAGAAGTGAATTAAATCCAACATTTTTGGACCCTTTTCCTTTTTCGCGTAATATTTTGTTTACGGGACCGTTTAAAGATAAAAAGATTCGTTACGGTACAGAACCAATTTACGTTTGATGATTTTCTTTCCGGACCAGAAGTGAATTTATTTACGATTACTTGACCTTTAACAACACTGGAATTATTAGATTTTACACTTCTTCCATTCCACCAGTATATGACATTTACGCGCCCGGATATTTACTCGCAATTATTGCAATGTTGAGGGAGGGGGAAAGCTAGACAATGCACAGTCCGACGCACACGTACATTTGAACTAATAAAGATGTAATTCCATTAAGCCTTGTTTCCATGATTATGAAAAACTAAATATGCTGACCAAGGCAGTAATTTATTTTATTAAAAAACATAAACTAACGTAACGTTTCAACCTTCTAGCAAGGTCTTCTTCAGACTCTGTATCAAGTACAAAAGTAACCAGATACAACAAGAAGGGTAATATATATACACAAACATTACTCCCTCCAGACTATTTAGAAAGTTGTTTGGAACTTTCTAGCAGATGACTTTCACTTTCCAACTTTACTTTCACCTAAAAGGCTAAACACTTCCATTTAGAATGTGGTTGGACTTTTTAATCTCACGCTCTTTTCCCTTCATTTTTCTTCCTTCTCCTCTCCTCTTTTTCTCTTGTCCTTTCCACTCTTTCCAACATCTTCTTCCATTCTTTGTTTAACTTCAGTCCCCCATTCCAGTTCATTGTGTCTTCTTCGCCTTTCTTCTCTATTTCCTTGGCTTCCTTCCATTTTCTCACTAGCATTCTCTTCTCCCTTCCTATCTGCTTAGCCTCATCCCACTCTATGTCATGTCCTGTTTCTCTCGTGTGTTTAAATATTGCATTTCTCTCTCTCTTAAGTCGTACATCATCCCTATGTTGTTTCAACCTGTCTTTCAGCCTTTTTTTCGTTTCTCCTATGTACACACTCTGACATTCTTTATGTCAAATTTTTAGGGCAATTCCATGTGATTCAGTCACTAGGAAAATATACAACAAATGTATTATACTAAAAAATAAATAATAGTAATAGTTCATAATGTAAACATTTCATATGTCCGAAATAGGAGGGAAAACTTGAAGAGGAACAAGCTGGATTTAGACCTGGGAGACAGACTCAAGATCACATTTTTAATTTAGTAACAATGATGGGGAAAATGCTGGACAAAAATAAAAGAATATACTTAGCATTTTTAGACTTGAAAGCGGCATTTGACTAGGTACCTAGAAAATATCTATGGGAGGCATTATAAAGTAAGGAAGTACCTAAGGAACTTATTCAAGCAATAAGAAGTGTATATAAGGATGTAAATGGAATAGTAAGAATAGAAGGAAACGAGTCTAAGGAATTTCAAACAGAAAAAGGAATTAAACAGGGAGATAGACTCAGTCTTTTACTTTTCATTAATGTAATGGATGAAATAACTAAAATTTGCAAAAGAAGAACCCCAAGAGTACAAATAGGATATTGGAATATGAGAGTAATACAACTGCAAGTACTGTTATATGCTGATGATATAGTTTAGTTGCTAGCAGTGAAGAGAATTTACAGAAGAGCGTAATAGAATGGGGAGAAGAACTTGCGAGAAAAGGTATGAAGTTATGCAGGTGGTAAAAGGAGAAAAAGATCATGAAATAGCAATTAGATATGGAAACGATAAGTTGGAAGAAGTAGATGAATATGGATATTTAGGAACCATCATAACAAGTGATGGTAGGTGTGATGAAGAAATCCTAAATAGGAAAGAAAAGCAAATACAGTATATTATCAGTTCAGTAAAACAATAATTGGAAAGAAAGAAGTGGCAGTGAAGACAAAAATGCAGCTATACAAATCAGTATTGGTCCCTTCATTAACATATGGAATGGAAAGTTTACCACTTTAAGATAAACATCTGAGTAAAATTCAGGCTAGTGAAATGAAATACCTGAGAAGAGCTGTTAATAAGACAAGGAGAGATAAAGTGAGGAATGAAAAAATAAGAAGAAAAGTGGAACAGGAGTCGCTAGAGAAAATAATTGAAAAGAGACAGCTAAAGTAGTGGGGCATGTATTCAGAATGAATGAAGACAAAAAGGTAAAGCAAATTCTAGAAGTAAAGGTGCAAGGTAGGAGAGGTTAGCGGAAGACCAAGGATAATGTTTGATGACAGAATGGAAAAGATTGGAAGAAAATGGAATAAAACAATAAATATGATGAAGAGAATGATGAGAAACAGACAGGAATGGAGGAGATGGATCGAGGCAACCAACCCTACTCTATGATGGCAGAAGGGGACTAGAGGAAGAAGAATAAGAATAAAAATCATATCTGGCTAGTCCTGGAGAGATAATGAGTTTCAAAGAAATACTAGAATTCAACGCGTACTTCTCGAAATATCAAATATTCATTCTATAGTCGAAATGTCATAAATGAAACGCTTTTCGGGTTTTGTAAAGCTCAATAATTTAACATTTTAATGAAAATCATCTCTGGCTTAGTCTGCAGAGAAAATGAGTTTGAAACGAGAATTAGCATTTAACGCGAATTTTTCGAAAAATCAAGTTAAGATCCTATTGGCCAAATGTAATAATTAAAACGCACTTCAGGCGTTTAAAAGCATAATAAAACAACATTTTGAAGAAAATAATCACTGGCTTGTTGTGTATAGTGAATTAGTCTCATTGAGTATTTGCATTAAACGCATATTTGTCGAAAAATCAAGTTTTTATCCTATATTCCAAATGTCTGAATTAAAATGTTTTTCAGGCTCTAAAAAGCTTAATAATCTAACATTTTAATGAAAATCATTATTGTTATTCTTTCTTCCATTTTCAGTCTAACTACTATTACCCTTGAATTCACTGGTTCCCATGATTCCACCCTTTCTTCCATTTACTCATTAACTATTGTTCCAACTCCCTCCTTAGCTCTTCTTCCTCTACCTACTCCAACATATCTCAGCACATATCCTCTTTCAAGGCACATTATAACAATAATACAAGTTTATGCCCCGACAAATGATCAGGAGAAAGAAGTTTTCTATACTCAATTACAAAGAGTAGTGAATAAAGAGAATGAAGAGAATAGGAAGGTAATCTTGATGGGCGATCTTATTGGTAGAACTGGAAACAATAGGATAAGGTAACATGGTTGTATTGTAACATATGGAGGGGAATATGTGATAAATGAAAATGGAAAAAGATTAATAGAATTCTGTGTAGAGAACCAATTGCTACAAGGAAACTCCTTTTACCAGCATAAGAAAATTCATAAAATCACTTATGAAGATGAGGGAAGGGAGTCAAAGAGTATAATAGACTACATAATTAACGCAAGAGCATTTCGATATGCCTTTATGAATGTAAAGGTAATTCGAGGTGCTGAATTGAGTACTGACCACAGACTGCTAATAGCGATAACAAGATTTAAGAGGAATAATAGAGAATGAGATAGGAAGTTTGAAAAGATATAAGTAAAGCAGCTGGCTAAGGAAGAGAAGAGAAATCAGTATAAGGAACTAGTAGAAGAAAAATGGAATGAATTGGAAATAAGAGGAATTTAAATTAACAGTATGTGGGAAAAATTTAAGGAAGTGATACTATATGCAGCAATTGAAGTATGTGTAATAGTTAGGGTGAATACAAAAAGGAAAAGAACTAATTGGTGGTGGGATGAAGTAAAGAGGAAAGTGAAAGAGAAAAAGAAAGCATGGAAGAATTACCTAGGATTAAGATCAGAGGAACATAGGTTAATTAATATATGTTCAAAAAAGAAATTAGAGTAAATGGTCTGTAGACGACGCAAAGCAAAGATCATGGGAGAAGTTTGGAAATGATATTGAACAAAGTTCTGTAGAACATAGAAAGCAGTTCTGGAATATTGTTAAAAGCCTGAAAGGAAAATGGGGAAAAGCAGGAAGAACTATAAGAAATAAGGAAAATGTACTTGTCATAGGAAGGGAGAATGTGATGGAGGAATGGAGAAAATACTATAAAGAAAAGTTCAAGTATAGGACAAATGAGCAAGAACAAGATGAAGAGCAGGACCAGTAAAAAGAGGAGGTTGAGAGAATAAGAAACAGAGAAGAGGAGGAGCATGTAGAAGAAGATATGATGATAACAGAAAATGACGTGAGAAAAGCAATTCAACGGATACGAATTGGGAAAGCAGCAGCATGGAATGGAATAGCACCAGAATTTATAAAATATGGAGGACCATGAATGGCTGAAACACTACTATTATCCTTGAATTCACTGGTTCCCATGATTCCACCCTTTCTTCCATTTGCTCATTAACTATTATTCCAACTCCCTCCTCAGCTCTTCTTCCTCTACCTACTCCAACATATCTCAGAACCTAAGACTATACCAGAAGAGTGTAAAAGGAACAGTACCCAAGAAAGGGAGTAATAAGGAATGTGATAATTCTAGAGCAATATGTCTATCATCAGTGGTATATAAGATGAATACGAATATATTGGATAGGAGGCTGAGAAAAATTATAGAGGGAAAACTTGAAGAGGAACAAGCTGGATTTAGACCTGGGAGACAGACTCAAGATCACATTTTTAATTTAGTAAAAATGATGGGGAAAATGCTGGACAAAAATAAAAGAATATACTTAGCATTTCTAGACTTGAAAGCGGCATTTGACTCGGTACCTAGAAAATATCTATGGGAGGCATTAGAAAGTAAGGAAGTACCTAAGGAACATATTGAAACAATAAGAAGTGTATATAAGGATGTAAAAGGAATAGCATGAATAGAATGAAACGAGTCTAAGGAATTTCAAACAGAAAAAGGAATTAAACAGGGAGATAGTCTCAGTCCTTTACTTTTCATTAATGTAATGGATGAAATAACTAAAATTTGCAAAAGAAGAACCCCAAGAGTACAAATAGGATATTGGAATATGAGAGTAATACAACTGCAAGTACTGTTATATGCTGATGATATAGTTTAGTTGCTAGCAGTGAAGAGAATTTACAGAAGAGCGTAATAGAATGGGGAGAAGAACTTGCGAGAAAAGGTATGAAGATTAATATTAAGAAAAGTAAAGTTATGCAGGTGGTAAAAGGAGAAAATGATCATGAAATAGCAATTAGATATGGAAACGAGAAGTTGGAAGAAGTAGATGAATATGGATATTTAGGAACCATCATGACAAGTGATGGTAGGTGTGATGAAGAAATCCTAAATAGGAAAAGAAAAGCAAATACAGTATATTATCAGTTCAGTAAAACAATAATGGGAAAGAAAGAAGTGGCAGTAAAGACAAAAATGCAGCTATACAAATCTGTATTGATCCCTTCATTAACATATGGAATGGTAAGTTTACCACTTCAAGATAAACATCTGAGTAAAATTCAGGCTAGTGAAATAAAATACCTGAGAAGAGCTGTTAATAAGACTAGGAGAGATAGAGTGAGGAATTAAAAAATAAAGAAGAAAAGTGGAACAGGAGTCGCTAGAGAAAATAATTGAAAAGAGACAGCTAAAGTAGTGGGGCATGTATTCAGAATGAATGAAGACAAAAAGGTAGTCTGTAGAGAAAATGAGTTTCAAACGAGAATTAGCATTTAACGCGAATTTTTCGAAAAATCAAGTTATGATCCTATTGGCCAAATGTAATAATTAAAACGCATTTCAGGCGCTTAAAAGCATAATAAAACAACATTTTGAAGAAAATAATCACTGGCTTGTTGTGTATAGTGTATTAGTCTCATTGAGTATTTGCATTATAGGGATATTTGTCGAAAAATCAAGTTTTTATCCTATATTCGAAATGTCAGAATTAAAATATTTTTCAGGCTCTAAAAAGCTTAATAATTTAACATTTTAATGAAAATCAATATTGTTATTCTTTCTTCCATTTTCAGTCTAACTACTATTACCCTTGAATACACTGGTTCCCATGATTCCACCCTTTCTTCCATTTACTCATTAACTATTGTTCCAACTCCTTCCTTAGCTCTTCTTCCTCTACCTACTCCAACATATCTCAGCACATATCCTCTTTCAAGGCACATTTTAACAATAATACAAGTTTATGCCCCGACAAATGATCAGGACATATTGGAGAAAGAAGTTTTATATACTCAATTACAAAGAGTAGTGTATAAAGTGAATGAAGAGAATAGGAAGGTAATCTTGATGGGAGATCTTAATGGTAGAACTGGAAACAATAGGATAAAGTAACATGGTTATATTGGAACATATGGAGGGGAATATGTGATAAATGAAAATGGAAAAAGATTAATAGAATTCTGTGTAGAGAACCAATTGCTACAAGGAAACTCCTTTTTCCAGCATAAGAAAATTCATAAAATCACTTATGAAGCTGAGGGAAGGGAGTCAAAGAGTATAATAGACTACATATTTAACGCAAGAGCATTTCGATATGCCTTTATGAATGTAAAGGTAATTCGAGGTTCTGAATTGAGTACTGACCACAAACTGCTAATAGCGATAACAAGATTTAAGAGGAATAATAGAGAAAGAGATAGGAAGTTTGAAAAGATATAAGTAAAGCAATTTTCTAAGGAAGAGAAGAGAAAACAGTATAAGGAACTAGTAGAAGAAAAATGGAATGAATTGGAAATAAGAGGAATTTAAATTGACAGTATGTGGGAAAAATTTAAGGAAGTGATACTATATGCAGCAATTGAAGTACGTGGAATAGTTAGGGTGAATACAAAAAGGAAAAGAACTAATTGGTGGAGGGATGAAGTAAAGAGGAAAGTGAAAGAGAAAAAGAAAGCATGGAAGAATTACCTAGGATTAAGATCAGAGGAACATAGGTTAATTAATATATGTTCAAAAAAGAAATGAGAGTAAATGGTCTGTAGACGACGCAAAGCGAAGATCATGGGAGAAGTTTGGAAATGATATTGAACAAAGTTTTGTAGAACATAGAAAGCAGTTCTGGAATATGGTTAAAAGCCTGAAAGGAAAATGGGGAAAAGCAGCAAGAACTATAAGAAATAAGGAAAATGTTCTGGTCATAGGAAGGGAGAATGTGATGGAGGAATGGAGAAAATACTATAAAGAAAAGTTCAAGTATAGGACAAATGAGCAAGAACAAGATGAGGAGCAGGACCAGTAAAAAGAGGAGGTTGAGAGAATAAGAAACAGAGAAGAGGAGGAGCATGTAGAAGAAGATATGATGATAACAGAGAATGACGTGAGAAAAGCAATTCAACGGATACGAATTGGGAAAGCAGCAGCATGGAATGGAATAGCACCAGAATTTATAAAATATGGAGGACCATGAATGGCTGAAACACTACTATTATCCTTGAATTCACTGGTTCCCATGATTCCACCCTTTCTTCCATTTGCTCATTAACTATTATTCCAACTCCCTCCTCAGCTCTTCTTCCTCTACCTACTCCAACATATCTCAGCACCTAAGACTATACCAGAAGAGTGTAAAAGGAACAGTACACGAGAAAGGGAGTAATAAGGAATGTGATAATTCTAGAGCAATATGTCTATCATCAGTGGTATATAAGATGAATACGAATATATTGGAAAGGAGGCTGAGAAAAATTATAGAGGGAAAACTTGAAGAGGAACAAGCTGGATTTAGAATGGGAGACAGACTCAAGATCACATTTTTAATTTAGTAACAATGATGGGGAAAATGCTGGACAAAAATAAAAGAATATACTTAGCATTTTTAGACTTGAAAGCGGCATTTGACTAGGTACCTAGAAAATATCTATGGGAGGCATTATAAAGTAAGGAAGTACCTAAGGAACTTATTCAAGCAATAAGAAGTGTATATAAGGATGTAAATGGAATAGTAAGAATAGAAGGAAACGAGTCTAAGGAATTTCAAACAGAAAAAGGAATTAAACAGGGAGATAGACTCAGTCCTTTACTTTTCATTAATGTAATGGATGAAATAACTAAAATTTGCAAAAGAAGAACCCCAAGAGTACAAATAGGATATTGGAATATGAGAGTAATACAACTGCAAGTACTGTTATATGCTGATGATATAGTTTAGTTGCTAGCAGTGAAGAGAATTTACAGAAGAGCGTAATAGAATGGGGAGAAGAACTTGCGAGAAAAGGTATGAAGTTATGCAGGTGGTAAAAGGAGAAAAAGATCATGAAATAGCAATTAGATATGGAAACGATAAGTTGGAAGAAGTAGATGAATATGGATATTTAGGAACCATCATAACAAGTGATGGTAGGTGTGATGAAGAAATCCTAAATAGGAAAAGAGAAGCAAATACAGTATATTATCAGTTCAGTAAAACAATAATTGGAAAGAAAGAAGTGGCAGTGAAGACAAAAATGCAGCTATACAAATCAGTATTGGTCCCTTCATTAACATATGGAATGGAAAGTTTACCACTTTAAGATAAACATCTGAGTAAAATTCAGGCTAGTGAAATGAAATACCTGAGAAGAGCTGTTAATAAGACAAGGAGAGATAAAGTGAGGAATGAAAAAATAAGAAGAAAAGTGGAACAGGAGTCGCTAGAGAAAATAATTGAAAAGAGACAGCTAAAGTAGTGGGGCATGTATTCAGAATGAATGAAGACAAAGAGGTAAAGCAAATTCTAGAAGTAAAGGTGCAAGGTAGGAGAGGTTAGCGGAAGACCAAGGATAATGTTTGATGACAGAATGGAAAAGATTGGAAGAAAATGGAATAAAACAATAAATATGATGAAGAGAATGATGAGAATCTGACAGGAATGGAGGAGATGGATCGAGGCAACCAACCCTACTCTATGATGGCAGAAGGGGACTAGAGGAAGAAGAATAAGAATAAAAATCATATCTGGCTAGTTCTGGAGAGATAATGAGTTTCAAAGAAATACTAGAATTCAACGCGTACTTCTCGAAATATCAAATATTCATTCTATAGTCGAAATGTCATAAATGAAACGCTTTTCGGGTTTTGTAAAGCTCAATAATTTAACATTTTAATGAAAATCATCTCTGGCTTAGTCTGCAGAGAAAATGAGTTTCAAGCGAGTGCTAGCATTTAACTTGTATTTCTCGAAAAATCAGGTATTCATCCTATAGTCGAAATGTCATAATTAAAACGCTTTTCAAGCTCTGAAACAAAATAATTCAACATTTAAATGAAAATCATCACTGGCTTGGTCTGTAGAGAAAATGAGTTTGAAACGAGAATTAGCATTTAACGCGAATTTTTCGAAAAATCAAGTTAAGATCCTATTGGCCAAATGTAATAATTAAAACGCACTTCAGGCGTTTAAAAGCATAATAAAACAACATTTTGAAGAAAATAATCACTGGCTTGTTGTGTATAGTGAATTAGTCTCATTGAGTATTTGCATTAAACGCATATTTGTCGAAAAATCAAGTTTTTATCCTATATTCCAAATGTCTGAATTAAAATGTTTTTCAGGCTCTAAAAAGCTTAATAATCTAACATTTTAATGAAAATCATTATTGTTATTCTTTCTTCCATTTTCAGTCTAACTACTATTACCCTTGAATTCACTGGTTCCCATGATTCCACCCTTTCTTCCATTTACTCATTAACTATTGTTCCAACTCCCTCCTTAGCTCTTCTTCCTCTACCTACTCCAACATATCTCAGCACATATCCTCTTTCAAGGCACATTATAACAATAATACAAGTTTATGCCCCGACAAATGATCAGGAGAAAGAAGTTTTCTATACTCAATTACAAAGAGTAGTGAATAAAGAGAATGAAGAGAATAGGAAGGTAATCTTGATGGGAGATCTTATTGGTAGAACTGGAAACAATAGGATAAGGTAACATGGTTGTATTGTAACATATGGAGGGGAATATGTGATAAATGAAAATGGAAAAAGATTAATAGAATTCTGTGTAGAGAACCAATTGCTACAGGGAAACTCCTTTTACCAGCATAAGAAAATTCATAAAATCACTTATGAAGATGAGGGAAGGGAGTCAAAGAGTATAATAGACTACATAATTAACGCAAGAGCATTTCGATATGCCTTTATGAATGTAAAGGTAATTCGAGGTGCTGAATTGAGTACTGACCACAGACTGCTAATAGCGATAACAAGATTTAAGAGGAATAATAGAGAATGAGATAGGAAGTTTGAAAAGATATAAGTAAAGCAGCTGGCTAAGGAAGAGAAGAGAAAACAGTATAAGGAACTAGTAGAAGAAAAATGGAATGAATTGGAAATAAGAGGAATTTAAATTAACAGTATGTGGGAAAAATTTAAGGAAGTGATACTATATGCAGCAATTGAAGTATGTGTAATAGTTAGGGTGAATACAAAAAGGAAAAGAACTAATTGGTGGTGGGATGAAGTAAAGAGGAAAGTGAAAGAGAAAAAGAAAGCATGGAAGAATTACCTAGGATTAAGATCAGAGGAACATAGGTTAATTAATATATGTTCAAAAAAGAAATTAGAGTAAATGGTCTGTAGACGACGCAAAGCAAAGATCATGGGAGAAGTTTGGAAATGATATTGAACAAAGTTCTGTAGAACATAGAAAGCAGTTCTGGAATATTGTTAAAAGCCTGAAAGGAAAATGGGGAAAAGCAGGAAGAACTATAAGAAATAAGGAAAATGTACTTGTCATAGGAAGGGAGAATGTGATGGAGGAATGGAGAAAATACTATAAAGAAAAGTTCAAGTATAGGACAAATGAGCAAGAACAAGATGAAGAGCAGGACCAGTAAAAAGAGGAGGTTGAGAGAATAAGAAACAGAGAAGAGGAGGAGCATGTAGAAGAAGATATGATGATAACAGAAAATGACGTGAGAAAAGCAATTCAACGGATACGAATTGGGAAAGCAGCAGCATGGAATGGAATAGCACCAGAATTTATAAAATATGGAGGACCATGAATGGCTGAAACACTACTATTATCCTTGAATTCACTGGTTCCCATGATTCCACCCTTTCTTCCATTTGCTCATTAACTATTATTCCAACTCCCTCCTCAGCTCTTCTTCCTCTACCTACTCCAACATATCTCAGAACCTAAGACTATACCAGAAGAGTGTAAAAGGAACAGTACCCAAGAAAGTGAGTAATAAGGAATGTGATAATTCTAGAGCAATATGTCTATCATCAGTGGTATATAAGATGAATACGAATATATTGGATAGGAGGCTGAGAAAAATTATAGAGGGAAAACTTGAAGAGGAACAAGCTGGATTTAGACCTGGGAGACAGACTCAAGATCACATTTTTAATTTAGTAAAAATGATGGGGAAAATGCTGGACAAAAATAAAAGAATATACTTAGCATTTCTAGACTTGAAAGCGGCATTTGACTCGGTACCTAGAAAATATCTATGGGAGGCATTAGAAAGTAAGGAAGTACCTAAGGAACATATTGAAGCAATAAGAAGTGTATATAAGGATGTAAAAGGAATAGCATGAATAGAATGAAACGAGTCTAAGGAATTTCAAACAGAAAAAGGAATTAAACAGGGAGATAGTCTCAGTCCTTTACTTTTCATTAATGTAATGGATGAAATAACTTAAATTTGCAAAAGAAGAACCCCAAGAGTACAAATAGGATATTGGAATATGAGAGTAATACAACTGCAAGTACTGTTATATGCTGATGATATAGTTTAGTTGCTAGCAGTGAAGAGAATTTACAGAAGAGCGTAATAGAATGGGGAGAAGAACTTGCGAGAAAAGGTATGAAGATTAATATTAAGAAAAGTAAAGTTATGCAGGTGGTAAAAGGAGAAAATGATCATGAAATAGCAATTAGATATGGAAACGAGAAGTTGGAAGAAGTAGATGAATATGGATATTTAGGAACCATCATGACAAGTGATGGTAGGTGTGATGAAGAAATCCTAAATAGGAAAAGAAAAGCAAATACAGTATATTATCAGTTCAGTAAAACAATAATGGGAAAGAAAGAAGTGGCAGTAAAGACAAAAATGCAGCTATACAAATCAGTATTGATCCCTTCATTAACATATGGAATGGTAAGTTTACCACTTCAAGATAAACATCTGAGTAAAATTCAGGCTAGTGAAATAAAATACCTGAGAAGAGCTGTTAATAAGACTAGGAGAGATAGAGTGAGGAATTAAAAAATAAAGAAGAAAAGTGGAACAGGAGTCGCTAGAGAAAATAATTGAAAAGAGACAGCTAAAGTAGTGGGGCATGTATTCAGAATGAATGAAGACAAAAAGGTAGTCTGTAGAGAAAATGAGTTTCAAACGAGAATTAGCATTTAACGCGAATTTTTCGAAAAATCAAGTTATGATCCTATTGGCCAAATGTAATAATTAAAACGCATTTCAGGCGCTTAAAAGCATAATAAAACAACATTTTGAAGAAAATAATCACTGGCTTGTTGTGTATAGTGTATTAGTCTCATTGAGTATTTGCATTATAGGGATATTTGTCGAAAAATCAAGTTTTTATCCTATATTCGAAATGTCAGAATTAAAATATTTTTCAGGCTCTAAAAAGCTTAATAATTTAACATTTTAATGAAAATCAATATTGTTATTCTTTCTTCCATTTTCAGTCTAACTACTATTACCCTTGAATACACTGGTTCCCATGATTCCACCCTTTCTTCCATTTACTCATTAACTATTGTTCCAACTCCTTCCTTAGCTCTTCTTCCTCTACCTACTCCAACATATCTCAGCACATATCCTCTTTCAAGGCACATTTTAACAATAATACAAGTTTATGCCCCGACAAATGATCAGGACATATTGGAGAAAGAAGTTTTATATACTCAATTACAAAGAGTAGTGTATAAAGTGAATGAAGAGAATAGGAAGGTAATCTTGATGGGAGATCTTAATGGTAGAACTGGAAACAATAGGATAAAGTAACATGGTTATATTGGAACATATGGAGGGGAATATGTGATAAATGAAAATGGAAAAAGATTAATAGAATTCTGTGTAGAGAACCAATTGCTACAAGGAAACTCCTTTTTCCAGCATAAGAAAATTCATAAAATCACTTATGAAGCTGAGGGAAGGGAGTCAAAGAGTATAATAGACTACATATTTAACGCAAGAGCATTTCGATATGCCTTTATGAATGTAAAGGTAATTCGAGGTTCTGAATTGAGTACTGACCACAAACTGCTAATAGCGATAACAAGATTTAAGAGGAATAATAGAGAAAGAGATAGGAAGTTTGAAAAGATATAAGTAAAGCAATTTTTTAAGGAAGAAAAGAGAAAACAGTATAAGGAACTAGTAGAAGAAAAATGGAATGAATTGGAAATAAGAGGAATTTAAATTGACAGTATGTGGGAAAAATTTAAGGAAGTGATACTATATGCAGCAATTGAAGTACGTGGAATAGTTAGGGTGAATACAAAAAGGAAAAGAACTAATTGGTGGAGGGATGAAGTAAAGAGGAAAGTGAAAGAGAAAAAGAAAGCATGGAAGAATTACCTAGGATTAAGATCAGAGGAACATAGGTTAATTAATATATGTTCAAAAAAGAAATGAGAGTAAATGGTCTGTAGACGACGCAAAGCGAAGATCATGGGAGAAGTTTGGAAATGATATTGAACAAAGTTTTGTAGAACATAGAAAGCAGTTCTGGAATATGGTTAAAAGCCTGAAAGGAAAATGGGGAAAAGCAGCAAGAACTATAAGAAATAAGGAAAATGTTCTGGTCATAGGAAGGGAGAATGTGATGGAGGAATGGAGAAAATACTATAAAGAAAAGTTCAAGTATAGGACAAATGAGCAAGAACAAGATGAGGAGCAGGACCAGTAAAAAGAGGAGGTTGAGAGAATAAGAAACAGAGAAGAGGAGGAGCATGTAGAAGAAGATATGATGATAACAGAGAATGACGTGAGAAAAGCAATTCAACGGATACGAATTGGGAAAGCAGCAGCATGGAATGGAATAGCACCAGAATTTATAAAATATGGAGGACCATGAATGGCTGAAACACTACTATTATCCTTGAATTCACTGGTTCCCATGATTCCACCCTTTCTTCCATTTGCTCATTAACTATTATTCCAACTCCCTCCTCAGCTCTTCTTCCTCTACCTACTCCAACATATCTCAGCACCTAAGACTATACCAGAAGAGTGTAAAAGGAACAGTACACGAGAAAGGGAGTAATAAGGAATGTGATAATTCTAGAGCAATATGTCTATCATCAGTGGTATATAAGATGAATACGAATATATTGGAAAGGAGGCTGAGAAAAATTATAGAGGGAAAACTTGAAGAGGAACAAGCTGGATTTAGACCTGGGAGACAGACTCAAGATCACATTTTTAATTTAGTAACAATGATGGGGAAAATGCTGGACAAAAATAAAAGAATATACTTAGCATTTTTAGACTTGAAAGCGGCATTTGACTAGGTACCTAGAAAATATCTATGGGAGGCATTATAAAGTAAGGAAGTACCTAAGGAACTTATTCAAGCAATAAGAAGTGTATATAAGGATGTAAATGGAATAGTAAGAATAGAAGGAAACGAGTCTAAGGAATTTCAAACAGAAAAAGGAATTAAACAGGGAGATAGACTCAGTCTTTTACTTTTCATTAATGTAATGGATGAAATAACTAAAATTTGCAAAAGAAGAACCCCAAGAGTACAAATAGGATATTGGAATATGAGAGTAATACAACTGCAAGTACTGTTATATGCTGATGATATAGTTTAGTTGCTAGCAGTGAAGAGAATTTACAGAAGAGCGTAATAGAATGGGGAGAAGAACTTGCGAGAAAAGGTATGAAGTTATGCAGGTGGTAAAAGGAGAAAAAGATCATGAAATAGCAATTAGATATGGAAACGATAAGTTGGAAGAAGTAGATGAATATGGATATTTAGGAACCATCATAACAAGTGATGGTAGGTGTGATGAAGAAATCCTAAATAGGAAAGAAAAGCAAATACAGTATATTATCAGTTCAGTAAAACAATAATTGGAAAGAAAGAAGTGGCAGTGAAGACAAAAATGCAGCTATACAAATCAGTATTGGTCCCTTCATTAACATATGGAATGGAAAGTTTACCACTTTAAGATAAACATCTGAGTAAAATTCAGGCTAGTGAAATGAAATACCTGAGAAGAGCTGTTAATAAGACAAGGAGAGATAAAGTGAGGAATGAAAAAATAAGAAGAAAAGTGGAACAGGAGTCGCTAGAGAAAATAATTGAAAAGAGACAGCTAAAGTAGTGGGGCATGTATTCAGAATGAATGAAGACAAAAAGGTAAAGCAAATTCTAGAAGTAAAGGTGCAAGGTAGGAGAGGTTAGCGGAAGACCAAGGATAATGTTTGATGACAGAATGGAAAAGATTGGAAGAAAATGGAATAAAACAATAAATATGATGAAGAGAATGATGAGAAACAGACAGGAATGGAGGAGATGGATCGAGGCAACCAACCCTACTCTATGATGGCAGAAGGGGACTAGAGGAAGAAGAATAAGAATAAAAATCATATCTGGCTAGTCCTGGAGAGATAATGAGTTTCAAAGAAATACTAGAATTCAACGCGTACTTCTCGAAATATCAAATATTCATTCTATAGTCGAAATGTCATAAATGAAACGCTTTTCGGGTTTTGTAAAGCTCAATAATTTAACATTTTAATGAAAATCATCTCTGGCTTAGTCTGCAGAGAAAATGAGTTTGAAACGAGAATTAGCATTTAACGCGAATTTTTCGAAAAATCAAGTTAAGATCCTATTGGCCAAATGTAATAATTAAAACGCACTTCAGGCGTTTAAAAGCATAATAAAACAACATTTTGAAGAAAATAATCACTGGCTTGTTGTGTATAGTGAATTAGTCTCATTGAGTATTTGCATTAAACGCATATTTGTCGAAAAATCAAGTTTTTATCCTATATTCCAAATGTCTGAATTAAAATGTTTTTCAGGCTCTAAAAAGCTTAATAATCTAACATTTTAATGAAAATCATTATTGTTATTCTTTCTTCCATTTTCAGTCTAACTACTATTACCCTTGAATTCACTGGTTCCCATGATTCCACCCTTTCTTCCATTTACTCATTAACTATTGTTCCAACTCCCTCCTTAGCTCTTCTTCCTCTACCTACTCCAACATATCTCAGCACATATCCTCTTTCAAGGCACATTATAACAATAATACAAGTTTATGCCCCGACAAATGATCAGGAGAAAGAAGTTTTCTATACTCAATTACAAAGAGTAGTGAATAAAGAGAATGAAGAGAATAGGAAGGTAATCTTGATGGGCGATCTTATTGGTAGAACTGGAAACAATAGGATAAGGTAACATGGTTGTATTGTAACATATGGAGGGGAATATGTGATAAATGAAAATGGAAAAAGATTAATAGAATTCTGTGTAGAGAACCAATTGCTACAAGGAAACTCCTTTTACCAGCATAAGAAAATTCATAAAATCACTTATGAAGATGAGGGAAGGGAGTCAAAGAGTATAATAGACTACATAATTAACGCAAGAGCATTTCGATATGCCTTTATGAATGTAAAGGTAATTCGAGGTGCTGAATTGAGTACTGACCACAGACTGCTAATAGCGATAACAAGATTTAAGAGGAATAATAGAGAATGAGATAGGAAGTTTGAAAAGATATAAGTAAAGCAGCTGGCTAAGGAAGAGAAGAGAAAACAGTATAAGGAACTAGTAGAAGAAAAATGGAATGAATTGGAAATAAGAGGAATTTAAATTAACAGTATGTGGGAAAAATTTAAGGAAGTGATACTATATGCAGCAATTGAAGTATGTGTAATAGTTAGGGTGAATACAAAAAGGAAAAGAACTAATTGGTGGTGGGATGAAGTAAAGAGGAAAGTGAAAGAGAAAAAGAAAGCATGGAAGAATTACCTAGGATTAAGATCAGAGGAACATAGGTTAATTAATATATGTTCAAAAAAGAAATTAGAGTAAATGGTCTGTAGACGACGCAAAGCAAAGATCATGGGAGAAGTTTGGAAATGATATTGAACAAAGTTCTGTAGAACATAGAAAGCAGTTCTGGAATATTGTTAAAAGCCTGAAAGGAAAATGGGGAAAAGCAGGAAGAACTATAAGAAATAAGGAAAATGTACTTGTCATAGGAAGGGAGAATGTGATGGAGGAATGGAGAAAATACTATAAAGAAAAGTTCAAGTATAGGACAAATGAGCAAGAACAAGATGAAGAGCAGGACCAGTAAAAAGAGGAGGTTGAGAGAATAAGAAACAGAGAAGAGGAGGAGCATGTAGAAGAAGATATGATGATAACAGAAAATGACGTGAGAAAAGCAATTCAACGGATACGAATTGGGAAAGCAGCAGCATGGAATGGAATAGCACCAGAATTTATAAAATATGGAGGACCATGAATGGCTGAAACACTACTATTATCCTTGAATTCACTGGTTCCCATGATTCCACCCTTTCTTCCATTTGCTCATTAACTATTATTCCAACTCCCTCCTCAGCTCTTCTTCCTCTACCTACTCCAACATATCTCAGAACCTAAGACTATACCAGAAGAGTGTAAAAGGAACAGTACCCAAGAAAGGGAGTAATAAGGAATGTGATAATTCTAGAGCAATATGTCTATCATCAGTGGTATATAAGATGAATACGAATATATTGGATAGGAGGCTGAGAAAAATTATAGAGGGAAAACTTGAAGAGGAACAAGCTGGATTTAGACCTGGGAGACAGACTCAAGATCACATTTTTAATTTAGTAAAAATGATGGGGAAAATGCTGGACAAAAATAAAAGAATATACTTAGCATTTCTAGACTTGAAAGCGGCATTTGACTCGGTACCTAGAAAATATCTATGGGAGGCATTAGAAAGTAAGGAAGTACCTAAGGAACATATTGAAGCAATAAGAAGTGTATATAAGGATGTAAAAGGAATAGCATGAATAGAATGAAACGAGTCTAAGGAATTTCAAACAGAAAAAGGAATTAAACAGGGAGATAGTCTCAGTCCTTTACTTTTCATTAATGTAATGGATGAAATAACTAAAATTTGCAAAAGAAGAACCCCAAGAGTACAAATAGGATATTGGAATATGAGAGTAATACAACTGCAAGTACTGTTATATGCTGATGATATAGTTTAGTTGCTAGCAGTGAAGAGAATTTACAGAAGAGCGTAATAGAATGGGGAGAAGAACTTGCGAGAAAAGGTATGAAGATTAATATTAAGAAAAGTAAAGTTATGCAGGTGGTAAAAGGAGAAAATGATCATGAAATAGCAATTAGATATGGAAACGAGAAGTTGGAAGAAGTAGATGAATATGGATATTTAGGAACCATCATGACAAGTGATGGTAGGTGTGATGAAGAAATCCTAAATAGGAAAAGAAAAGCAAATACAGTATATTATCAGTTCAGTAAAACAATAATGGGAAAGAAAGAAGTGGCAGTAAAGACAAAAATGCAGCTATACAAATCAGTATTGATCCCTTCATTAACATATGGAATGGTAAGTTTACCACTTCAAGATAAACATCTGAGTAAAATTCAGGCTAGTGAAATAAAATACCTGAGAAGAGCTGTTAATAAGACTAGGAGAGATAGAGTGAGGAATTAAAAAATAAAGAAGAAAAGTGGAACAGGAGTCGCTAGAGAAAATAATTGAAAAGAGACAGCTAAAGTAGTGGGGCATGTATTCAGAATGAATGAAGACAAAAAGGTAGTCTGTAGAGAAAATGAGTTTCAAACGAGAATTAGCATTTAACGCGAATTTTTCGAAAAATCAAGTTATGATCCTATTGGCCAAATGTAATAATTAAAACGCATTTCAGGCGCTTAAAAGCATAATAAAACAACATTTTGAAGAAAATAATCACTGGCTTGTTGTGTATAGTGTATTAGTCTCATTGAGTATTTGCATTATAGGGATATTTGTCGAAAAATCAAGTTTTTATCCTATATTCGAAATGTCAGAATTAAAATATTTTTCAGGCTCTAAAAAGCTTAATAATTTAACATTTTAATGAAAATCAATATTGTTATTCTTTCTTCCATTTTCAGTCTAACTACTATTACCCTTGAATACACTGGTTCCCATGATTCCACCCTTTCTTCCATTTACTCATTAACTATTGTTCCAACTCCTTCCTTAGCTCTTCTTCCTCTACCTACTCCAACATATCTCAGCACATATCCTCTTTCAAGGCACATTTTAACAATAATACAAGTTTATGCCCCGACAAATGATCAGGACATATTGGAGAAAGAAGTTTTATATACTCAATTACAAAGAGTAGTGTATAAAGTGAATGAAGAGAATAGGAAGGTAATCTTGATGGGAGATCTTAATGGTAGAACTGGAAACAATAGGATAAAGTAACATGGTTATATTGGAACATATGGAGGGGAATATGTGATAAATGAAAATGGAAAAAGATTAATAGAATTCTGTGTAGAGAACCAATTGCTACAAGGAAACTCCTTTTTCCAGCATAAGAAAATTCATAAAATCACTTATGAAGCTGAGGGAAGGGAGTCAAAGAGTATAATAGACTACATATTTAACGCAAGAGCATTTCGATATGCCTTTATGAATGTAAAGGTAATTCGAGGTTCTGAATTGAGTACTGACCACAAACTGCTAATAGCGATAACAAGATTTAAGAGGAATAATAGAGAAAGAGATAGGAAGTTTGAAAAGATATAAGTAAAGCAATTTTTTAAGGAAGAAAAGAGAAAACAGTATAAGGAACTAGTAGAAGAAAAATGGAATGAATTGGAAATAAGAGGAATTTAAATTAACAGTATGTGGGAAAAATTTAAGGAAGTGATACTATATGCAGCAATTGAAGTACGTGGAATAGTTAGGGTGAATACAAAAAGGAAAAGAACTAATTGGTGGAGGGATGAAGTAAAGAGGAAAGTGAAAGAGAAAAAGAAAGCATGGAAGAATTACCTAGGATTAAGATCAGAGGAACATAGGTTAATTAATATATGTTCAAAAAAGAAATGAGAATAAATGGTCTGTAGACGACGCAAAGCGAAGATCATGGGAGAAGTTTGGAAATGATATTGAACAAAGTTTTGTAGAACATAGAAAGCAGTTCTGGAATATGGTTAAAAGCCTGAAAGGAAAATGGGGAAAAGCAGCAAGAACTATAAGAAATAAGGAAAATGTTCTGGTCATAGGAAGGGAGAATGTGATGGAGGAATGGAGAAAATACTATAAAGAAAAGTTCAAGTATAGGACAAATGAGCAAGAACAAGATGAGGAGCAGGACCAGTAAAAAGAGGAGGTTGAGAGAATAAGAAACAGAGAAGAGGAGGAGCATGTAGAAGAAGATATGATGATAACAGAGAATGACGTGAGAAAAGCAATTCAACGGATACGAATTGGGAAAGCAGCAGCATGGAATGGAATAGCACCAGAATTTATAAAATATGGAGGACCATGAATGGCTGAAACACTACTATTATCCTTGAATTCACTGGTTCCCATGATTCCACCCTTTCTTCCATTTGCTCATTAACTATTATTCCAACTCCCTCCTCAGCTCTTCTTCCTCTACCTACTCCAACATATCTCAGCACCTAAGACTATACCAGAAGAGTGTAAAAGGAACAGTACACGAGAAAGGGAGTAATAAGGAATGTGATAATTCTAGAGCAATATGTCTATCATCAGTGGTATATAAGATGAATACGAATATATTGGAAAGGAGGCTGAGAAAAATTATAGAGGGAAAACTTGAAGAGGAACAAGCTGGATTTAGACCTGGGAGACAGACTCAAGATCACATTTTTAATTTAGTAACAATGATGGGGAAAATGCTGGACAAAAATAAAAGAATATACTTAGCATTTTTAGACTTGAAAGCGGCATTTGACTAGGTACCTAGAAAATATCTATGGGAGGCATTATAAAGTAAGGAAGTACCTAAGGAACTTATTCAAGCAATAAGAAGTGTATATAAGGATGTAAATGGAATAGTAAGAATAGAAGGAAACGAGTCTAAGGAATTTCAAACAGAAAAAGGAATTAAACAGGGAGATAGACTCAGTCCTTTACTTTTCATTAATGTAATGGATGAAATAACTAAAATTTGCAAAAGAAGAACCCCAAGAGTACAAATAGGATATTGGAATATGAGAGTAATACAACTGCAAGTACTGTTATATGCTGATGATATAGTTTAGTTGCTAGCAGTGAAGAGAATTTACAGAAGAGCGTAATAGAATGGGGAGAAGAACTTGCGAGAAAAGGTATGAAGTTATGCAGGTGGTAAAAGGAGAAAAAGATCATGAAATAGCAATTAGATATGGAAACGATAAGTTGGAAGAAGTAGATGAATATGGATATTTAGGAACCATCATAACAAGTGATGGTAGGTGTGATGAAGAAATCCTAAATAGGAAAAGAAAAGCAAATACAGTATATTATCAGTTCAGTAAAACAATAATTGGAAAGAAAGAAGTGGCAGTGAAGACAAAAATGCAGCTATACAAATCAGTATTGGTCCCTTCATTAACATATGGAATGGAAAGTTTACCACTTTAAGATAAACATCTGAGTAAAATTCAGGCTAGTGAAATGAAATACCTGAGAAGAGCTGTTAATAAGACAAGGAGAGATAAAGTGAGGAATGAAAAAATAAGAAGAAAAGTGGAACAGGAGTCGCTAGAGAAAATAATTGAAAAGAGACAGCTAAAGTAGTGGGGCATGTATTCAGAATGAATGAAGACAAAGAGGTAAAGCAAATTCTAGAAGTAAAGGTGCAAGGTAGGAGAGGTTAGCGGAAGACCAAGGATAATGTTTGATGACAGAATGGAAAAGATTGGAAGAAAATGGAATAAAACAATAAATATGATGAAGAGAATGATGAGAAACAGACAGGAATGGAGGAGATGGATCGAGGCAACCAACCCTACTCTATGATGGCAGAAGGGGACTAGAGGAAGAAGAATAAGAATAAAAATCATATCTGGCTAGTTCTGGAGAGATAATGAGTTTCAAAGAAATACTAGAATTCAACGCGTACTTCTCGAAATATCAAATATTCATTCTATAGTCGAAATGTCATAAATGAAACGCTTTTCGGGTTTTGTAAAGCTCAATAATTTAACATTTTAATGAAAATCATCTCTGGCTTAGTCTGCAGAGAAAATGAGTTTCAAGCGAGTGCTAGCATTTAACTTGAATTTCTCGAAAAATCAGGTATTCACCCTATAGTCGAAATGTCATAATTAAAACGCTTTTCAAGCTCTGAAACAAAATAATTCAACATTTAAATGAAAATCATCACTGGCTTGGTCTGCAGAGAAAATGAGTTTGAAACGAGAATTAGCATTTAACGCGAATTTTTCGAAAAATCAAGTTAAGATCCTATTGGCCAAATGTAATAATTAAAACGCACTTCAGGCGTTTAAAAGCATAATAAAACAACATTTTGAAGAAAATAATCACTGGCTTGTTGTGTATAGTGAATTAGTCTCATTGAGTATTTGCATTAAACGCATATTTGTCGAAAAATCAAGTTTTTATCCTATATTCCAAATGTCTGAATTAAAATGTTTTTCAGGCTCTAAAAAGCTTAATAATCTAACATTTTAATGAAAATCATTATTGTTATTCTTTCTTCCATTTTCAGTCTAACTACTATTACCCTTGAATTCACTGGTTCCCATGATTCCACCCTTTCTTCCATTTACTCATTAACTATTGTTCCAACTCCCTCCTTAGCTCTTCTTCCTCTACCTACTCCAACATATCTCAGCACATATCCTCTTTCAAGGCACATTATAACAATAATACAAGTTTATGCCCCGACAAATGATCAGGAGAAAGAAGTTTTCTATACTCAATTACAAAGAGTAGTGAATAAAGAGAATGAAGAGAATAGGAAGGTAATCTTGATGGGAGATCTTATTGGTAGAACTGGAAACAATAGGATAAGGTAACATGGTTGTATTGTAACATATGGAGGGGAATATGTGATAAATGAAAATGGAAAAAGATTAATAGAATTCTGTGTAGAGAACCAATTGCTACAAGGAAACTCCTTTTACCAGCATAAGAAAATTCATAAAATCACTTATGAAGATGAGGGAAGGGAGTCAAAGAGTATAATAGACTACATAATTAACGCAAGAGCATTTCGATATGCCTTTATGAATGTAAAGGTAATTCGAGGTGCTGAATTGAGTACTGACCACAGACTGCTAATAGCGATAACAAGATTTAAGAGGAATAATAGAGAATGAGATAGGAAGTTTGAAAAGATATAAGTAAAGCAGCTGGCTAAGGAAGAGAAGAGAAAACAGTATAAGGAACTAGTAGAAGAAAAATGGAATGAATTGGAAATAAGAGGAATTTAAATTAACAGTATGTGGGAAAAATTTAAGGAAGTGATACTATATGCAGCAATTGAAGTATGTGTAATAGTTAGGGTGAATACAAAAAGGAAAAGAACTAATTGGTGGTGGGATGAAGTAAAGAGGAAAGTGAAAGAGAAAAAGAAAGCATGGAAGAATTACCTAGGATTAAGATCAGAGGAACATAGGTTAATTAATATATGTTCAAAAAAGAAATTAGAGTAAATGGTCTGTAGACGACGCAAAGCAAAGATCATGGGAGAAGTTTGGAAATGATATTGAACAAAGTTCTGTAGAACATAGAAAGCAGTTCTGGAATATTGTTAAAAGCCTGAAAGGAAAATGGGGAAAAGCAGGAAGAACTATAAGAAATAAGGAAAATGTACTTGTCATAGGAAGGGAGAATGTGATGGAGGAATGGAGAAAATACTATAAAGAAAAGTTCAAGTATAGGACAAATGAGCAAGAACAAGATGAAGAGCAGGACCAGTAAAAAGAGGAGGTTGAGAGAATAAGAAACAGAGAAGAGGAGGAGCATGTAGAAGAAGATATGATGATAACAGAAAATGACGTGAGAAAAGCAATTCAACGGATACGAATTGGGAAAGCAGCAGCATGGAATGGAATAGCACCAGAATTTATAAAATATGGAGGACCATGAATGGCTGAAACACTACTATTATCCTTGAATTCACTGGTTCCCATGATTCCACCC
Source organism: Lepisma saccharinum (assembly GCF_977018435.1). Lineage (NCBI taxonomy): Eukaryota > Metazoa > Arthropoda > Insecta > Zygentoma > Lepismatidae > Lepisma > Lepisma saccharinum. The sequence continues at coordinate 34,891,509 of NC_139254.1, forward strand.
TTTCTTCCATTTGCTCATTAACTATTATTCCAACTCCCTCCTCAGCTCTTCTTCCTCTACCTACTCCAACATATCTCAGAACCTAAGACTATACCAGAAGAGTGTAAAAGGAACAGTACCCAAGAAAGGGAGTAATAAGGAATGTGATAATTCTAGAGCAATATGTCTATCATCAGTGGTATATAAGATGAATACGAATATATTGGATAGGAGGCTGAGAAAAATTATAGAGGGAAAACTTGAAGAGGAACAAGCTGGATTTAGACCTGGGAGACAGACTCAAGATCACATTTTTAATTTAGTAAAAATGATGGGGAAAATGCTGGACAAAAATAAAAGAATATACTTAGCATTTCTAGACTTGAAAGCGGCATTTGACTCGGTCCTAGAAAATATCTATGGGAGGCAATAGAAAGTAAGGAAGTACCTAAGGAACTTATTGAAGCAATAAGAAGTGTATAGAAAAGCAAATACAGTATATTATCAGTTCAGTAAAACAATAATGGGAAAGAAAGAAGTGGCAGTAAAGACAAAAATGCAGCTATACAAATCAGTATTGGTCCCTTCATTAACATATGGAATGGTAAGTTTACCACTTCAAGATAAACATCTGAGTAAAATTCAGGCTAGTGAAATAGAATACCTGAGAAGAGCTGTTAATAAGACTAGGAGAGATAGAGTGAGGAATTAAAAAATAAAGAAGAAAAGTGGAACAGGAGTCGCTAGAGAAAATAATTGAAATGAGACAGCTAAAGTAGTGGGGCATGTATTCAGAATGAATGAAGACAAACAGGTAGTCTGTAGAGAAAATGAGTTTCAAACGAGAATTAGCATTTAACGCGAATTTTTCGAAAAATCAAGTTATGATCCTATTGGCCAAATGTAATAATTAAAACGCATTTCAGGCGCTTAAAAGCATAATAAAACAACATTTTGAAGAAAATAATCACTGGCTTGTTGTGTATAGTGTATTAGTCTCATTGAGTATTTGCATTAAACGGATATTTGTCGAAAAATCAAGTTTTTATCCTATATTCGAAATGTCAGAATTAAAATATTTTTCAGGCTCTAAAAAGCTTAATAATTTAACATTTTAATGAAAATCAATATTGTTATTCTTTCTTCCATTTTCAGTCTAACTACTATTACCCTTGAATACACTGGTTCCCATGATTCCACCCTTTCTTCCATTTACTCATTAACTATTGTTCCAACTCCTTCCTTAGCTCTTCTTCCTCTACTTACTCCAACATATCTCAGCACATATCCTCTTTCAAGGCACATTTTTACAATAATACAAGTTTATGCCCCGACAAATGATCAGGTCATATTGGAGAAAGAAGTTTTCTATACTCAATTACAAAGAGTAGTGTATAAAGTGAATGAAGAGAATAGGAAGGTAATCTTGATGGGAGATCTTAATGGTAGAACTGGAAACAATAGGATAAAGTAACATGGTTATATTGGAACATATGGAGGGGAATATGTGATAAATGAAAATGGAAAAAGATTAATAGAATTCTGTGTAGAGAACCAATTGCTACAAGGAAACTCCTTTTTCCAGCATAAGAAAATTCATAAAATCACTTATGAAGCTGAGGGAAGGGAGTCAAAGAGTATAATAGACTACATATTTAACGCAAGAGCATTTCGATATGCCTTTATGAATGTAAAGGTAATTCGAGGTTCTGAATTGAGTACTGACCACAGACTGCTAATAGCGATAACAAGATTTAAGAGGAATAATAGAGAAAGAGATAGGAAGTTTGAAAAGATATAAGTAAAGCAATTTTCTAAGGAAGAGAAGAGAAAACAGTATAAGGAACTAGTAGAAGAAAAATGGAATGAATTGGAAATAAGAGGAATTTAAATTGACAATATGTGGGAAAAATTTAAGGAAGTGATACTATATGCAGCAATTGAAGTACGTGGAATAGTTAGGGTGAATACAAAAAGGAAAAGAACTAATTGGTGGAGGGATGAAGTAAAGAGGAAAGTGAAAGAGAAAAAGAAAGCATGGAAGAATTACCTAGGATTAAGATCAGAGTAACATAGGTTAATTAATATATGTTCAAAAAAGAAATGAGAGTAAATGGTCTGTAGACGACGCAAAGCGAAGATCATGGGAGAAGTTTGGAAATGATATTGAACAAAGTTTTGTAGAACATAGAAAGCAGTTCTGGAATATGGTTAAAAGCCTGAAAGGAAAATGGGGAAAAGCAGCAAGAACTATAAGAAATAAGGAAAATGTTCTAGTAGAATGTGATGGAGGAATGGAGAAAATACTATAAAGAAAAGTTCAAGTATAGGACAAATGAGCAAGAACAAGATGAGGAGCAGGACCAGTAAAAAGAGGAGGTTGAGAGAATAAGAAACAGAGAAGAGGAGGAGCATGTAGAAGAAGATATGATGATAACAGAGAATGACGTGAGAAAAGCAATTCAACGGATACGAATTGGGAAAGCAGCAGCATGGAATGGAATAGCACCAGAATTTATAAAATATGGAGGACCATGAATGGCTGAAACACTACTATTATCCTTGAATTCACTGGTTCCCATGATTCCACCCTTTCTTCCATTTGCTCATTAACTATTATTCCAACTCCCTCCTCAGCTCTTCTTCCTCTACCTACTCCAACATATCTCAGCACCTAAGACTATACCAGAAGAGTGTAAAAGGAACAGTACACAAGAAAGGGAGTAATAAGGAATGTGATAATTCTAGAGCAATATGTCTATCATCAGTGGTATATAAGATGAATACGAATATATTGGAAAGGAGGCTGAGAAAAATTATAGAGGGAAAACATGAAGAGGAACAAGCTGGATTTAGACCTGGGAGACAGACTCAAGATCACATTTTTAATTTAGTAACAATGATGGGGAAAATGCTGGACAAACATAAAAGAATATACTTAGCATTTCTAGACTTGAAAGCGGCATTTGACTCGGTACCTAGAAAATATCTATGGGAGGCATTAGAAAGTAAGGAAGTACCTAAGGAACTTATTGAAGCAATAAGAAGTGTATATAAGGATGTAAAAGGAATAGCATCAATAGAAGGAAACGAGTCTAAGGAATTTCAAACAGAAAAAGGAATTAAACAGGGAGATAGTCTCAGTCTTTTACTTTTCATTAATGTAATGGATGAAATAACTAAAATTTGCAAAAGAAGAACCCCAAGAGTACAAATAGGATATTGGAATATGAGAGTAATACAACTGCAAGTACTGTTATATGCTGATGATATAGTTTAGTTGCTAGCAGTGAAGAGAATTTACAGAAGAGCGTAAAAGAATGGGGAGAAGAACTTGCGAGAAAAGGTACGAAGATTAATATTAAGAAAAGTAAAGTTATGCAGGTGGTAAATGGAGAAAAAGATCATGAAAAAGCAATTAGATATGGAAACGAGAAGTTGGTAGAAGTAGATGAATATGGATATTTAGGAACCATCATAACAAGTGATGGTAGGTGTGATGAAGAAATCCTAAATAGGAAAAGAAAAGCAAATACAGTATATTATCAGTTCAGTAAAACAATAATGGGAAAGAAAGAAGTGGCAGTAAAGACAAAAATGCAGCTATACAAATCAGTATTGGTACCTTCATTAACATATGGAATGGAAAGTTTACCACTTTAAGATAAACATCTGAGTAAAATTCAGGCTAGTGAAATGAAATACCTGAGAAGAGCTGTTAATAAGACAAGGAGAGATAAAGTGAGGAATGAAAAAATAAGAAGAGAAGTGGAACAGGAGTCGCTAGAGAAAATAATTGAAAAGAGACAGCTAAAGTAGTGGGGCATGTATTCAGAATGAATGAAGACAAAAAGGTAAAGCAAATTCTAGAAGTAAAGGTGCAAGGTAGGAGAGGTTAGCGGAAGACCAAGGATAATGTTTGATGACAGAATGGAAAAGATTGGAAGAAAATGGAATAAAACAATAAATATGATGAAGTGAATGATGAGAAACAGACAGGAATGGAGGAGATGGATCGAGGCAACCAACCCTACTCTATGATGGCAGAAGGGGACTAGAGGAAGAAGAATAAGAATAAAAATCATATCTGGCTAGTCCTGGAGAGATAATGAGTTTCAAAGAAATACTAGAATTCAACGCGTACTTCTCGAAATATCAAATATTCATTCTATAGTCGAAATGTCATAAATGAAACGCTTTTCGGGTTTTGTAAAGCTCAATAATTTAACATTTTAATGAAAATCATCTCTGGCTTAGTCTGCAGAGAAAATGAGTTTGAAACGAGAATTAGCATTTAACGCGAATTTTTCGAAAAATCAAGTTAAGATCCTATTGGCCAAATGTAATAATTAAAACGCACTTCAGGCGTTTAAAAGCATAATAAAACAACATTTTGAAGAAAATAATCACTGGCTTGTTGTGTATAGTGAATTAGTCTCATTGAGTATTTGCATTAAACGCATATTTGTCGAAAAATCAAGTTTTTATCCTATATTCCAAATGTCTGAATTAAAATGTTTTTCAGGCTCTAAAAAGCTTAATAATCTAACATTTTAATGAAAATCATTATTGTTATTCTTTCTTCCATTTTCAGTCTAACTACTATTACCCTTGAATTCACTGGTTCCCATGATTCCACCCTTTCTTCCATTTACTCATTAACTATTGTTCCAACTCCCTCCTTAGCTCTTCTTCCTCTACCTACTCCAACATATCTCAGCACATATCCTCTTTCAAGCCACATTATAACAATAATACAAGTTTATGCCCCGACAAATGATCAGGAGAAAGAAGTTTTCTATACTCAATTACAAAGAGTAGTGAATAAAGAGAATGAAGAGAATAGGAAGGTAATCTTGATGGGCGATCTTATTGGTAGAACTGGAAACAATAGGATAAGGTAACATGGTTGTATTGTAACATATGGAGGGGAATATGTGATAAATGAAAATGGAAAAAGATTAATAGAATTCTGTGTAGAGAACCAATTGCTACAAGGAAACTCCTTTTACCAGCATAAGAAAATTCATAAAATCACTTATGAAGATGAGGGAAGGGAGTCAAAGAGTATAATAGACTACATAATTAACGCAAGAGCATTTCGATATGCCTTTATGAATGTAAAGGTAATTCGTGGTGCTGAATTGAGTACTGACCACAGACTGCTAATAGCGATAACAAGATTTAAGAGGAATAATAGAGAATGAGATAGGAAGTTTGAAAAGATATAAGTAAAGCAGCTGGCTAAGGAAGAGAAGAGAAAACAGTATAAGGAACTAGTAGAAGAAAAATGGAATGAATTGGAAATAAGAGGAATTTAAATTAACAGTATGTGGGAAAAATTTAAGGAAGTGATACTATATGCAGCAATTGAAGTATGTGTAATAGTTAGGGTGAATACAAAAAGGAAAAGAACTAATTGGTGGTGGGATGAAGTAAAGAGGAAAGTGAAAGAGAAAAAGAAAGCATGGAAGAATTACCTAGGATTAAGATCAGAGGAACATAGGTTAATTAATATATGTTCAAAAAAGAAATTAGAGTAAATGGTCTGTAGACGACGCAAAGCAAAGATCATGGGAGAAGTTTGGAAATGATATTGAACAAAGTTCTGTAGAACATAGAAAGCAGTTCTGGAATATTGTTAAAAGCCTGAAAGGAAAATGGGGAAAAGCAGGAAGAACTATAAGAAATAAGGAAAATGTACTTGTCATAGGAAGGGAGAATGTGATGGAGGAATGGAGAAAATACTATAAAGAAAAGTTCAAGTATAGGACAAATGAGCAAGAACAAGATGAAGAGCAGGACCAGTAAAAAGAGGAGGTTGAGAGAATAAGAAACAGAGAAGAGGAGGAGCATGTAGAAGAAGATATGATGATAACAGAAAATGACGTGAGAAAAGCAATTCAACGGATACGAATTGGGAAAGCAGCAGCATGGAATGGAATAGCACCAGAATTTATAAAATATGGAGGACCATGAATGGCTGAAACACTACTATTATCCTTGAATTCACTGGTTCCCATGATTCCACCCTTTCTTCCATTTGCTCATTAACTATTATTCCAACTCCCTCCTCAGCTCTTCTTCCTCTACCTACTCCAACATATCTCAGAACCTAAGACTATACCAGAAGAGTGTAAAAGGAACAGTACCCAAGAAAGGGAGTAATAAGGAATGTGATAATTCTAGAGCAATATGTCTATCATCAGTGGTATATAAGATGAATACGAATATATTGGATAGGAGGCTGAGAAAAATTATAGAGGGAAAACTTGAAGAGGAACAAGCTGGATTTAGACCTGGGAGACAGACTCAAGATCACATTTTTAATTTAGTAAAAATGATGGGGAAAATGCTGGACAAAAATAAAAGAATATACTTAGCATTTCTAGACTTGAAAGCGGCATTTGACTCGGTACCTAGAAAATATCTATGGGAGGCATTAGAAAGTAAGGAAGTACCTAAGGAACATATTGAAGCAATAAGAAGTGTATATAAGGATGTAAAAGGAATAGCATGAATAGAATGAAACGAGTCTAAGGAATTTCAAACAGAAAAAGGAATTAAACAGGGAGATAGTCTCAGTCCTTTACTTTTCATTAATGTAATGGATGAAATAACTAAAATTTGCAAAAGAAGAACCCCAAGAGTACAAATAGGATATTGGAATATGAGAGTAATACAACTGCAAGTACTGTTATATGCTGATGATATAGTTTAGTTGCTAGCAGTGAAGAGAATTTACAGAAGAGCGTAATAGAATGGGGAGAAGAACTTGCGAGAAAAGGTATGAAGATTAATATTAAGAAAAGTAAAGTTATGCAGGTGGTAAAAGGAGAAAATGATCATGAAATAGCAATTAGATATGGAAACGAGAAGTTGGAAGAAGTAGATGAATATGGATATTTAGGAACCATCATGACAAGTGATGGTAGGTGTGATGAAGAAATCCTAAATAGGAAAAGAAAAGCAAATACAGTATATTATCAGTTCAGTAAAACAATAATGGGAAAGAAAGAAGTGGCAGTAAAGACAAAAATGCAGCTATACAAATCAGTATTGATCCCTTCATTAACATATGGAATGGTAAGTTTACCACTTCAAGATAAACATCTGAGTAAAATTCAGGCTAGTGAAATAAAATACCTGAGAAGAGCTGTTAATAAGACTAGGAGAGATAGAGTGAGGAATTAAAAAATAAAGAAGAAAAGTGGAACAGGAGTCGCTAGAGAAAATAATTGAAAAGAGACAGCTAAAGTAGTGGGGCATGTATTCAGAATGAATGAAGACAAAAAGGTAGTCTGTAGAGAAAATGAGTTTCAAACGAGAATTAGCATTTAACGCGAATTTTTCGAAAAATCAAGTTATGATCCTATTGGCCAAATGTAATAATTAAAACGCATTTCAGGCGCTTAAAAGCATAATAAAACAACATTTTGAAGAAAATAATCACTGGCTTGTTGTGTATAGTGTATTAGTCTCATTGAGTATTTGCATTATAGGGATATTTGTCGAAAAATCAAGTTTTTATCCTATATTCGAAATGTCAGAATTAAAATATTTTTCAGGCTCTAAAAAGCTTAATAATTTAACATTTTAATGAAAATCAATATTGTTATTCTTTCTTCCATTTTCAGTCTAACTACTATTACCCTTGAATACACTGGTTCCCATGATTCCACCCTTTCTTCCATTTACTCATTAACTATTGTTCCAACTCCTTCCTTAGCTCTTCTTCCTCTACCTACTCCAACATATCTCAGCACATATCCTCTTTCAAGGCACATTTTAACAATAATACAAGTTTATGCCCCGACAAATGATCAGGACATATTGGAGAAAGAAGTTTTATATACTCAATTACAAAGAGTAGTGTATAAAGTGAATGAAGAGAATAGGAAGGTAATCTTGATGGGAGATCTTAATGGTAGAACTGGAAACAATAGGATAAAGTAACATGGTTATATTGGAACATATGGAGGGGAATATGTGATAAATGAAAATGGAAAAAGATTAATAGAATTCTGTGTAGAGAACCAATTGCTACAAGGAAACTCCTTTTTCCAGCATAAGAAAATTCATAAAATCACTTATGAAGCTGAGGGAAGGGAGTCAAAGAGTATAATAGACTACATATTTAACGCAAGAGCATTTCGATATGCCTTTATGAATGTAAAGGTAATTCGAGGTTCTGAATTGAGTACTGACCACAAACTGCTAATAGCGATAACAAGATTTAAGAGGAATAATAGAGAAAGAGATAGGAAGTTTGAAAAGATATAAGTAAAGCAATTTTTTAAGGAAGAAAAGAGAAAACAGTATAAGGAACTAGTAGAAGAAAAATGGAATGAATTGGAAATAAGAGGAATTTAAATTGACAGTATGTGGGAAAAATTTAAGGAAGTGATACTATATGCAGCAATTGAAGTACGTGGAATAGTTAGGGTGAATACAAAAAGGAAAAGAACTAATTGGTGGAGGGATGAAGTAAAGAGGAAAGTGAAAGAGAAAAAGAAAGCATGGAAGAATTACCTAGGATTAAGATCAGAGGAACATAGGTTAATTAATATATGTTCAAAAAAGAAATGAGAGTAAATGGTCTGTAGACGACGCAAAGCGAAGATCATGGGAGAAGTTTGGAAATGATATTGAACAAAGTTTTGTAGAACATAGAAAGCAGTTCTGGAATATGGTTAAAAGCCTGAAAGGAAAATGGGGAAAAGCAGCAAGAACTATAAGAAATAAGGAAAATGTTCTGGTCATAGGAAGGGAGAATGTGATGGAGGAATGGAGAAAATACTATAAAGAAAAGTTCAAGTATAGGACAAATGAGCAAGAACAAGATGAGGAGCAGGACCAGTAAAAAGAGGAGGTTGAGAGAATAAGAAACAGAGAAGAGGAGGAGCATGTAGAAGAAGATATGATGATAACAGAGAATGACGTGAGAAAAGCAATTCAACGGATACGAATTGGGAAAGCAGCAGCATGGAATGGAATAGCACCAGAATTTATAAAATATGGAGGACCATGAATGGCTGAAACACTACTATTATCCTTGAATTCACTGGTTCCCATGATTCCACCCTTTCTTCCATTTGCTCATTAACTATTATTCCAACTCCCTCCTCAGCTCTTCTTCCTCTACCTACTCCAACATATCTCAGCACCTAAGACTATACCAGAAGAGTGTAAAAGGAACAGTACACAAGAAAGGGAGTAATAAGGAATGTGATAATTCTAGAGCAATATGTCTATCATCAGTGGTATATAAGATGAATACGAATATATTGGAAAGGAGGCTGAGAAAAATTATAGAGGGAAAACATGAAGAGGAACAAGCTGGATTTAGACCTGGGAGACAGACTCAAGATCACATTTTTAATTTAGTAACAATGATGGGGAAAATGCTGGACAAACATAAAAGAATATACTTAGCATTTCTAGACTTGAAAGCGGCATTTGACTCGGTACCTAGAAAATATCTATGGGAGGCATTAGAAAGTAAGGAAGTACCTAAGGAACTTATTGAAGCAATAAGAAGTGTATATAAGGATGTAAAAGGAATAGCATCAATAGAAGGAAACGAGTCTAAGGAATTTCAAACAGAAAAAGGAATTAAACAGGGAGATAGTCTCAGTCTTTTACTTTTCATTAATGTAATGGATGAAATAACTAAAATTTGCAAAAGAAGAACCCCAAGAGTACAAATAGGATATTGGAATATGAGAGTAATACAACTGCAAGTACTGTTATATGCTGATGATATAGTTTAGTTGCTAGCAGTGAAGAGAATTTACAGAAGAGCGTAAAAGAATGGGGAGAAGAACTTGCGAGAAAAGGTACGAAGATTAATATTAAGAAAAGTAAAGTTATGCAGGTGGTAAATGGAGAAAAAGATCATGAAAAAGCAATTAGATATGGAAACGAGAAGTTGGTAGAAGTAGATGAATATGGATATTTAGGAACCATCATAACAAGTGATGGTAGGTGTGATGAAGAAATCCTAAATAGGAAAAGAAAAGCAAATACAGTATATTATCAGTTCAGTAAAACAATAATGGGAAAGAAAGAAGTGGCAGTAAAGACAAAAATGCAGCTATACAAATCAGTATTGGTACCTTCATTAACATATGGAATGGAAAGTTTACCACTTTAAGATAAACATCTGAGTAAAATTCAGGCTAGTGAAATGAAATACCTGAGAAGAGCTGTTAATAAGACAAGGAGAGATAAAGTGAGGAATGAAAAAATAAGAAGAGAAGTGGAACAGGAGTCGCTAGAGAAAATAATTGAAAAGAGACAGCTAAAGTAGTGGGGCATGTATTCAGAATGAATGAAGACAAAAAGGTAAAGCAAATTCTAGAAGTAAAGGTGCAAGGTAGGAGAGGTTAGCGGAAGACCAAGGATAATGTTTGATGACAGAATGGAAAAGATTGGAAGAAAATGGAATAAAACAATAAATATGATGAAGTGAATGATGAGAAACAGACAGGAATGGAGGAGATGGATCGAGGCAACCAACCCTACTCTATGATGGCAGAAGGGGACTAGAGGAAGAAGAATAAGAATAAAAATCATATCTGGCTAGTTCTGGAGAGAAAATGAGTTTCAAAGAAATACTAGAATTCAACGCGTACTTCTCGAAATATCAAATATTCATTCTATAGTCGAAATGTCATAAATGAAACGCTTTTCGGGTTTTGTAAAGCTCAATAATTTAACATTTTAATGAAAATCATCGCTGGCTTAGTCTGCAGAGAAAATGAGTTTCAAGCGACTACTAGCATTTAACTTGTATTTCTCGAAAAATCAGGTATTCATCCTATAGTCGAAATGTCATAATTAAAACGCTTTTCAAGCTCTGAAAACAAAATAATTCAACATTTAAATGAAAATCATCACTGGCTTGGTCTGTAGAGAAAATGAGTTTGAAACGAGAATTAGCATTTAACGCGAATTTTTCGAAAAATCAAGTTATGATCCTATTGGCCAAATGTAATAATTAAAACGCATTTCAGGCGTTTAAAAGCATAATAAAACAACATTTTGAAGAAAATAATCACTGGCTTGTTGTGTATAGTGAATTAGTCTCATTGAGTATTTGCATTAAACGCATATTTGTAGAAAAATCAAGTTTTTATCCTATATTCGAAATGTCTGAATTAAAATGTTTTTCAGGCTCTAAAAAGCTTAATAATCTAACATTTTAATGAAAATCATTATTGTTATTCTTTCTTCCATTTTCAGTCTAACTACTATTACCCTTGAATTCACTGGTTCCCATGATTCCACCCTTTCTTCCATTTACTCATTAACTATTGTTCCAACTCCCTCCTTAGCTCTTCTTCCTCTACCTACTCCAACATATCTCAGCACATATCCTCTTTCAAGGCACATTATAACAATAATACAAGTTTATGCCCCGACAAACGATCAGGACATATTGGAGAAAGAAGTTTTCTATACTCAATTACAAAGAGTAGTGAATAAAGAGAATGAAGAGAATAGGAAGGTAATCTTGATGGGAGATCTTATTGGTAGAACTGGAAACAATAGGATAAGGTAACATGGTTGTATTGTAACATATGGAGGGGAATATGTGATAAATGAAAATGGAAAAAGATTAATAGAATTCTGTGTAGAGAACCAATTGCTACAAGGAAACTCCTTTTACCAGCATAAGAAAATTCATAAAATCACTTATGAAGCTGAGGGAAGGGAGTCAAAGAGTATAATAGACTACATAATTAACGCAAGAGCATTTCGATATGCCTTTATGAATGTAAAGGTAATTCGAGGTGCTGAATTGAGTACTGACCACAGACTGCTAATAGCGATAACAAGATTTAAGAGGAATAATAGAGAATGAGATAGGAAGTTTGAAAAGATATAAGTAAGGCAGCTGGCTAAGGAAGAGAAGAGAAAACAGTATAAGGAACTAGTAGAAGAAAAATGGAATGAATTGGAAATAAGAGGAATTTAAATTAACAGTATGTGGGAAAAATTTAAGGAAGTGATACTATATGCAGCAATTGAAGTATGTGGAATAGTTAGGGTGAATACAAAAAGGAAAAGAACTAATCGGTGGTGGGATGAAGTAAAGAGGAAAGTGAAAGAGAAAAAGAAAGCATGGAAGAATTACCTAGAATTAAGATCAGAGGAACATAGGTTAATTAATATATGTTCAAAAAAGAAATGAGAGTAAATGGTCTGTAGACGACGCAAAGCAAAGATCATGGGAGAAATTTGGAAATGATATTGAACAAAGTTCTGTAGAACATAGAAAGCAGTTCTGGAATATTGTTAAAAGCCTGAAAGGAAAATGGGGAAAAGCAGGAAGAACTATAAGAAATAAGGAAAATGTACTAGTCATAGGAAGGGAGAATGTGATGGAGGAATGGAGAAAATACTATAAAGAAAAGTTCAAGTATAGGACAAATGAGCAAGAACAAGATGAAGAGCAGGACCAGTAAAAAGAGGAGGTTGAGAGAATAAGAAACAGAGAAGAGGAGGAGCATGTAGAAGAAGATATGATGATAACAGAAAATGACGTGAGAAAAGCAATTCAACGGATACGAATTGGGAAAGCAGCAGCATGGAATGGAATAGCACCAGAATTTATAAAATATGGAGGACCATGAATGGCTGAGACACTAATATTATCCTTGAATTCACTGGTTCCCATGATTCCACCCTTTCTTCCATTTGCTCATTAACTATTATTCCAACTCCCTCCTCAGCTCTTCTTCCTCTACCTACTCCAACATATCTCAGAACCTAAGACTATACCAGAAGAGTGTAAAAGGAACAGTACCCAAGAAAGGGAGTAATAAGGAATGTGATAATTCTAGAGCAATATGTCTATCATCAGTGGTATATAAGATGAATACGAATATATTGGATAGGAGGCTGAGAAAAATTATAGAGGGAAAACTTGAAGAGGAACAAGCTGGATTTAGACCTGGGAGACAGACTCAAGATCACATTTTTAATTTAGTAAAAATGATGGGGAAAATGCTGGACAAAAATAAAAGAATATACTTAGCATTTCTAGACTTGAAAGCGGCATTTGACTCGGTACCTAGAAAATATCTATGGGAGGCATTAGAAAGTAAGGAAGTACCTAAGGAACTTATTGAAGCAATAAGAAGTGTATATAAGGATGTAAAAGGAAAAGCATGAATAGAAGGAAACGAGTCTAAAGAATTTCAAACAGAAAAAGAAATTAAACAGGGAGATAGTCTCAGTCCTTTACTTTTCATTAATGTAATGGATGAAATAACTTAAATTTGCAAAAGAAGAACCCCAAGAGTACAAATAGGATATTGGAATATGAGAGTAATACAACTGCAAGTACTGTTATATGCTGATGATATAGTTTAGTTGCTAGCAGTGAAGAGAATTTACAGAAGAGCGTAATAGAATGGGGAGAAGAACTTGCGAGAAAAGGTATGAAGATTAATATTAAGAAAAGTAAAGTTATGCAGGTGGTAAATAGGAGAAAAAGATCATGAAATAGCAATTAGATATGGAAACGAGAAGTTGGAAGAAGTAGATGAATATGGATATTTAGGAACCATCATGACAAGTGATGCTAGGTGTGATGAAGAAATCCTAAATAGGAAAAGAAAAGCAAATACAGTATATTATCAGTTCAGTAAAACAATAATGGGAAAGAAAGAAGTGGCAGTAAAGACAAAAATGCAGCTATACAAATCAGTATTGGTCCCTTCATTAACATATGGAATGGTAAGTTTACCACTTCAAGATAAACATCTGAGTAAAATTCAGGCTAGTGAAATAAAATACCTGAGAAGAGCTGTTAATAAGACTAGGAGAGATAGAGTGAGGAATTAAAAAATAAAGAAGAAAAGTGGAACAGGAGTCGCTAGAGAAAATAATTGAAAAGAGACAGGTAAAGTAGTGGGGCATGTATTCAGAATGAATGAAGACAAAAAGGTAGTCTGTAGAGAAAATGAGTTTCAAACGAGAATTAGCATTTAACGCGAATTTTTCGAAAAATCAAGTTATGATCCTATTGGCCAAATGTAATAATCAAAACGCATTTCAGGCGCTTAAAAGCATAATAAAACAACATTTTGAAGAAAATAATCACTGGCTTGTTGTGTATAGTGTATTAGTCTCATTGAGTATTTGCATTAAACGGATATTTGTCGAAAAATCAAGTTTTTATCCTATATTCGAAATGTCAGAATTAAAATATTTTTCAGGCTCTAAAAAGCTTAATAATTTAACATTTTAATGAAAATCAATATTGTTATTCTTTCTTCCATTTTCAGTCTAACTACTATTACCCTTGAATACACTGGTTCCCATGATTCCACCCTTTCTTCCATTTACTCATTAACTATTGTTCCAACTCCTTCCTTAGCTCTTCTTCCTCTACCTACTCCAACATATCTCAGCACATATCCTCTTTCAAGGCACATTTTAACAATAATACAAATTTATGCCCCGACAAACGATCAGGACATATTGGAGAAAGAAGTTTTCTATACTCAATTACAAAGAGTAGTGTATAAAGTGAATGAAGAGAATAGGAAGGTAATCTTGATGGGAGATCTTAATGGTAGAACTGGAAACAATAGGATAAAGTAACATGGTTATATTGGAACATATGGAGGGGAATATGTGATAAATGAAAATGGAAAAAGATTAATAGAATTCTGTGTAGAGAACCAATTGCTACAAGGAAACTCCTTTTTCCAGCATAAGAAAATTCATAAAATCACTTATGAAGCTGAGGGAAGGGAGTCAAAGAGTATAATAGACTACATATTTAACGCAAGAGCATTTCGATATGCCTTTATGAATGTAAAGGTAATTCGAGGTTCTGAATTGAGTACTGACCACAGACTGCTAATAGCGATAACAAGATTTAAGAGGAATAATAGAGAAAGAGATAGGAAGTTTGAAAAGATATAAGTAAAGCAATTTTCTAAGGAAGAGAAGAGAAAACAGTATAAGGAACTAGTAGAAGAAAAATGGAATGAATTGGAAATAAGAGGAATTTAAATTGACAGTATGTGGGAAAAATTTAAGGAAGTGATACTATATGCAGCAATTGAAGTACGTGGAATAGTTAGGGTGAATACAAAAAGGAAAAGAACTAATTGGTGGAGGGATGAAGTAAAGAGGAAAGTGAAAGAGAAAAAGAAAGCATGGAAGAATTACCTAGGATTAAGATCAGAGGAACATAGGTTAATTAATATATGTTCAAAAAAGAAATGAGAGTAAATGGTCTGTAGACGACGCAAAGCGAAGATCATGGGAGAAGTTTGGAAATGATATTGAACAAAGTTCTGTAGAACATAGAAAGCAGTTCTGGAATATGGTTAAAAGCCTGAAAGGAAAATGGGGAAAAGCAGCAAGAACTATAAGAAATAAGGAAAATGTTCTAGTAGAATGTGATGGAGGAATGGAGAAAATACTATAAAGAAAAGTTCAAGTATAGGACAAATGAGCAAGAACAAGATGAGGAGCAGGGCCAGTAAAAAGAGGAGGTTGAGAGAATAAGAAACAGAGAAGAAGAGGAGCATGTAGAAGAAGATATGATGATAACAGAGAATGACGTGAGAAAAGCAATTCAACGGATACGAATTGGGAAAGCAGCAGCATGGAATGGAATAGCACCAGAATTTATAAAATATGGAGGACCATGAATGGCTGAAACACTACTATTATCCTTGAATTCACTGGTTCCCATGATTCCACCCTTTCTTCCATTTGCTCATTAACTATTATTCCAACTCCCTCCTCAGCTCTTCTTCCTCTACCTACTCCAACATATCTCAGCACCTAAGACTATACCAGAAGAGTGTAAAAGGAACAGTACACAAGAAAGGGAGTAATAAGGAATGTGATAATTCTAGAGCAATATGTCTATCATCAGTGGTATATAAGATGAATACGAATATATTGGAAAGGAGGCTGAGAAAAATTATAGAGGGAAAACTTGAAGAGGAACAAGCTGGATTTAGACCTGGGAGACAGACTCAAGATCACATTTTTAATTTAGTAACAATGATGGGGAAAATGCTGGACAAACATAAAAGAATATACATAGCATTTCTAGACTTGAAAGCGGCATTTGACTCGGTACCTAGAAAATATCTATGGGAGGCATTAGAAAGTAAGGAAGTACCTAAGGAACTTATTGAAGCAATAAGAAGTGTATAGAAAAGCAAATACAGTATATTATCAGTTCAGTAAAACAATAATGGGAAAGAAAGAAGTGGCAGTAAAGACAAAAATGCAGCTATACAAATCAGTATTGGTCCCTTCATTAACATATGGAATGGTAAGTTTACCACTTCAAGATAAACATCTGAGTAAAATTCAGGCTAGTGAAATAAAATACCTGAGAAGAGCTGTTAATAAGACTAGGAGAGATAGAGTGAGGAATTAAAAAATAAAGAAGAAAAGTGGAACAGGAGTCGCTAGAGAAAATAATCGAAAAGAGACAGCTAAAGTAGTGGGGCATGTATTCAGAATGAATGAAGACAAAAAGGTAGTCTGTAGAGAAAATGAGTTTCAAACGAGAATTAGCATTTAACGCGAATTTTTCGAAAAATCAAGTTATGATCCTATTGGCCAAATGTAATAATTAAAACGCATTTCAGGCGCTTAAAAGCATAATAAAACAACATTTTGAAGAAAATAATCACTGGCTTGTTGTGTATAGTGTATTAGTCTCATTGAGTATTTGCATTAAACGGATATTTGTCGAAAAATCAAGTTTTTATCCTATATTCGAAATGTCAGAATTAAAATATTTTTCAGGCTCTAAAAAGCTTAATAATTTAACATTTTAATGAAAATCAATATTGTTATTCTTTCTTCCATTTTCAGTCTAACTACTATTACCCTTGAATACACTGGTTCTCATGATTCCACCCTTTCTTCCATTTACTCATTAACTATTGTTCCAACTCCTTCCTTAGCTCTTCTTCCTCTACCTACTCCAACATATCTCAGCACATATCCTCTTTCAAGGCACATTTTAACAATAATACAAGTTTATGCTACAACAAATGATCAGGACATATTGGAGAAATAAGTTTTCTATACTCAATTACAAAGAGTAGTGTATAAAGTGAATGAAGAGAATAGGAAGGTAATCTTGATGGGAGATCTTAATGGTAGAACTGGAAACAATAGGATAAAGTAACATGGTTATATTGGAACATATGGAGGGGAATATGTGATAAATGAAAATGGAAAAAGATTAATAGAATTCTGTGTAGAGAACCAATTGCTACAAGGAAACTCCTTTTTCCAGCATAAGAAAATTCATAAAATCACTTATGAATCTGAGTGAAGGGAGTCAAAGAGTATAATAGACTACATATTTAACGCAAGAGCATTTCGATATGCCTTTATGAATGTAAAGGTAATTCGAGGTTCTGAATTGAGTACTGACCACAGACTGCTAATAGCGATAACAAGATTTAAGAGGAATAATAGAGAAAGAGATAGGAAGTTTGAAAAGATATAAGTAAAGCAATTTTCTAAGGAAGAGAAGAGAAAACAGTATAAGGAACTAGTTGAAGAAAAATGGAATGAATTGGAAATAAGAGGAATTTAAATTGACAGTATGTGGGAAAAATTTAAGGAAGTGATACCATATGCAGCAATTGAAGTACGTGGAATAGTTAGGGTGAATACAAAAAGGAAAAGAACTAATTGGTGGAGGGTTGAAGTAAAGAGGAAAGTGAAAGAGAAAAAGATAGCATGGAAGAATTACCTAGGATTAAGATCAGAGGAACATAGGTTAATTAATATATGTTCAAAAAAGAAATGAGAGTAAATGGTCTGTAGACGACGCAAAGCGAAGATCATGGGAGAAGTTTGGAAATGATATTGAACAAAGTTTTGTAGAACATAGAAAGCAGTTCTGGAATATGGTTAAAAGCCTGAAAGGAAAATGGGGAAAAGCAGCAAGAACTATAAGAAATAAGGAAAATGTTCTAGTAGAATGTGATGGAGGAATGGAGAAAATACTATAAAGAAAAGTTCAAGTATAGGACAAATGAGCAAGAACAAGATGAGGAGCAGGACCAGTAAAAAGAGGAGGTTGAGAGAATAAGAAACAGAGAAGAGGAGGAGCATGTAGAAGAAGATATGATGATAACAGAGAATGACGTGAGAAAAGCAATTCAACGGATACGAATTGGGAAAGCAGCAGCATGGAATGGAATAGCACCAGAATTTATAAAATATGGAGGACCATGAATGGCTGAAACACTACTATTATCCTTGAATTCACTGGTTCCCATGATTCCACCCTTTCTTCCATTTGCTCATTAACTATTATTCCAACTCCCTCCTCAGCTCTTCTTCCTCTACCTACTCCAACATATCTCAGCACCTAAGACTATACCAGAAGAGTGTAAAAGGAACAGTACACAAGAAAGGGAGTAATAAGGAATGTGATAATTCTAGAGCAATATGTCTATCATCAGTGGTATATAAGATGAATACGAATATATTGGAAAGGAGGCTGAGAAAAATTATAGAGGGAAAACTTGAAGAGGAACAAGCTGGATTTAGACCTGGGAGACAGACTCAAGATCACATTTTTAATTTAGTAACAATGATGGGGAAAATGCTGGACAAACATAAAAGAATATACTTAGCATTTCTAGACTTGAAAGCGGCATTTGACTCGGTACCTAGAAAATATCTATGGGAGGCATTAGAAAGTAAGGAAGTACCTAAGGAACTTATTGAAGCAATAAGAAGTGTATATAAGGATGTAAAAGGAAAAGCATGAATAGAAGGAAACGAGTCTAAAGAATTTCAAACAGAAAAAGAAATTAAACAGGGAGATAGTCTCAGTCCTTTACTTTTCATTAATGTAATGGATGAAATAACTTAAATTTGCAAAAGAAGAACCCCAAGAGTACAAATAGGATATTGGAATATGAGAGTAATACAACTGCAAGTACTGTTATATGCTGATGATATAGTTTAGTTGCTAGCAGTGAAGAGAATTTACAGAAGAGCGTAATAGAATGGGGAGAAGAACTTGCGAGAAAAGGTATGAAGATTAATATTAAGAAAAGTAAAGTTATGCAGGTGGTAAATAGGAGAAAAAGATCATGAAATAGCAATTAGATATGGAAACGAGAAGTTGGAAGAAGTAGATGAATATGGATATTTAGGAACCATCATGACAAGTGATGCTAGGTGTGATGAAGAAATCCTAAATAGGAAAAGAAAAGCAAATACAGTATATTATCAGTTCAGTAAAACAATAATGGGAAAGAAAGAAGTGGCAGTAAAGACAAAAATGCAGCTATACAAATCAGTATTGGTCCCTTCATTAACATATGGAATGGTAAGTTTACCACTTCAAGATAAACATCTGAGTAAAATTCAGGCTAGTGAAATAAAATACCTGAGAAGAGCTGTTAATAAGACTAGGAGAGATAGAGTGAGGAATTAAAAAATAAAGAAGAAAAGTGGAACAGGAGTCGCTAGAGAAAATAATTGAAAAGAGACAGGTAAAGTAGTGGGGCATGTATTCAGAATGAATGAAGACAAAAAGGTAGTCTGTAGAGAAAATGAGTTTCAAACGAGAATTAGCATTTAACGCGAATTTTTCGAAAAATCAAGTTATGATCCTATTGGCCAAATGTAATAATCAAAACGCATTTCAGGCGCTTAAAAGCATAATAAAACAACATTTTGAAGAAAATAATCACTGGCTTGTTGTGTATAGTGTATTAGTCTCATTGAGTATTTGCATTAAACGGATATTTGTCGAAAAATCAAGTTTTTATCCTATATTCGAAATGTCAGAATTAAAATATTTTTCAGGCTCTAAAAAGCTTAATAATTTAACATTTTAATGAAAATCAATATTGTTATTCTTTCTTCCATTTTCAGTCTAACTACTATTACCCTTGAATACACTGGTTCCCATGATTCCACCCTTTCTTCCATTTACTCATTAACTATTGTTCCAACTCCTTCCTTAGCTCTTCTTCCTCTACCTACTCCAACATATCTCAGCACATATCCTCTTTCAAGGCACATTTTAACAATAATACAAATTTATGCCCCGACAAACGATCAGGACATATTGGAGAAAGAAGTTTTCTATACTCAATTACAAAGAGTAGTGTATAAAGTGAATGAAGAGAATAGGAAGGTAATCTTGATGGGAGATCTTAATGGTAGAACTGGAAACAATAGGATAAAGTAACATGGTTATATTGGAACATATGGAGGGGAATATGTGATAAATGAAAATGGAAAAAGATTAATAGAATTCTGTGTAGAGAACCAATTGCTACAAGGAAACTCCTTTTTCCAGCATAAGAAAATTCATAAAATCACTTATGAAGCTGAGGGAAGGGAGTCAAAGAGTATAATAGACTACATATTTAACGCAAGAGCATTTCGATATGCCTTTATGAATGTAAAGGTAATTCGAGGTTCTGAATTGAGTACTGACCACAGACTGCTAATAGCGATAACAAGATTTAAGAGGAATAATAGAGAAAGAGATAGGAAGTTTGAAAAGATATAAGTAAAGCAATTTTCTAAGGAAGAGAAGAGAAAACAGTATAAGGAACTAGTAGAAGAAAAATGGAATGAATTGGAAATAAGAGGAATTTAAATTGACAGTATGTGGGAAAAATTTAAGGAAGTGATACTATATGCAGCAATTGAAGTACGTGGAATAGTTAGGGTGAATACAAAAAGGAAAAGAACTAATTGGTGGAGGGATGAAGTAAAGAGGAAAGTGAAAGAGAAAAAGAAAGCATGGAAGAATTACCTAGGATTAAGATCAGAGGAACATAGGTTAATTAATATATGTTCAAAAAAGAAATGAGAGTAAATGGTCTGTAGACGACGCAAAGCGAAGATCATGGGAGAAGTTTGGAAATGATATTGAACAAAGTTCTGTAGAACATAGAAAGCAGTTCTGGAATATGGTTAAAAGCCTGAAAGGAAAATGGGGAAAAGCAGCAAGAACTATAAGAAATAAGGAAAATGTTCTAGTAGAATGTGATGGAGGAATGGAGAAAATACTATAAAGAAAAGTTCAAGTATAGGACAAATGAGCAAGAACAAGATGAGGAGCAGGGCCAGTAAAAAGAGGAGGTTGAGAGAATAAGAAACAGAGAAGAAGAGGAGCATGTAGAAGAAGATATGATGATAACAGAGAATGACGTGAGAAAAGCAATTCAACGGATACGAATTGGGAAAGCAGCAGCATGGAATGGAATAGCACCAGAATTTATAAAATATGGAGGACCATGAATGGCTGAAACACTACTATTATCCTTGAATTCACTGGTTCCCATGATTCCACCCTTTCTTCCATTTGCTCATTAACTATTATTCCAACTCCCTCCTCAGCTCTTCTTCCTCTACCTACTCCAACATATCTCAGCACCTAAGACTATACCAGAAGAGTGTAAAAGGAACAGTACACAAGAAAGGGAGTAATAAGGAATGTGATAATTCTAGAGCAATATGTCTATCATCAGTGGTATATAAGATGAATACGAATATATTGGAAAGGAGGCTGAGAAAAATTATAGAGGGAAAACTTGAAGAGGAACAAGCTGGATTTAGACCTGGGAGACAGACTCAAGATCACATTTTTAATTTAGTAACAATGATGGGGAAAATGCTGGACAAACATAAAAGAATATACATAGCATTTCTAGACTTGAAAGCGGCATTTGACTCGGTACCTAGAAAATATCTATGGGAGGCATTAGAAAGTAAGGAAGTACCTAAGGAACTTATTGAAGCAATAAGAAGTGTATAGAAAAGCAAATACAGTATATTATCAGTTCAGTAAAACAATAATGGGAAAGAAAGAAGTGGCAGTAAAGACAAAAATGCAGCTATACAAATCAGTATTGGTCCCTTCATTAACATATGGAATGGTAAGTTTACCACTTCAAGATAAACATCTGAGTAAAATTCAGGCTAGTGAAATAAAATACCTGAGAAGAGCTGTTAATAAGACTAGGAGAGATAGAGTGAGGAATTAAAAAATAAAGAAGAAAAGTGGAACAGGAGTCGCTAGAGAAAATAATCGAAAAGAGACAGCTAAAGTAGTGGGGCATGTATTCAGAATGAATGAAGACAAAAAGGTAGTCTGTAGAGAAAATGAGTTTCAAACGAGAATTAGCATTTAACGCGAATTTTTCGAAAAATCAAGTTATGATCCTATTGGCCAAATGTAATAATTAAAACGCATTTCAGGCGCTTAAAAGCATAATAAAACAACATTTTGAAGAAAATAATCACTGGCTTGTTGTGTATAGTGTATTAGTCTCATTGAGTATTTGCATTAAACGGATATTTGTCGAAAAATCAAGTTTTTATCCTATATTCGAAATGTCAGAATTAAAATATTTTTCAGGCTCTAAAAAGCTTAATAATTTAACATTTTAATGAAAATCAATATTGTTATTCTTTCTTCCATTTTCAGTCTAACTACTATTACCCTTGAATACACTGGTTCTCATGATTCCACCCTTTCTTCCATTTACTCATTAACTATTGTTCCAACTCCTTCCTTAGCTCTTCTTCCTCTACCTACTCCAACATATCTCAGCACATATCCTCTTTCAAGGCACATTTTAACAATAATACAAGTTTATGCTACAACAAATGATCAGGACATATTGGAGAAATAAGTTTTCTATACTCAATTACAAAGAGTAGTGTATAAAGTGAATGAAGAGAATAGGAAGGTAATCTTGATGGGAGATCTTAATGGTAGAACTGGAAACAATAGGATAAAGTAACATGGTTATATTGGAACATATGGAGGGGAATATGTGATAAATGAAAATGGAAAAAGATTAATAGAATTCTGTGTAGAGAACCAATTGCTACAAGGAAACTCCTTTTTCCAGCATAAGAAAATTCATAAAATCACTTATGAATCTGAGTGAAGGGAGTCAAAGAGTATAATAGACTACATATTTAACGCAAGAGCATTTCGATATGCCTTTATGAATGTAAAGGTAATTCGAGGTTCTGAATTGAGTACTGACCACAGACTGCTAATAGCGATAACAAGATTTAAGAGGAATAATAGAGAAAGAGATAGGAAGTTTGAAAAGATATAAGTAAAGCAATTTTCTAAGGAAGAGAAGAGAAAACAGTATAAGGAACTAGTTGAAGAAAAATGGAATGAATTGGAAATAAGAGGAATTTAAATTGACAGTATGTGGGAAAAATTTAAGGAAGTGATACCATATGCAGCAATTGAAGTACGTGGAATAGTTAGGGTGAATACAAAAAGGAAAAGAACTAATTGGTGGAGGGTTGAAGTAAAGAGGAAAGTGAAAGAGAAAAAGATAGCATGGAAGAATTACCTAGGATTAAGATCAGAGGAACATAGGTTAATTAATATATGTTCAAAAAAGAAATGAGAGTAAATGGTCTGTAGACGACGCAAAGCGAAGATCATGGGAGAAGTTTGGAAATGATATTGAACAAAGTTTTGTAGAACATAGAAAGCAGTTCTGGAATATGGTTAAAAGCCTGAAAGGAAAATGGGGAAAAGCAGCAAGAACTATAAGAAATAAGGAAAATGTTCTAGTAGAATGTGATGGAGGAATGGAGAAAATACTATAAAGAAAAGTTCAAGTATAGGACAAATGAGCAAGAACAAGATGAGGAGCAGGACCAGTAAAAAGAGGAGGTTGAGAGAATAAGAAACAGAGAAGAGGAGGAGCATGTAGAAGAAGATATGATGATAACAGAGAATGACGTGAGAAAAGCAATTCAACGGATACGAATTGGGAAAGCAGCAGCATGGAATGGAATAGCACCAGAATTTATAAAATATGGAGGACCATGAATGGCTGAAACACTACTATTATCCTTGAATTCACTGGTTCCCATGATTCCACCCTTTCTTCCATTTGCTCATTAACTATTATTCCAACTCCCTCCTCAGCTCTTCTTCCTCTACCTACTCCAACATATCTCAGCACCTAAGACTATACCAGAAGAGTGTAAAAGGAACAGTACACAAGAAAGGGAGTAATAAGGAATGTGATAATTCTAGAGCAATATGTCTATCATCAGTGGTATATAAGATGAATACGAATATATTGGAAAGGAGGCTGAGAAAAATTATAGAGGGAAAACTTGAAGAGGAACAAGCTGGATTTAGACCTGGGAGACAGACTCAAGATCACATTTTTAATTTAGTAACAATGATGGGGAAAATGCTGGACAAACATAAAAGAATATACTTAGCATTTCTAGACTTGAAAGCGGCATTTGACTCGGTACCTAGAAAATATCTATGGGAGGCATTAGAAAGTAAGGAAGTACCTAAGGAACTTATTGAAGCAATAAGAAGTGTATATAAGGATGTAAAAGGATTAGCATCAATAGAAGGAAACGAGTCTAAGGAATTTCAAACAGAAAAAGGAATTAAACAGGGAGATAGTCTCAGTCTTTTACTTTTCATTAATGTAATGGATGAAATAACTAAAATTTGCAAAAGAAGAACCCCAAGAGTACAAATAGGATATTGGAATATGAGAGTAATACAACTGCAAGTACTGTTATATGCTGATGATATAGTTTAGTTGCTAGCAGTGAAGAGAATTTACAGAAGAGCGTAAAAGAATGGGGAGAAGAACTTGCGAGAAAAGGTACGAAGATTAATATTAAGAAAAGTAAAGTTATGCAGGTGGTAAATGGAGAAAAAGATCATGAAAAAGCAATTAGATATGGAAACGAGAAGTTGGAAGAAGTAGATGAATATGGATATTTAGGAACCATCATAACAAGTGATGGTAGGTGTGATGAAGAAATCCTAAATAGGAAAAGAAAAGCAAATACAGTATATTATCAGTTCAGTAAAACAATAATGGGAAAGAAAGAAGTGTCAGTAAAGACAAAAATGCAGCTATACAAATCAGTATTGGTACCTTCATTAACATATGGAATGGAAAGTTTACCACTTTAAGATAAACATCTGAGTAAAATTCAGGCTAGTGAAATGAAATACCTGAGAAGAGCTGTTAATAAGACAAGGAGAGATAAAGTGAGGAATGAAAAAATAAGAAGAGAAGTGGAACAGGATTCGCTAGAGAAAATAATTGAAAAGAGACAGCTAAAGTAGTGGGGCATGTATTCAGAATGAATGAAGACAAAAAGGTAAAGCAAATTCTAGGAGTAAAGGTGCAAGGTAGGAGAGGTTAGCGGAAGACCAAGGATAATGTTTGATGACAGAATGGAAAAGATTGAAAGAAAATGGAATAAAACATTAAATATGATGAAGTGAATGATGAGAAACAGACAGGAATGGAGGATATGGATCGAGGCAACCAACCCTACTCTATGATGGCAGAAGGGGACTAGAGGAAGAAGAATAAGAATAAAAATCATATCTGGCTAGTTCTGGAGAGAAAATGAGTTTCAAAGAAATACTAGAATTCAACGCGTACTTCTCGAAATATCAAATATTCATTCTATAGTCGAAATGTCATAAATGAAACGCTTTTCGGGTTTTGTAAAGCTCAATAATTTAACATTTTAATGAAAATCATCGCTGGCTTAGTCTGCAGAGAAAATGAGTTTCAAGCGACTACTAGCATTTAACTTGTATTTCTCGAAAAATCAGGTATTCATCCTATAGTCGAAATGTCATAATTAAAACGCTTTTCAAGCTCTGAAAACAAAATAATTCAACATTTAAATGAAAATCATCACTGGCTTGGTCTGTAGAGAAAATGAGTTTGAAACGAGAATTAGCATTTAACGCGAATTTTTCGAAAAATCAAGTTATGATCCTATTGGCCAAATGTAATAATTAAAACGCATTTCAGGCGTTTAAAAGCATAATAAAACAACATTTTGAAGAAAATAATCACTGGCTTGTTGTGTATAGTGAATTAGTCTCATTGAGTATTTGCATTAAACGCATATTTGTAGAAAAATCAAGTTTTTATCCTATATTCGAAACGTCTGAATTGAAATGTTTTTCAGGCTCTAAAAAGCTTAATAATCTAACATTTTAATGAAAATCATTATTGTTATTCTTTCTTCCATTTTCAGTCTAACTACTATTACCCTTGAATTCACTGGTTCCCATGATTCCACCCTTTCTTCCATTTACTCATTAACTATTGTTCCAACTCCCTCCTTAGCTCTTCTTCCTCTACCTACTCCAACATATCTCAGCACATATCCTCTTTCAAGGCACATTATAACAATAATACAAGTTTATGCCCCGACAAACGATCAGGACATATTGGAGAAAGAAGTTTTCTATACTCAATTACAAAGAGTAGTGAATAAAGAGAATGAAGAGAATAGGAAGGTAATCTTGATGGGAGATCTTATTGGTAGAACTGGAAACAATAGGATAAGGTAACATGGTTGTATTGTAACATATGGAGGGGAATATGTGATAAATGAAAATGGAAAAAGATTAATAGAATTCTGTGTAGAGAACCAATTGCTACAAGGAAACTCCTTTTACCAGCATAAGAAAATTCATAAAATCACTTATGAAGCTGAGGGAAGGGAGTCAAAGAGTATAATAGACTACATAATTAACGCAAGAGCATTTCGATATGCCTTTATGAATGTAAAGGTAATTCGAGGTGCTGAATTGAGTACTGACCACAGACTGCTAATAGCGATAACAAGATTTAAGAGGAATAATAGAGAATGAGATAGGAAGTTTGAAAAGATATAAGTAAGGCAGCTGGCTAAGGAAGAGAAGAGAAAACAGTATAAGGAACTAGTAGAAGAAAAATGGAATGAATTGGAAATAAGAGGAATTTAAATTAACAGTATGTGGGAAAAATTTAAGGAAGTGATACTATATGCAGCAATTGAAGTATGTGGAATAGTTAGGGTGAATACAAAAAGGAAAAGAACTAATCGGTGGTGGGATGAAGTAAAGAGGAAAGTGAAAGAGAAAAAGAAAGCATGGAAGAATTACCTAGGATTAAGATCAGAGGAACATAGGTTAATTAATATATGTTCAAAAAAGAAATTAGAGTAAATGGTCTGTAGACGACGCAAAGCAAAGATCATGGGAGAAGTTTGGAAATGATATTGAACAAAGTTCTGTAGAACATAGAAAGCAGTTCTGGAATATTGTTAAAAGCCTGAAAGGAAAATGGGGAAAAGCAGGAAGAACTATAAGAAATAAGGAAAATGTACTTGTCATAGGAAGGGAGAATGTGATGGAGGAATGGAGAAAATACTATAAAGAAAAGTTCAAGTATAGGACAAATGAGCAAGAACAAGATGAAGAGCAGGACCAGTAAAAAGAGGAGGTTGAGAGAATAAGAAACAGAGAAGAGGAGGAGCATGTAGAAGAAGATATGATGATAACAGAAAATGACGTGAGAAAAGCAATTCAACGGATACGAATTGGGAAAGCAGCAGCATGGAATGGAATAGCACCAGAATTTATAAAATATGGAGGACCATGAATGGCTGAGACACTAATATTATCCTTGAATTCACTGGTTCCCATGATTCCACCCTTTCTTCCATTTGCTCATTAACTATTATTCCAACTCCCTCCTCAGCTCTTCTTCCTCTACCTACTCCAACATATCTCAGAACCTAAGACTATACCAGAAGAGTGTAAAAGGAACAGTACCCAAGAAAGGGAGTAATAAGGAATGTGATAATTCTAGAGCAATATGTCTATCATCAGTGGTATATAAGATGAATACGAATATATTGGATAGGAGGCTGAGAAAAATTATAGAGGGAAAACTTGAAGAGGAACAAGCTGGATTTAGACCTGGGAGACAGACTCAAGATCACATTTTTAATTTAGTAAAAATGATGGGGAAAATGCTGGACAAAAATAAAAGAATATACTTAGCATTTCTAGACTTGAAAGCGGCATTTGACTCGGTACCTTGAAAATATCTATGGGAGGCATTAGAAAGTAAGGAAGTACCTAAGGAACTTATTGAAGCAATAAGAAGTGTATATAAGGATGTAAAAGGAAAAGCATGAATAGAAGGAAACGAGTCTAAAGAATTTCAAACAGAAAAAGGAATTAAACAGGGAGATAGTCTCAGTCCTTTACTTTTCATTAATGTAATGGATGAAATAACTTAAATTTGCAAAAGAAGAACCCCAAGAGTACAAATAGGATATTGGAATATGAGAGTAATACAACTGCAAGTACTGTTATATGCTGATGATATAGTTTAGTTGCTAGCAGTGAAGAGAATTTACAGAAGAGCGTAATAGAATGGGGAGAAGAACTTGCGAGAAAAGGTATGAAGATTAATATTAAGAAAAGTAAAGTTATGCAGGTGGTAAATAGGAGAAAAAGATCATGAAATAGCAATTAGATATGGAAACGAGAAGTTGGAAGAAGTAGATGAATATGGATATTTAGGAACCATCATGACAAGTGATGGTAGGTGTGATGAAGAAATCCTAAATAGGAAAAGAAAAGCAAATACAGTATATTATCAGTTCAGTAAAACAATAATGGGAAAGAAAGAAGTGGCAGTAAAGACAAAAATGCAGCTATACAAATCAGTATTGGTCCCTTCATTAACATATGGAACGGTAAGTTTACCACTTCAAGATAAACATCTGAGTAAAATTCAGGCTAGTGAAATAAAATACCTGAGAAGAGCTGTTAATAAGACTAGGAGAGATAGAGTGAGGAATTAAAAAATAAAGAAGAAAAGTGGAACAGGAGTCGCTAGAGAAAATAATTGAAAAGAGACAGCTAAAGTAGTGGGGCATGTATTCAGAATGAATGAAGACAAAAAGGTAGTCTGTAGAGAAAATGAGTTTCAAACGAGAATTAGCATTTAACGCGAATTTTTCGAAAAATCAAGTTATGATCCTATTGGCCAAATGTAATAATTAAAACGCATTTCAGGCGCTTAAAAGCATAATAAAACAACATTTTGAAGAAAATAATCACTGGCTTGTTGTGTATAGTTTATTAGTCTCATTGAGTATTTGCATTAAACGGATATTTGTCGAAAAATCAAGTTTTTATCCTATATTCGAAATGTCAGAATTAAAATATTTTTCAGGCTCTAAAAAGCTTAATAATTTAACATTTTAATGAAAATCAATATTGTTATTCTTTCTTCCATTTTCAGTCTAACTACTATTACCCTTGAATACACTGGTTCCCATGATTCCACCCTTTCTTCCATTTACTCATTAACTATTGTTCCAACTCCTTCCTTAGCTCTTCTTCCTCTACCTACTCCAACATATCTCAGCACATATCCTCTTTCAAGGCACATTTTAACAATAATACAAGTTTATGCCCCGACAAATGATCAGGACATATTGGAGAAAGAAGTTTTCTATACTCAATTACAAAGAGTAGTGTATAAAGTGAATGAAGAGAATAGGAAGGTAATCTTGATGGGAGATCTTAATGGTAGAACTGGAAACAATAGGATAAAGTAACATGGTTATATTGGAACATATGGAGGGGAATATGTGATAAATTAAAATGGAAAAAAGATTAATAGAATTCTGTGTAGAGAACCAATTGCTACAAGGAAACTCCTTTTTCCAGCATAAGAAAATTCACAAAATCACTTATGAAGCTGAGGGAAGGGAGTCAAAGAGTATAATAGACTACATATTTAACGCAAGAGCATTTCGATATGCCTTTATGAATGTAAAGGTAATTCGAGGTTCTGAATTGAGTACTGACCACAAACTGCTAATAGCGATAACAAGATTTAAGAGGAATAATAGAGAAAGAGATAGGAAGTTTGAAAAGATATAAGTAAAGCAATTTTCTAAGGAAGAGAAGAGAAAACAGTATAAGGAACTAGTAGAAGAAAAATGGAATGAATTGGAAATAAGAGGAATTTAAATTGACAGTATGTGGGAAAAATTTAAGGAAGTGATACTATATGCAGCAATTGAAGTACGTGGAATAGTTAGGGTGAATACAAAAAGGAAAAGAACTAATTGGTGGAGGGATGAAGTAAAGAGGAAAGTGAAAGAGAAAAAGAAAGCATGGAAGAATTACCTAGGATTAAGATCAGAGGAACATAGGTTAATTAATATATGTTCAAAAAAGAAATGAGAGTAAATGGTCTGTAGACGACGCAAAGCGAAGATCATGGGAGAAGTTTGGAAATGATATTGAACAAAGTTTTGTAGAACATAGAAAGCAGTTCTGGAATATGGTTAAAAGCCTGAAAGGAAAATGGGGAAAAGCAGCAAGAACTATAAGAAATAAGGAAAATGTTCTAGTAGAATGTGATGGAGGAATGGAGAAAATACTATAAAGAAAAGTTCAAGTATAGGATAAATGAGCAAGAACAAGATGAGGAGCAGGACCAGTAAAAAGAGGAGGTTGAGAGAATAAGAAACAGAGAAGAGGAGGAGCATGTAGAAGAAGATATGATGATAACAGAGAATGACGTGAGAAAAGCAATTCAACGGATACGAATTGGGAAAGCAGCAGCATGGAATGGAATAGCACCAGAATTTATAAAATATGGAGGACCATGAATGGCTGAAACACTACTATTATCCTTGAATTCACTGGTTCCCATGATTCCACCCTTTCTTCCATTTGCTCATTAACTATTATTCCAACTCCCTCCTCAGCTCTTCTTCCTCTACCTACTCCAACATATCTCAGCACCTAAGACTATACCAGAAGAGTGTAAAAGGAACAGTACACAAGAAAGGGAGTAATAAGGAATGTGATAATTCTAGAGCAATATGTCTATCATCAGTGGTATATAAGATGAATACGAATATATTGGAAAGGAGGCTGAGAAAAATTATAGAGGGAAAACTTGAAGAGGAACAAGCTGGATTTAGACCTGGGAGACAGACTCAAGATCACATTTTTAATTTAGTAACAATGATGGGGAAAATGCTGGACAAACATAAAAGAATATACATAGCATTTCTAGACTTGAAAGCGGCATTTGACTCGGTACCTAGAAAATATCTATGGGTGGCATTAGAAAGTAAGGAAGTACCTAAGGAACTTATTGAAGCAATAAGAAGTGTATAGAAAAGCAAATACAGTATATTATCAGTTCAGTAAAACAATAATGGGAAAGAAAGAAGTGGCAGTAAAGACAAAAATGCAGCTATACAAATCAGTATTGGTCCCTTGATTAACATATGGAATGGTAAGTTTACCACTTCAAGATAAACATCTGAGTAAAATTCAGGCTAGTGAAATAAAATACCTGAGAAGAGCTGTTAATAAGACTAGGAGAGATAGAGTGAGGAATTAAAAAATAAAGAAGAAAAGTGGAACAGGAGTCGCTAGAGAAAATAATCGAAAAGAGACAGCTAAAGTAGTGGGGCATGTATTCAGAATGAATGAAGACAAAAAGGTAGTCTGTAGAGAAAATGAGTTTCAAACGAGAATTAGCATTTAACGCGAATTTTTCGAAAAATCAAGTTATGATCCTATTGGCCAAATGTAATAATTAAAACGCATTTCAGGCGCTTAAAAGCATAATAAAACAACATTTTGAAGAAAATAATCACTGGCTTGTTGTGTATAGTGTATTAGTCTCATTGAGTATTTGCATTAAACGGATATTTGTCGAAAAATCAAGTTTTTATCCTATATTCGAAATGTCAGAATTAAAATATTTTTCAGGCTCTAAAAAGCTTAATAATTTAACATTTTAATGAAAATCAATATTGTTATTCTTTCTTCCATTTTCAGTCTAACTACTATTACCCTTGAATACACTGGTTCCCATGATTCCACCCTTTCTTCCATTTACTCATTAACTATTGTTCCAACTCCTTCCTTATCTCTTCTTCCTCTACCTACTCCAACATATCTCAGCACATATCCTCTTTCAAGGCACATTTTAACAATAATACAAGTTTATGCTACAACAAATGATCAGGACATATTGGAGAAATAAGTTTTATATACTCAATTACAAAGAGTAGTGTATAAAGTGAATGAAGAGAATAGGAAGGTAATCTTGATGGGAGATCTTAATGGTAGAACTGGAAACAATAGGATAAAGTAACATGGTTATATTGGAACATATGGAGGGGAATATGTGATAAATGAAAATGGAAAAAGATTAATAGAATTCTGTGTAGAGAACCAATTGCTACAAGGAAACTCCTTTTTCCAGCATAAGAAAATTCATAAAATCACTTATGAAGCTGAGGGAAGGGAGTCAAAGAGTATAATAGACTACATATTTAACGCAAGAGCATTTCGATATGCCTTTATGAATGTAAAGGTAATTCGAGGTTCTGAATTGAGTACTGACCACAGACTGCTAATAGCGATAACAAGATATAAGAGGAATAATAGAGAAAGAGATAGGAAGTTTGAAAAGATATAAGTAAAGCAATTTTCTAAGGAAGAGAAGAGAAAACAGTATAAGGAACTAGTTGAAGAAAAATGGAATGAATTGGAAATAAGAGGAATTTAAATTGACAGTATGTGGGAAAAATTTAAGGAAGTGATACTATATGCAGCAATTGAAGTACGTGGAATAGTTAGGGTGAATACAAAAAGGAAAAGAACTAATTGGTGGAGGGTTGAAGTATAGAGGAAAGTGAAAGAGAAAAAGAAAGCATGGAAGAATTACCTAGGATTAAGATCAGAGGAACATAGGTTAATTAATATGTGTTCAAAAAAGAAATTAGAGTAAATGGTCTGTAGACGACGCAAAGCGAAGATCATGGGAGAAGTTTGGAAATGATATTGAACAAAGTTTTGTAGAACATAGAAAGCAGTTCTGGAATATGGTTAAAAGCCTGAAAGGAAAATGGGGAAAAGCAGCAAGAACTATAAGAAATAAGGAAAATGTTCTAGTAGAATGTGATGGAGGAATGGAGAAAATACTATAAAGAAAAGTTCAAGTATAGGACAAATGAGCAAGAACAAGATGAGGAGCAGGACCAGTAAAAAGAGGAGGTTGAGA
This sequence comes from Lepisma saccharinum, assembly GCF_977018435.1. Taxonomy (NCBI): domain Eukaryota; kingdom Metazoa; phylum Arthropoda; class Insecta; order Zygentoma; family Lepismatidae; genus Lepisma; species Lepisma saccharinum. Next base: position 34,924,430 of record NC_139254.1, read on the forward strand.
GAATAAGAAACAGAGAAGAGGAGGAGCATGTAGAAGAAGATATGATGATAACAGAGAATGACGTGAGAAAAGCAATTCAGCGGATACGAATTGGGAAAGCAGCAGCATGGAATGGAATAGCACCAGAATTTATAAAATATGGAGGACCATGAATGGCTGAAACACTACTATTATCCTTGAATTCACTGGTTCCCATGATTCCACCCTTTCTTCCATTTGCTCATTAACTATTATTCCAACTCCCTCCTCAGCTCTTCTTCCTCTACCTACTCCAACATATCTCAGCACCTAAGACTATACCAGAAGAGTGTAAAAGGAACAGTACACAAGAAAGGGAGTAATAAGGAATGTGATAATTCTAGAGCAATATGTCTATCATCAGTGGTATATAAGATGAATACGAATATATTGGAAAGGAGGCTGAGAAAAATTATAGAGGGAAAACTTGAAGAGGAACAAGCTGGATTTAGACCTGGGAGACAGACTCAAGATCACATTTTTAATTTAGTAACAATGATGGGGAAAATGCTGGACAAACATAAAAGAATATACTTAGCATTTCTAGACTTGAAAGCGGCATTTGACTCGGTACCTAGAAAATATCTATGGGAGGCATTAGAAAGTAAGGAAGTGCCTAAGGAACTTATTGAAGCAATAAGAAGTGTATATAAGGATGTAAAAGGAATAGCATGAATAGAAGGAAACGAGTCTAAGGAATTTCAAACAGAAAAAGGAATTAAACAGGGAGATAGTCTCAGTCTTTTACTTTTCATTAATGTAATGGATGAAATAACTAAAATTTGCAAAAGAAGAACCCCAAGAGTACAAATAGGATATTGGAATATGAGAGTAATACAACTGCAAGTACTGTTATATGCTGATGATATAGTTTAGTTGCTAGCAGTGAAGAGAATTTACAGAAGAGCGTAATAGAATGGGGAGAAGAACTTGCGAGAAAAGGTATGAAGTTATGCAGGTGGTAAAAGGAGAAAAAGATCAGAAATAGCAATTAGATATGGAAACGAGAAGTTGGAAGAAGTAGATGAATATGGATATTTAGGAACCATCATAACAAGTGATGGTAGGTGTGATGAAGAAATCCTAAATAGGAAAAGAAAAGCAAATACAGTATATTATCAGTTCAGTAAAACAATAATTGGAAAGAAAGAAGTGGCAGTGAAGACAAAAATGCAGCTATACAAATCAGTATTGGTCCCTTCATTAACATATGGAATGGAAAGTTTACCACTTTAAGATAAACATCTGAGTAAAATTCAGGCTAGTGAAATGAAATACCTGAGAAGAGCTGTTAATAAGACAAGGAGAGATAAAGTGAGGAATGAAAAAATAAGAAGAAAAGTGGAACAGGAGTCGCTAGAGAAAATAATTGAAAAGAGACAGCTAAAGTAGTGGGGCATGTATTCAGAATGAATGAAGACAAAAAGGTAAAGCAAATTCTAGAAGTAAAGGTGCAAGGTAGGAGAGGTTAGCGGAAGACCAAGGATAATGTTTGATGACAGAATGGAAAAGATTGGAAAAAATGGAATAAAACAATAAATATGATGAAGAGAATGATGAGAAACAGACAGGAATGGAGGAGATGGATCGAGGCAACCAACCCTACTCTATGATGGCAGAAGGGGACTAGAGGAAGAAGAATAAGAATAAAAATCATATCTGGCTAGTTCTGGAGAGATAATGAGTTTCAAAGAAATACTAGAATTCAACGCGTACTTCTCGAAATATCAAATATTCATTCTATAGTCGAAATGTCATAAATGAAACGCTTTTCAGGTTTTGTAAAGCTCAATAATATAACATTTTAATGAAAATCATCGCTGGCTTAGTCTGCAGAGAAAATGAGTTTCAAGCGAGTACTAGCATTTAACTTGTATTTCTCGAAAAATCAGGTATTCATCCTATAGTCGAAATGTCATAATTAAAACGCTTTTCAAGCTCTGAAAACAAAATAATTCAACATTTAAATGAAAATCATCACTGGCTTGGTCTGTAGAGAAAATGAGTTTGAAACGGGAATTAGCATTTAACGCGAATTTTTCGAAAAATCAAGTTATGATCCTATTGGCCAAATGTAATAATTAAAACGCATTTCAGGAGCTTAAAAGCATAATAAAACAACATTTTGAAGAAAATAATCACTGGCTTGTTGTGTATAGTGAATTAGTCTCATTGAGTATTTGCATTAAACGCATATTTGTCGAAAAATCAAGTTTTTATCCTATATTCCAAATGTCTGAATTAAAATGTTTTTCAGGCTCTAAAAAGCTTAATAATCTAACATTTTAATGAAAATCATTATTGTTATTCTTTCTTCCATTTTCAGTCTAACTACTATTACCCTTGAATTCACTGGTTCCCATGATTCCACCCTTTCTTCCATTTACTCATTAACTATTGTTCTAACTCCCTCCTTAGCTCTTCTTCCTCTACCTACTCCAACATATCTCAGCACATATCCTCTTTCAAGGCACATTATAACAATAATACAAGTTTATGCCCCGACAAATGATCAGCAGAAAGAAGTTTTCTATACTCAATTACAAAGAGTAGTGAATAAAGAGAATGAAGAGAATAGGAAGGTAATCTTGATGGGAGATCTTATTGGTAGAACTGGAAACAATAGGATAAGGTAACATGGTTGTATTGTAACATATGGAGGGGAATATGTGATAAATGAAAATGGAAAAAGATTAATAGAATTCTGTGTAGAGAACTAATTGCTACAAGGAAACTCCTTTTACCAGCATAAGAAAATTCATAAAATCACTTATGAAGATGAGGGAAGGGAGTCAAAGAGTATAATAGACTACATAATTAACGCAAGAGCATTTCGATATGCCTTTATGAATGTAAAGGTAATTCGAGGTGCTGAATTGAGTACTGACCACAGACTGCTAATAGCGATAACAAGATTTAAGAGGAATAATAGAGAATGAGATAGGAAGTTTGAAAAGATATAAGTAAGGCAGCTGGCTAAGGAAGAGAAGAGAAAACAGTATAAGGAACTAGTAGAAGAAAAATGGAATGAATTGGAAATAAGAGGAATTTAAATTAACAGTATGTGGGAAAAATTTAAGGAAGTGATACTATATGCAGCAATTGAAGTATGTGGAATAGTTAGGGTGAATACAAAAAGGAAAAGAACTAATTGGTGGTGGGATGAAGTAAAGAGGAAAGTGAAAGAGAAAAAGAAAGCATGGAAGAATTACCTAGGATTAAGATCAGAGGAACATAGGTTAATTAATATATGTTCAAAAAAGAAATTAGAGTAAATGGTCTGTAGACGACGCAAAGCAAAGATCATGGGAGAAGTTTCGAAATGATATTGAACAAAGTTTTGTAGAACATAGAAAGCAGTTCTGGAATATTGTTAAAAGCCTGAAAGGAAAATGGGGAAATGCAGGAAGAACTATAAGAAATAAGGAAAATGTACTAGTCATAGGAAGGGAGAATGTGATGGAGGAATGGAGAAAATACTATAAAGAAAAGTTCAAGTATAGGACAAATGAGCAAGAACAAGATGAAGAGCAGGACCAGTAAAAAGAGGAGATTGAGAGAATAAGAAACAGAGAAGAGGAGGAGCATGTAGAAGAAGATATGATGATAACAGAAAATGACGTGAGAAAAGCAATTCAACGGATACGAATTGGGAAAGCAGCAGCATGGAATGGAATAGCACCAGAATTTATAAAATATGGAGGACCATGAATGGCTGAAACACTACTATTATCCTTGAATTCACTGGTTCCCATGATTCCACCCTTTCTTCCATTTGCTCATTAACTATTATTCCAACTCCCTCCTCAGCTCTTCTTCCTCTACCTACTCCAACATATCTCAGAACCTAAGACTATACCAGAAGAGTGTAAATGGCACAGTACCCAAGAAAGGGAGTAATAAGGAATGTGATAATTCTAGAGCAATATGTCTATCATCAGTGGTATATAAGATGAATACGAATATATTGGATAGGAGGCTGAGATAAATTATAGAGGGAAAACTTGAAGAGGAACAAGCTGGATTTAGACCTGGGAGACAGACTCAAGATCACATTTTTAATTTAGTAAAAATGATGGGGAAAATGCTGGACAAAAATAAAAGAATATACTTAGCATTTCTAGACTTGAAAGCGGCATTTGACTCGGTACCTAGAAAATATCTATGGGAGGCATTAGAAAGTAAGGAAGTACCTAAGGAACTTATTGAAGCAATAAGAAGTGTATATAAGGATGTAAAAGGATTAGCATGAATAGAAGGAAACGAGTCTAAGGAATTTCAAACAGAAAAAGGAATTAAACAGGGAGATAGTCTCAGTCCTTTACTTTTCATTAATGTAATGGATGAAATAACTTAAATTTGCAAAAGAAGAACCCCAAGAGTACAAATAGGATATTGGAATATGAGAGTAATACAACTGCAAGTACTGTTATATGCTGATGATATAGTTTAGTTGCTAGCAGTGAAGAGAATTTACAGAAGAGCGTAATAGAATGGGGAGAAGAACTTGCGAGAAAAGGTATGAAGATTAATATTAAGAAAAGTAAAGTTATGCAGGTGGTAAAAGGAGAAAAAGATCATGAAATAGCAATTAGATATGGAAACGAGAAGTTGGAAGAAGTAGATGAATATGGATATTTAGGAACCATCATGACAAGTGATGGTAGGTGTGATGAAGAAATCCTAAATAGGAAAAGAAAAGCAAATACAGTATATTATCAGTTCAGTAAAACAATAATGGGAAAGAAAGAAGTGGCAGTAAAGACAAAAATGCAGCTATACAAATCAGTATTGGTCCCTTCATTAACATATGGAATGGTAAGTTTACCACTTCAAGATAAACATCTGAGTAAAATTCAGGCTAGTGAAATAAAATACCTGAGAAGAGCTGTTAATAAGACTAGGAGAGATAGAGTGAGGAATTAAAAAATAAAGAAGAAAAGTGGAACAGGAGTCGCTAGAGAAAATAATTGAAAAGAGACAGCTAAAGTAGTGGGGCATGTATTCAGAATGAATGAAGACAAAAAGGTAGTCTGTAGAGAAAATGAGTTTCAAACGAGAATTAGCATTTAACGCGAATTTTTCGAAAAATCAAGTTATGATCCTATTGGCCAAATGTAATAATTAAAACGCATTTCAGGCGCTTAAAAGCATAATAAAACAACATTTTGAAGAAAATAATCACTGGCTTGTTGTGTATAGTGTATTAGTCTCATTGAGTATTTGCATTAAACGGATATTTGTCGAAAAATCAAGTTTTTATCCTATATTCGAAATGTCAGAATTAAAATATTTTTCAGGCTCTAAAAAGCTTAATAATTTAACATTTTAATGAAAATCAATATTGTTATTCTTTCTTCCATTTTCAGTCTAACTACTATTACCCTTGAATACACTGGTTCCCATGATTCCACCCTTTCTTCCATTTACTCATTAACTATTGTTCCAACTCCCTCCTTAGCTCTTCTTCCTCTACCTACTCCAACATATCTCAGCACATATCCTCTTTCAAGGCACATTTTAACAATAATACAAGTTTATGCCCCGACAAATGATCAGGACATATTGGAGAAAGAAGTTTTCTATACTCAATTACAAAGAGTAGTGTATAAAGGGAATGAAGAGAATAGGAAGGTAATCTTGATGGGAGATCTTAATGGTAGAACTGGAAACAATAGGATAAAGTAACATGGTTATATTGGAACATATGGAGGGGAATATGTGATAAATGAAAATGGAAAAAGATTAATAGAATTCTGTGTAGAGAACCAATTGCTACAAGGAAACTCCTTTTTCCAGCATAAGAAAATTCATAAAATCACTTATGAAGCTGAGGGAAGGGAGTCAAAGAGTATAATAGACTACATATTTAACGCAAGAGCATTTCGATATGCCTTTATGAATGTAAAGGTAATTCGAGGTTCTGAATTGAGTACTGACCACAGACTGCTAATAGCGATAACAAGATTTAAGAGGAATAATAGAGAAAGAGATAGGAAGTTTGAAAAGATATAAGTAAAGCAATTTTCTAAGGAAGAGAAGAGAAAACAGTATAAGGAACTAGTAGAAGAAAAATGGAATGAATTGGAAATAAGAGGAATTTAAATTGACAGTATGTGGGAAAAATTTAAGGAAGTGATACTATATGCAGCAATTGAAGTACGTGGAATAGTTAGGGTGAATACAAAAAGGAAAAGAACTAATTGGTGGAGGGATGAAGTAAAGAGGAAAGTGAAAGAGAAAACGAAAGCATGGAAGAATTACCTAGGATTAAGATCAGAGGAACATAGGTTAATTAATATGTGTTCAAAAAAGAAATGAGAGTAAATGGTCTGTAGACGACGCAAAGCGAAGATCATGGGAGAAGTTTGGAAATGATATTGAACAAAGTTTTGTAGAACATAGAAAGCAGTTCTGGAATATGGTTAAAAGCCTGAAAGGAAAATGGGGAAAAGCAGCAAGAACTATAAGAAATAAGGAAAATGTTCTAGTAGAATGTGATGGAGGAATGGAGAAAATACTATAAAGAAAAGTTCAAGTATAGGACAAATGAGCAAGAACAAGATGAGGAGCAGGACCAGTAAAAAGAGGAGGTTGAGAGAATAAGAAACAGAGAAGAGGAGGAGCATGTAGAAGAAGATATGATGATAACAGAGAATGACGTGAGAAAAGCAATTCAACGGATACGAATTGGGAAAGCAGCAGCATGGAATGGAATAGCACCAGAATTTATAAAATATGGAGGACCATGAATGGCTGAAACACTACTATTATCCTTGAATTCACTGGTTCCCATGATTCCACCCTTTCTTCCATTTGCTCATTAACTATTATTCCAACTCCCTCCTCAGCTCTTCTTCCTCTACCTACTCCAACATATCTCAGCACCTAAGACTATACCAGAAGAGTGTAAAAGGAACAGTACACAAGAAAGGGAGTAATAAGGAATGTGATAATTCTAGAGCAATATGTCTATCATCAGTGGTATATAAGATGAATACGAATATATTGGAAAGGAGGCTGAGAAAAATTATAGAGGGAAAACTTGAAGAGGAACAAGCTGGATTTAGACCTGGGAGACAGACTCAAGATCACATTTTTAATTTAGTAACAATGATGGGGAAAATGCTGGACAAACATAAAAGAATATACTTAGCATTTCTAGACTTGAAAGCGGCATTTGACTCGGTACCTAGAAAATATCTATGGGAGGCATTAGAAAGTAAGGAAGTACCTAAGGAACTTATTGAAGCAATAAGAAGTGTATAGAAAAGCAAATACAGTATATTATCAGTTCAGTAAAACAATAATGGGAAAGAAAGAAGTGGCAGTAAAGACAAAAATGCAGCTATACAAATCAGTATTGGTCCCTTCATTAACATATGGAATGGTAAGTTTACCACTTCAAGATAAACATCTGAGTAAAATTCAGGCTAGTGAAATAAAATACCTGAGAAGAGCTGTTAATAAGACTAGGAGAGATAGAGTGAGGAATTAAAAAATAAAGAAGAAAAGTGGAACAGGAATCGCTAGAGAAAATAATTGAAAAGAGACAGCTAAAGTAGTGGGGCATGTATTCAGAATGAATGAAGACAAAAAGGTAGTCTGTAGTGAAAATGAGTTTCAAACGAGAATTAGCATTTAACGCGAATTTTTCGAAAAATCAAGTTATGATCCTATTGGCCAAATGTAATAATTAAAACGCATTTCAGGCGCTTAAAAGCATAATAAAACAACATTTTGAAGAAAATAATCACTGGCTTGTTGTGTATAGTGTATTAGTCTCATTGAGTATTTGCATTAAACGGATATTTGTCGAAAAATCAAGTTTTTATCCTATATTCGAAATGTCAGAATTAAAATATTTTTCAGGCTCTAAAAAGCTTAATAATTTAACATTTTAATGAAAATCAATATTGTTATTCTTTTTTCCATTTTCAGTCTAACTACTATTACCCTTGAATACACTGGTTCCCATGATTCCACCCTTTCTTCCATTTACTCATTAACTATTGTTCCAACTCCTTCCTTAGCTCTTCTTCCTCTACCTACTCCAACATATCTCAGCACATATCCTCTTTCAAGGCACATTTTAACAATAATACAAGTTTATGCCCCGACAAATGATCAGGACATATTGGAGAAAGAAGTTTTCTATACTCAATTACAAAGAGTAGTGTATAAAGTGAATGAAGAGAATAGGAAGGTAATCTTGATGGGAGATCTTAATGGTAGAACTGGAAACAATAGGATAAAGTAACATGGTTATATTGGAACATATGGAGGGGAATATGTGATAAATGAAAATGGAAAAAGATTAATAGAATTCTGTGTAGAGAACCAATTGCTACAAGGAAACTTTTTTTTCCAGCATAAGAAAATTCATAAAATCACTTATGAAGCTGAGGGAAGGGAGTCAAAGAGTATAATAGACTACATATTTAACGCAAGAGCATTTCGATATGCCTTTATGAATGTAAAGGTAATTCGAGGTTCTGAATTGAGTACTGACCACAGACTGCTAATAGCGATAACAAGATTTAAGAGGAATAATAGAGAAAGAGATAGGAAGTTTGAAAAGATATAAGTAAAGCAATTTTCTAAGGAAGAGAAGAGAAAACAGTATAAGGAACTAGTAGAAGAAAAATGGAATGAATTGGAAATAAGAGGAATTTAAATTGACAGTATGTGGGAAAAATTTAAGGAAGTGATACTATATGCAGCAATTGAAGTACGTGGAATAGTTAGGGTGAATACAAAAAGGAAAAGAACTAATTGGTGGAGGGATGAAGTAAAGAGGAAAGTGAAAGAGAAAAAGAAAGCATGGAAGAATTACCTAGGATTAAGATCAGAGGAACATAGGTTAATTAATATGTGTTCAAAAAAGAAATGAGAGTAAATGGTCTGTAGACGACGCAAAGCGAAGATCATGGGAGAAGTTTGGAAATGATATTGAACAAAGTTTTGTAGAACATAGAAAGCAGTTCTGGAATATGGTTAAAAGCCTGAAAGGAAAATGGGGAAAAGCAGCAAGAACTATAAGAAATAAGGAAAATGTTCTAGTAGAATGTGATGGAGGAATGGAGAAAATACTATAAAGAAAAGTTCAAGTATAGGACAAATGAGCAAGAACAAGATGAGGAGCAGGGCCAGTAAAAAGAGGAGGTTGAGAGAATAAGAAACAGAGAAGAGGAGGAGCATGTAGAAGAAGATATGATGATAACAGAGAATGACGTGAGAAAAGCAATTCAACGGATACGAATTGGGAAAGCAGCAGCATGGAATGGAATAGCACCAGAATTTATAAAATATGGAGGACCATGAATGGCTGAAACACTACTATTATCCTTGAATTCACTGGTTCCCATGATTCCACCCTTTCTTCCAATTGCTCATTAACTATTATTCCAACTCCCTCCTCAGCTCTTCTTCCTCTACCTACTCCAACATATCTCAGCACCTAAGACTATACCAGAAGAGTGTAAAAGGAACAGTACACAAGAAAGGGAGTAATAAGGAATGTGATAATTCTAGAGCAATATGTCTATCATCAGTGGTATATAAGATGAATACGAATATATTGGAAAGGAGGCTGAGAAAAATTATAGAGGGAAAACTTGAAGAGGAACAAGCTGGATTTAGACCTGGGAGACAGACTCAAGATCACATTTTTAATTTAGTAACAATGATGGGGAAAATGCTGGACAAACATAAAAGAATATACTTAGCATTTCTAGACTTGAAAGCGGCATTTGACTCGGTACCTAGAAAATATCTATGGGAGGCATTAGAAAGTAAGGAAGTACCTAAGGAACTTATTGAAGCAATAAGAAGTGTATATAAGGATGTAAAAGGAATAGCATGAATAGAAGGAAACGAGTCTAAGGAATTTCAAACAGAAAAAGGAATTAAACAGGGAGATAGTCTCAGTCTTTTACTTTTCATTAATGTAATGGATGAAATATCTAAAATTTGTAAAAGAAGAACCCCAAGAGTACAAATAGGATATTGGAATATGAGAGTAATACAACTGCAAGTACTGTTATATGCTGATGATATAGTTTAGTTGCTAGCAGTGAAGAGAATTTACAGAAGAGCGTAATAGAATGGGGAGAAGAACTTGCGAGAAAAGGTATGAAGTTATGCAGTTGGTAATAGGAGAAAGAGATCAGAAATAGCAATTAGATATGGAAACGAGAAGTTGGAAGAAGTAGATGAATGTGGATATTTAGGAACCATCATAACAAGTGATGGTAGGTGTGATGAAGAAATCCTAAATAGGAAAACAAAAGCAAATACAGTATATTATCAGTTCAGTAAAACAATAATTGGAAAGAAAGAAGTGGCATGAAGACAAAAATGCATCTATACAAATCAGTATTGGTCCCTTCATTAACATATGGAATGGAAAGTTTACCACTTTAAGATAAACATCTGAGTAAAATTCAGGCTAGTGAAATGAAATACCTGAGAAGAGCTGTTAATAAGACAAGGAGAGATAAAGTGAGGAATGAAAAAATAAGAAGAAAAGTGGAACAGGAGTCGCTAGAGAAAATAATTGAAAAGAGACAGCTAAAGTAGTGGGGCATGTATTCAGAATGAATGAAGACAAAAAGGTAAAGCAAATTCTAGAAGTAAAGGTGCAAGGTAGGAGAGGTTAGCGGAAGACCAAGGATAATGTTTGATGACAGAATGGAAAAGATTGGAAGAAAATGGAATAAAACAATAAATATGATGAAGAGAATGATGAGAAACAGACAGGAATGGAGGAGATGGATCGAGGCAACCAATATGATGGCAGAAGGGGACTAGAGGAAGAAGAATAAGAATAAAAATCATATCTGGCTAGTTCTGGAGAGAAAATGAGTTTCAAAGAAATACTAGAATTCAATTCGTACTTCTCGAAATATCAAATATTCATTCTATAGTCGAAATGTCATAATTGAAACGCTTTTCGGGTTTTGTAAAACTCAATAATTTAACATTTTAATGAAAATCATCTCTGGCTTAGTCTGCAGAGAAAATGAGTTTCAAGCGAGTACTAGCATTTAACTTGTATTTCTCGAAAAATCAGGTATTCATCCTATAGTCGAAATGTCATAATTAAAACGCTTTTCAAGCTCTGAAAACAAAATAATTCAACATTTAAATGAAAATCATCACTGGCTTGGTCTGTAGAGAAAATGAGTTTGAAACGAGAATTAGCATTTAACGCGAATTTTTCGAAAAATCAAGTTATGATCCTATTGGCCAAATGTAATAATTAAAACGCATTTCAGGAGCTTAAAAGCATAATAAAACAACATTTTGAAGAAAATAATCATTGGCTTGTTGTGAATAGTGAATTAGTCTCATTGAGTATTTGCATTAAACGCATATTTGTCGAAAAATAAAGTTTTTATCCTATATTCGAAATGTCTGAATTAAAATGTTTTTCAGGCTCTAAAAAGCTTAATAATCTAACATTTTAATGAAAATCATTATTGTTATTCTTTCTTCCATTTTCAGTCTAACTACTATTACCCTTGAATTCACTGGTTCCCATGATTCCACCCTTTCTTCCATTTACTCATTAACTATTGTTCCAACTCCCTCCTTAGCTCTTCTTCCTCTACCTACTCCAACATATCTCAGCACATATCCTCTTTCAAGGCACATTATAACAATAATACAAGTTTATGCCCCGACAAATGATCAGGAGAAAGAAGTTTTCTATACTCAATTACAAAGAGTAGTGATTAAAGAGAATGAAGAGAATAGGAAGGTAATCTTGATGGGAGATCTTATTGGTAGAACTGGAAACAATAGGATAAGGTAACATGGTTGTATTGTAATATATGGAGGGGAATATGTGATAAATGAAAATGGAAAAAGATTAATAGAATTCTGTGTAGAGAACCAATTGCTACAAGGAAACTCCTTTTACCAGCATAAGAAAATTCATAAAATCACTTGTGAAGATGAGGGAAGGGAGTCAAAGAGTATAATAGACTACATAATTAACGCAAGAGCATTTCGATATGCTTTTATGAATGTAAAGGTAATTCGAGGTGCTGAATTGAGTACTGACCACAGACTGCTAATAGCGATAACAAGATTTAAGAGGAATAATAGAGAATGAGATAGGAAGTTTGAAAAGATATAAGTAAAGCAGCTGGCTAAGGAAGAGAAGAGAAAACAGTATAAGGAACTAGTAGAAGAAAAATGGAATGAATTGGAAATAAGAGGAATTTAAATTAACAGTATGTGGGAAAAATTTAAGGAAGTGATACTATATGCAGCAATTGAAGTATGTGGAATAGTTAGGGTGAATACAAAAAGAAAAGAACTAATTGGTGGTGGGATGAAGTAAAGAGGAAAGTGAAAGAGAAAAAGAAAGCATGGAAGAATTACCTAGGATTAAGATCAGAGGAACATAGGTTAATTAATATATGTTCAAAAAAGAAATTAGAGTAAATGGTCTGTAGACGACGCAAAGCAAAGATCATGGGAGAAGTTTGGAAATGATATTGAACAAAGTTCTGTAGAACATAGAAAGCAGTTCTGGAATATTGTTAAAAGCCTGAAAGGAAAATGGGGAAAAGCAGGAAGAACTATAAGAAATAAGGAAAATGTACTAGTCATAGGAAGGGAGAATGTGATGGAGGAATGGAGAAAATACTATAAAGAAAAGTTCAAGTATAGGACAAATGAGCAAGAACAAGATGAAGAGCAGGACCAGTAAAAAGAGGAGGTTGAGAGAATAAGAATCAGTGAAGAGGAGGAGCATGTAGAAGAAGATATGATGATAACAGAAAATGACGTGAGAAAAGCAATTCAACGGATACGAATTGGGAAAGCAGCAGCATGGAATGGAATAGCACCAGAATTTATAAAATATGGAGGACCATGAATGGCTGAAACACTACTATTATCCTTGAATTCACTGGTTCCCATGATTCCACCCTTTCTTCCATTTGCTCATTAACTATTATTCCAACTCCCTCCTCAGCTCTTCTTCCTCTACCTACTCCAACATATCTCAGCACCTAAGACTATACCAGAAGAGTGTAAAAGGAACAGTACCCAAGAAAGGGAGTAATAAGGAATGTGATAATTCTAGAGCAATATGTCTATCATCAGTGGTATATAAGATGAATACGAATATATTGGAAAGGAGGCTGAGAAAAATTATAGAGGGAAAACTTGAAGAGGAACAAGCTGGATTTAGACCTGGGAGACAGACTCAAGATCACATTTTTAATTTAGTAACAATGATGGGGAAAATGCTGAACAAAAATAAAAGAATATACTTAGCATTTCTAGACTTGAAAGCGGCATTTGACTCGGTACCTAGAAAATATCTATGGGAGGCATTAGAAAGTAAGGAAGTACCTAAGGAACTTATTGAAGCAATAAGAAGTGTATATAAGGATGTAAAAGGATTAGCATGAATAGAAGGAAACGAGTCTAAGGAATTTCAAACAGAAAAAGGAATTAAACAGGGAGATAGTCTCAGTCCTTTACTTTTCATTAATGTAATGGATGAAATAACTTAAACTTGCAAAAGAAGAACCCCAAGAGTACAAATAGGATATTGGAATATGAGAGTAATACAACTGCAAGTACTGTTATATGCTGATGATATAGTTTAGTTGCTAGCAGTGAAGAGAATTTACAGAAGAGCGTAATAGAATGGGGAGAAGAACTTGCGAGAAAAGGTATGAAGATTAATATTAAGAAAAGTAAAGTTATGCAGGTGGTAAAAGGAGAAAATGATCATGAAATAGCAATTAGATATGGAAACGAGAAGTTGGAAGAAGTAGATGAATATGGATATTTAGGAACCATCATGACAAGTGATGGTAGGTGTGATGAAGAAATCCTAAATAGGAAAAGAAAAGCAAATACAGTATATTATCAGTTCAGTAAAACAATAATGGGAAAGAAAGAAGTGGCAGTAAAGACAAAAATGCAGCTATACAAATCAGTATTGATCCCTTCATTAACATATGGAATGGTAAGTTTACCACTTCAAGATAAACATCTGAGTAAAATTCAGGCTAGTGAAATAAAATACCTGAGAAGAGCTGTTAATAAGACTAGGAGAGATAGAGTGAGGAATTAAAAAATAAAGAAGAAAAGTGGAACAGGAATCGCTAGAGAAAATAATTGAAAAGAGACAGCTAAAGTAGTGGGGCATGTATTCAGAATGAATGAAGACAAAAAGGTAGTCTGTAGTGAAAATGAGTTTCAAACGAGAATTAGCATTTAACGCGAATTTTTCGAAAAATCAAGTTATGATCCTATTGGCCAAATGTAATAATTAAAACGCATTTCAGGCGCTTAAAAGCATAATAAAACAACATTTTGAAGAAAATAATCACTGGCTTGTTGTGTATAGTGTATTAGTCTCATTGAGTATTTGCATTAAACGGATATTTGTCGAAAAATCAAGTTTTTATCCTATATTCGAAATGTCAGAATTAAAATATTTTTCAGGCTCTAAAAAGCTTAATAATTTAACATTTTAATGAAAATCAATATTGTTATTCTTTCTTCCATTTTCAGTCTAACTACTATTACCCTTGAATACACTGGTTCCCATGATTCCACCCTTTCTTCCATTTACTCATTAACTATTGTTCCAACTCCTTCCTTAGCTCTTCTTCCTCTACCTACTCCAACATATCTCAGCACATATCCTCTTTCAAGGCACATTTTAACAATAATACAAGTTTATGCCCCGACAAATGATCAGGACATATTGGAGAAAGAAGTTTTCTATACTCAATTACAAAGAGTAGTGTATAAAGTGAATGAAGAGAATAGGAAGGTAATCTTGATGGGAGATCTTAATGGTAGAACTGGAAACAATAGGATAAAGTAACATGGTTATATTGGAACATATGGAGGGGAATATGTGATAAATGAAAATGGAAAAAGATTAATAGAATTCTGTGTAGAGAACCAATTGCTACAAGGAAACTCCTTTTTCCAGCATAAGAATATTCATAAAATCACTTATGAAGCTGAGGGAAGGGAGTCAAAGAGTATAATAGACTACATATTTAACGCAAGAGCATTTCGATATGCCTTTATGAATGTAAAGGTAATTCGAGGTTCTGAATTGAGTACTGACCACAGACTGCTAATAGCGATAACAAGATTTAAGAGGAATAATAGAGAAAGAGATAGGAAGTTTGAAAAGATATAAGTAAAGCAATTTTCTAAGGAAGAGAAGAGAAAACAGTATAAGGAACTAGTAGAAGAAAAATGGAATGAATTGGAAATAAGAGGAATTTAAATTGACAGTATGTGGGAAAAATTTAAGGAAGTGATACTATATGCAGCAATTGAAGTACGTGGAATAGTTAGGGTGAATACAAAAAGGAAAAGAACTAATTGGTGGAGGGATGAAGTAAAGAGGAAAGTGAAAGAGAAAAAGAAAGCATGGAAGAATTACCTAGGATTAAGATCAGAGGAACATAGGTTAATTAATATGTGTTCAAAAAAGAAATGAGAGTAAATGGTCTGTAGACGACGCAAAGCGAAGATCATGGGAGAAGTTTGGAAATGATATTGAACAAAGTTTTGTAGAACATAGAAAGCAGTTCTGGAATATGGTTAAAAGCCTGAAAGGAAAATGGGGAAAAGCAGCAAGAACTATAAGAAATAAGGAAAATGTTCTAGTAGAATGTGATGGAGGAATGGAGAAAATACTATAAAGAAAAGTTCAAGTATAGGACAAATGAGCAAGAACAAGATGAGGAGCAGGGCCAGTAAAAAGAGGAGGTTGAGAGAATAAGAAACAGAGAAGAGGAGGAGCATGTAGAAGAAGATATGATGATAACAGAGAATGACGTGAGAAAAGCAATTCAACGGATACGAATTGGGAAAGCAGCAGCATGGAATGGAATAGCACCAGAATTTATAAAATATGGAGGACCATGAATGGCTGAAACACTACTATTATCCTTGAATTCACTGGTTCCCATGATTCCACCCTTTCTTCCAATTGCTCATTAACTATTATTCCAACTCCCTCCTCAGCTCTTCTTCCTCTACCTACTCCAACATATCTCAGCACCTAAGACTATACCAGAAGAGTGTAAAAGGAACAGTACACAAGAAAGGGAGTAATAAGGAATGTGATAATTCTAGAGCAATATGTCTATCATCAGTGGTATATAAGATGAATACGAATATATTGGAAAGGAGGCTGAGAAAAATTATAGAGGGAAAACTTGAAGAGGAACAAGCTGGATTTAGACCTGGGAGACAGACTCAAGATCACATTTTTAATTTAGTAACAATGATGGGGAAAATGCTGGACAAACATAAAAGAATATACTTAGCATTTCTAGACTTGAAAGCGGCATTTGACTCGGTACCTAGAAAATATCTATGGGAGGCATTAGAAAGTAAGGAAGTACCTAAGGAACTTATTGAAGCAATAAGAAGTGTATATAAGGATGTAAAAGGAATAGCATGAATAGAAGGAAACGAGTCTAAGGAATTTCAAACAGAAAAAGGAATTAAACAGGGAGATAGTCTCAGTCTTTTACTTTTCATTAATGTAATGGATGAAATATCTAAAATTTGTAAAAGAAGAACCCCAAGAGTACAAATAGGATATTGGAATATGAGAGTAATACAACTGCAAGTACTGTTATATGCTGATGATATAGTTTAGTTGCTAGCAGTGAAGAGAATTTACAGAAGAGCGTAATAGAATGGGGAGAAGAACTTGCGAGAAAAGGTATGAAGTTATGCAGGTGGTAATAGGAGAAAAAGATCAGAAATAGCAATTAGATATGGAAACGAGAAGTTGGAAGAAGTAGATGAATATGGATATTTAGGAACCATCATAACATGTGAAGGTAGGTGTGATGAAGAAATCCTAAATAGGAAAAGAAAAGCAAATACAGTATATTATCAGTTCAGTAAAACAATAATGGGAAAGAAAGAAGTGGCAGTAAAGACAAAAATGCAGCTATACAAATCAGTATTGGTCCCTTCATTAACATATGGAATGGTAAGTTTACCACTTCAAGATAAACATCTGAGTAAAATTCAGTCTAGTGAAATAAAATACCTGAGAAGAGCTGTTAATAAGACTAGGAGAGATAGAGTGAGGAATTAAAAAATAAAGAAGAAAAGTGGAACAGGAATCGCTAGAGAAAATAATTGAAAAGAGACAGCTAAAGTAGTGGGGCATGTATTCAGAATGAATGAAGACAAAAAGGTAGTCTGTAGTGAAAATGAGTTTCAAACGAGAATTAGCATTTAACGCGAATTTTTCGAAAAATCAAGTTATGATCCTATTGGCCAAATGTAATAATTAAAACGCATTTCAGGCGCTTAAAAGCATAATAAAACAACATTTTGAAGAAAATAATCACTGGCTTGTTGTGTATAGTGTATTAGTCTCATTGAGTATTTGCATTAAACGGATATTTGTCGAAAAATCAAGTTTTTATCCTATATTCGAAATGTCAGAATTAAAATATTTTTCAGGCTCTAAAAAGCTTAATAATTTAACATTTTAATGAAAATCAATATTGTTATTCTTTCTTCCATTTTCAGTCTAACTACTATTACCCTTGAATACACTGGTTCCCATGATTCCACCCTTTCTTCCATTTACTCATTAACTATTGTTCCAACTCCTTCCTTAGCTCTTCTTCCTCTACCTACTCCAACATATCTCAGCACATATCCTCTTTCAAGGCACATTTTAACAATAATACAAGTTTATGCCCCGACAAATGATCAGGACATATTGGAGAAAGAAGTTTTCTATACTCAATTACAAAGAGTAGTGTATAAAGTGAATGAAGAGAATAGGAAGGTAATCTTGATGGGAGATCTTAATGGTAGAACTGGAAACAATAGGATAAAGTAACATGGTTATATTGGAACATATGGAGGGGAATATGTGATAAATGAAAATGGAAAAAGATTAATAGAATTCTGTGTAGAGAACCAATTGCTACAAGGAAACTCCTTTTTCCAGCATAAGAAAATTCATAAAATCACTTATGAAGCTGAGGGAAGGGAGTCAAAGAGTATAATAGACTACATATTTAACGCAAGATCATTTCGATATGCCTTTATGAATGTAAAGGTAATTCGAGGTTCTGAATTGAGTACTGACCACAGACTGCTAATAGCGATAACAAGATTTAAGAGGAATAATAGAGAAAGAGATAGGAAGTTTGAAAATATATAAGTAAAGCAATTTTCTAAGGAAGAGAAGAGAAAACAGTATAAGGAACTAGTAGAAGAAAAATGGAATGAATTGGAAATAAGAGGAATTTAAATTGACAGTATGTGGGAAAAATTTAAGGAAGTGATACTATATGCAGCAATTGAAGTACGTGGAATAGTTAGGGTGAATACAAAAAGGAAAAGAACTAATTGGTGGAGGGATGAAGTAAAGAGGAAAGTGAAAGAGAAAACGAAAGCATGGAAGAATTACCTAGGATTAAGATCAGAGGAACATAGGTTAATTAATATGTGTTCAAAAAAGAAATGAGAGTAAATGGTCTGTAGACGACGCAAAGCGAAGATCATGGGAGAAGTTTGGAAATGATATTGAACAAAGTTTTGTAGAACATAGAAAGCAGTTCTGGAATATGGTTAAAAGCCTGAAAGGAAAATGGGGAAAAGCAGCAAGAACTATAAGAAATAAGGAAAATGTTCTAGTAGAATGTGATGGAGGAATGGAGAAAATACTATAAAGAAAAGTTCAAGTATAGGACAAATGAGCAAGAACAAGATGAGGAGCAGGACCAGTAAAAAGAGGAGGTTGAGAGAATAATAAACAGAGAAGAGGAGGAGCATGTAGAAGAAGATATGATGATAACAGAGAATGACGTGAGAAAAGCAATTCAACGGATACGAATTGGGAAAGCAGCAGCATGGAATGGAATAGCACCAGAATTTATAAAATATGGAGGACCATGAATGGCTGAAACACTACTATTATCCTTGAATTCACTGGTTCCCATGATTCCACCCTTTCTTCCAATTGCTCATTAACTATTATTCCAACTCCCTCCTCAGCTCTTCTTCCTCTACCTACTCCAACATATCTCAGCACCTAAGACTATACCAGAAGAGTGTAAAAGGAACAGTACACAAGAAAGGGAGTAATAAGGAATGTGATAATTCTAGAGCAATATATCTATCATCAGTGGTATATAAGATGAATACGAATATATTGGAAAGGAGGCTGAGAAAAATTATAGAGGGAAAACTTGAAGAGGAACAAACTGGATTTAGACCTGGGAGACAGACTCAAGATCACATTTTTAATTTAGTAACAATGATGGGGAAAATGCTGGACAAACATAAAAGAATATACTTAGCATTTCTAGACTTGAAAGCGGCATTTGACTCGGTACCTAGAAAATATCTATGGGAGGCATTAGAAAGTAAGGAAGTACCTAAGGAACTTATTGAAGCAATAAGAAGTGTATATAAGGATGTAAAAGGAATAGCATGAATAGAAGGAAACGAGTCTAAGGAATTTCAAACAGAAAAAGGAATTAAACAGGGAGATAGTCTCAGTCTTTTACTTTTCATTAATGTAATGGATGAAATAACTAAAATTTGCAAAAGAAGAACCCCAAGAGTACAAATAGGATATTGGAATATGAGAGTAATACAACTGCAAGTACTGTTATATGCTGATGATATAGTTTAGTTGCTAGCAGTGAAGAGAATTTACAGAAGAGCGTAATAGAATGGGGAGAAGAACTTGCGAGAAAAGGTATGAAGTTATGCAGTTGGTAATAGGAGAAAGAGATCAGAAATAGCAATTAGATATGGAAACGAGAAGTTGGAAGAAGTAGATGAATGTGGATATTTAGGAACCATCATAACAAGTGATGGTAGGTGTGATGAAGAAATCCTAAATAGGAAAACAAAAGCAAATACAGTATATTATCAGTTCAGTAAAACAATAATTGGAAAGAAAGAAGTGGCAGTGAAGACAAAAATGCATCTATACAAATCAGTATTGGTCCCTTCATTAACATATGGAATGGAAAGTTTACCACTTTAAGATAAACATCTGAGTAAAATTCAGGCTAGTGAAATGAAATACCTGAGAAGAGCTGTTAATAAGACAAGGAGAGATAAAGTGAGGAATGAAAAAATAAGAAGAAAAGTGGAACAGGAGTCGCTAGAGAAAATAATTGAAAAGAGACAGCTAAAGTAGTGGGGCATGTATTCAGAATGAATGAAGACAAAAAGGTAAAGCAAATTCTAGAAGTAAAGGTGCAAGGTAGGAGAGGTTAGCGGAAGACCAAGGATAATGTTTGATGACAGAATGGAAAAGATTGGAAGAAAATGGAATAAAACAATAAATATGATGAAGAGAATGATGAGAAACAGACAGGAATGGAGGAGATGGATCGAGGCAACCAATATGATGGCAGAAGGGGACTAGAGGAAGAAGAATAAGAATAAAAATCATATCTGGCTAGTTCTGGAGAGAAAATGAGTTTCAAAGAAATACTAGAATTCAATTCGTACTTCTCGAAATATCAAATATTCATTCTATAGTCGAAATGTCATAATTGAAACGCTTTTCGGGTTTTGTAAAGCTCAATAATTTAACATTTTAATGAAAATCATCTCTGGCTTAGTCTGCAGAGAAAATGAGTTTCAAGCGAGTACTAGCATTTAACTTGTATTTCTCGAAAAATCAGGTATTCATCCTATAGTCGAAATGTCATAATTAAAACGCTTTTCAAGCTCTGAAAACAAAATAATTCAACATTTAAATGAAAATCATCACTGGCTTGGTCTGTAGAGAAAATGAGTTTGAAACGAGAATTAGCATTTAACGCGAATTTTTCGAAAAATCAAGTTATGATCCTATTGGCCAAATGTAATAATTAAAACGCATTTCAGGAGCTTAAAAGCATAATAAAACAACATTTTGAAGAAAATAATCATTGGCTTGTTGTGAATAGTGAATTAGTCTCATTGAGTATTTGCATTAAACGCATATTTGTCGAAAAATAAAGTTTTTATCCTATATTCGAAATGTCTGAATTAAAATGTTTTTCAGGCTCTAAAAAGCTTAATAATCTAACATTTTAATGAAAATCATTATTGTTATTCTTTCTTCCATTTTCAGTCTAACTACTATTACCCTTGAATTCACTGGTTCCCATGATTCCACCCTTTCTTCCATTTACTCATTAACTATTGTTCCAACTCCCTCCTTAGCTCTTCTTCCTCTACCTACTCCAACATATCTCAGCACATATCCTCTTTCAAGGCACATTATAACAATAATACAAGTTTATGCCCCGACAAATGATCAGGAGAAAGAAGTTTTCTATACTCAATTACAAAGAGTAGTGATTAAAGAGAATGAAGAGAATAGGAAGGTAATCTTGATGGGAGATCTTATTGGTAGAACTGGAAACAATAGGATAAGGTAACATGGTTGTATTGTAATATATGGAGGGGAATATGTGATAAATGAAAATGGAAAAAGATTAATAGAATTCTGTGTAGAGAACCAATTGCTACAAGGAAACTCCTTTTACCAGCATAAGAAAATTCATAAAATCACTTGTGAAGATGAGGGAAGGGAGTCAAAGAGTATAATAGACTACATAATTAACGCAAGAGCATTTCGATATGCTTTTATGAATGTAAAGGTAATTCGAGGTGCTGAATTGAGTACTGACCACAGACTGCTAATAGCGATAACAAGATTTAAGAGGAATAATAGAGAATGAGATAGGAAGTTTGAAAAGATATAAGTAAAGCAGCTGGCTAAGGAAGAGAAGAGAAAACAGTATAAGGAACTAGTAGAAGAAAAATGGAATGAATTGGAAATAAGAGGAATTTAAATTAACAGTATGTGGGAAAAATTTAAGGAAGTGATACTATATGCAGCAATTGAAGTATGTGGAATAGTTAGGGTGAATACAAAAAGAAAAGAACTAATTGGTGGTGGGATGAAGTAAAGAGGAAAGTGAAAGAGAAAAAGAAAGCATGGAAGAATTACCTAGGATTAAGATCAGAGGAACATAGGTTAATTAATATATGTTCAAAAAAGAAATTAGAGTAAATGGTCTGTAGACGACGCAAAGCAAAGATCATGGGAGAAGTTTGGAAATGATATTGAACAAAGTTCTGTAGAACATAGAAAGCAGTTCTGGAATATTGTTAAAAGCCTGAAAGGAAAATGGGGAAAAGCAGGAAGAACTATAAGAAATAAGGAAAATGTACTAGTCATAGGAAGGGAGAATGTGATGGAGGAATGGAGAAAATACTATAAAGAAAAGTTCAAGTATAGGACAAATGAGCAAGAACAAGATGAAGAGCAGGACCAGTAAAAAGAGGAGGTTGAGAGAATAAGAATCAGTGAAGAGGAGGAGCATGTAGAAGAAGATATGATGATAACAGAAAATGACGTGAGAAAAGCAATTCAACGGATACGAATTGGGAAAGCAGCAGCATGGAATGGAATAGCACCAGAATTTATAAAATATGGAGGACCATGAATGGCTGAAACACTACTATTATCCTTGAATTCACTGGTTCCCATGATTCCACCCTTTCTTCCATTTGCTCATTAACTATTATTCCAACTCCCTCCTCAGCTCTTCTTCCTCTACCTACTCCAACATATCTCAGCACCTAAGACTATACCAGAAGAGTGTAAAAGGAACAGTACCCAAGAAAGGGAGTAATAAGGAATGTGATAATTCTAGAGCAATATGTCTATCATCAGTGGTATATAAGATGAATACGAATATATTGGAAAGGAGGCTGAGAAAAATTATAGAGGGAAAACTTGAAGAGGAACAAGCTGGATTTAGACCTGGGAGACAGACTCAAGATCACATTTTTAATTTAGTAACAATGATGGGGAAAATGCTGAACAAAAATAAAAGAATATACTTAGCATTTCTAGACTTGAAAGCGGCATTTGACTCGGTACCTAGAAAATATCTATGGGAGGCATTAGAAAGTAAGGAAGTACCTAAGGAACTTATTGAAGCAATAAGAAGTGTATATAAGGATGTAAAAGGATTAGCATGAATAGAAGGAAACGAGTCTAAGGAATTTCAAACAGAAAAAGGAATTAAACAGGGAGATAGTCTCAGTCCTTTACTTTTCATTAATGTAATGGATGAAATTTCTTAAACTTGCAAAAGAAGAACCCCAAGAGTACAAATAGGATATTGGAATATGAGAGTAATACAACTGCAAGTACTGTTATATGCTGATGATATAGTTTAGTTGCTAGCAGTGAAGAGAATTTACAGAAGAGCGTAATAGAATGGGGAGAAGAACTTGCGAGAAAAGGTATGAAGATTAATATTAAGAAAAGTAAAGTTATGCAGGTGGTAAAAGGAGAAAATGATCATGAAATATCAATTAGATATGGAAACGAGAAGTTGGAAGAAGTAGATGAATATGGATATTTAGGAACCATCATGACAAGTGATGGTAGGTGTGATGAAGAAATCCTAAATAGGAAAAGAAAAGCAAATACAGTATATTATCAGTTCAGTAAAACAATAATGGGAAAGAAAGAAGTGGCAGTAAAGACAAAAATGCAGCTATACAAATCAGTATTGATCCCTTCATTAACATATGGAATGGTAAGTTTACCACTTCAAGATAAACATCTGAGTAAAATTCAGGCTAGTGAAATAAAATACCTGAGAAGAGCTGTTAATAAGACTAGGAGAGATAGAGTGAGGAATTAAAAAATAAAGAAGAAAAGTGGAACAGGAATCGCTAGAGAAAATAATTGAAAAGAGACAGCTAAAGTAGTGGGGCATGTATTCAGAATGAATGAAGACAAAAAGGTAGTCTGTAGTGAAAATGAGTTTCAAACGAGAATTAGCATTTAACGCGAATTTTTCGAAAAATCAAGTTATGATCCTATTGGCCAAATGTAATAATTAAAACGCATTTCAGGCGCTTAAAAGCATAATAAAACAACATTTTGAAGAAAATAATCACTGGCTTGTTGTGTATAGTGTATTAGTCTCATTGAGTATTTGCATTAAACGGATATTTGTCGAAAAATCAAGTTTTTATCCTATATTCGAAATGTCAGAATTAAAATATTTTTCAGGCTCTAAAAAGCTTAATAATTTAACATTTTAATGAAAATCAATATTGTTATTCTTTCTTCCATTTTCAGTCTAACTACTATTACCCTTGAATACACTGGTTCCCATGATTCCACCCTTTCTTCCATTTACTCATTCACTATTGTTCCAACTCCTTCCTTAGCTCTTATTCCTCTACCTACTCCAACATATCTCAGCACATATCCTCTTTCAAGGCACATTATAACAATAATACAAGTTTATGCCCCGACAAATGATCAGGACATATTGGAGAAAGAAGTTTTCTATACTCAATTACAAAGAGTAGTGTATAAAGTGAATGAAGAGAATAGGAAGGTAATCTTGATGGGAGATCTTAATGGTAGAACTGGAAACAATAGGATAAAGTAACATGGTTATATTGGAACATATGGAGGGGAATATGTGATAAATGAAAATGGAAAAAGATTAATAGAATTCTGTGTAGAGAACCAATTGCTACAAGGAAACTCCTTTTTCCAGCATAAGAAAATTCATAAAATCACTTATGAAGCTGAGGGAAGGGAGTCAAAGAGTATAATAGACTACATATTTAACGCAAGAGCATTTCGATATGCCTTTATGAATGTAAAGGTAATTCGAGGTTCTGAATTGAGTACTGACCACAGACTGCTAATAGCGATAACAAGATTTAAGAGGAATAATAGAGAAAGAGATAGGAAGTTTGAAAATATATAAGTAAAGCAATTTTCTAAGGAAGAGAAGAGAAAACAGTATAAGGAACTAGTAGAAGAAAAATGGAATGAATTGGAAATAAGAGGAATTTAAATTGACAGTATGTGGGAAAAATTTAAGGAAGTGATACTATATGCAGCAATTGAAGTACGTGGAATAGTTAGGGTGAATACAAAAAGGAAAAGAACTAATTGGTGGAGGGATGAAGTAAAGAGGAAAGTGAAAGAGAAAACGAAAGCATGGAAGAATTACCTAGGATTAAGATCAGAGGAACATAGGTTAATTAATATGTGTTCAAAAAAGAAATGAGAGTAAATGGTCTGTAGACGACGCAAAGCGAAGATCATGGGAGAAGTTTGGAAATGATATTGAACAAAGTTTTGTAGAACATAGAAAGCAGTTCTGGAATATGGTTAAAAGCCTGAAAGGAAAATGGGGAAAAGCAGCAAGAACTATAAGAAATAAGGAAAATGTTCTAGTAGAATGTGATGGAGGAATGGAGAAAATACTATAAAGAAAAGTTCAAGTATAGGACAAATGAGCAAGAACAAGATGAGGAGCAGGACCAGTAAAAAGAGGAGGTTGAGAGAATAAGAAACAGAGAAGAGGAGGAGCATGTAGAAGAAGATATGATGATAACAGAGAATGACGTGAGAAAAGCAATTCAACGGATACGAATTGGGAAAGCAGCAGCATGGAATGGAATAGCACCAGAATTTATAAAATATGGAGGACCATGAATGGCTGAAACACTACTATTATCCTTGAATTCACTGGTTCCCATGATTCCACCCTTTCTTCCAATTGCTCATTAACTATTATTCCAACTCCCTCCTCAGCTCTTCTTCCTCTACCTACTCCAACATATCTCAGCACCTAAGACTATACCAGAAGAGTGTAAAAGGAACAGTACACAAGAAAGGGAGTAATAAGGAATGTGATAATTCTAGAGCAATATGTCTATCATCAGTGGTATATAAGATGAATACGAATATATTGGAAAGGAGGCTGAGAAAAATTATAGAGGGAAAACTTGAAGAGGAACAAACTGGATTTAGACCTGGGAGACAGACTCAAGATCACATTTTTAATTTAGTAACAATGATGGGGAAAATGCTGGACAAACATAAAAGAATATACTTAGCATTTCTAGACTTGAAAGCGGCATTTGACTCGGTACCTAGAAAATATCTATGGGAGGCATTAGAAAGTAAGGAAGTACCTAAGGAACTTATTGAAGCAATAAGAAGTGTATATAAGGATGTAAAAGGAATAGCATGAATAGAAGGAAACGAGTCTAAGGAATTTCAAACAGAAAAAGGAATTAAACAGGGAGATAGTCTCAGTCTTTTACTTTTCATTAATGTAATGGATGAAATAACTAAAATTTGCAAAAGAAGAACCCCAAGAGTACAAATAGGATATTGGAATATGAGAGTAATACAACTGTTTGTCCACTGGGTGGCCGCGGTGGCTCAGTCGGTAACGCGTCTGACTACCATGCTAAAGGTCCCGGGTTCGATCCCCGGCCGGTTCAAATCCGGGAACTTTTCTAACGGTGGAAGCGGCCCCGGCGCACACCCAGCGTCGAATAACATGGGTACCTGGGGGAAACCCTGGGGGGTAAAGGCGGTCAGGGGCGTGATGCTGATCACATCAACCCCACTCACGACCGGATCAAGAAAGTGTGGGGCGTTACCCCCACACCCCCTATACGCCTTCATGGCGTGGTGCTATGCACAGGGGAACACTTTACCTTTTTTTTTTTTTTGAGAGTAATACAACTGCAAGTACTGTTATATGCTGATGATATAGTTTAGTTGCTAGCAGTGAAGAGAATTTACAGAAGAGCGTAATAGAATGGGGAGAAGAACTTGCGAGAAAAGGTATGAAGTTATGCAGGTGGTAATAGGAGAAAGAGATCAGAAATAGCAATTAGATATGGAAACGAGAAGTTGGAAGAAGTAGATGAATGTGGATATTTAGGAACCATCATAACAAGTGATGGTAGGTGTGATGAAGAAATCCTAAATAGGAAAACAAAAGCAAATACAGTATATTATCAGTTCAGTAAAACAATAATTGGAAAGAAAGAAGTGGCAGTGAAGACAAAAATGCATCTATACAAATCAGTATTGGTCCCTTCATTAACATATGGAATGGAAAGTTTACCACTTTAAGATAAACATCTGAGTAAAATTCAGGCTAGTGAAATGAAATACCTGAGAAGAGCTGTTAATAAGACAAGGAGAGATAAAGTGAGGAATGAAAAAATAAGAAGAAAAGTGGAACAGGAGTCGCTAGAGAAAATAATTGAAAAGAGACAGCTAAAGTAGTGGGGCATGTATTCAGAATGAATGAAGACAAAAAGGTAAAGCAAATTCTAGAAGTAAAGGTGCAAGGTAGGAGAGGTTAGCGGAAGACCAAGGATAATGTTTGATGACAGAATGGAAAAGATTGGAAGAAAATGGAATAAAACAATAAATATGATGAAGAGAATGATGAGAAACAGACAGGAATGGAGGAGATGGATCGAGGCAACCAACCCTACTCTATGATGGCAGAAGGGGACTAGAGGAAGAAGAATAAGAATAAAAATCATATCTGGCTAGTTCTGGAGAGAAAATGAGTTTCAAAGAAATACTAGAATTCAACGCGTACTTCTCGAAATATCAAATATTCATTCTATAGTCGAAATGTCATAATTGAAACGCTTTTCGGGTTTTGTAAAGCTCAATAATTTAACATTTTAATGAAAATCATCTCTGGCTTAGTCTGCAGAGAAAATGAGTTTCAAGCGAGTACTAGCATTTAACTTGTATTTCTCGAAAAATCAGGTATTCATCCTATAGTCGAAATGTCATAATTAAAACGCTTTTCAAGCTCTGAAAACAAAATAATTCAACATTTAAATGAAAATCATCAGTGGCTTGGTCTGTAGAGAAAATGAGTTTGAAACGAGAATTAGCATTTAACGCGAATTTTTCGAAAAATCAAGTTATGATCCTATTGGCCAAATGTAATAATTAAAACGCATTTCAGGAGCTTAAAAGCATAATAAAACAACATTTTGAAGAAAATAATCATTGGCTTGTTGTGAATAGTGAATTAGTCTCATTGAGTATTTGCATTAAACGCATATTTGTCGAAAAATAAAGTTTTTATCCTATATTCGAAATGTCTGAATTAAAATGTTTTTCAGGCTCTAAAAAGCTTAATAATCTAACATTTTAATGAAAATCATTATTGTTATTCTTTCTTCCATTTTCAGTCTAACTACTATTACCCTTGAATTCACTGGTTCCCATGATTCCACCCTTTCTTCCATTTACTCATTAACTATTGTTCCAACTCCCTCCTTAGCTCTTCTTCCTCTACCTACTCCAACATATCTCAGCACATATCCTCTTTCAAGGCACATTATAACAATAATACAAGTTTATGCCCCGACAAATGATCAGGAGAAAGAAGTTTTCTATACTCAATTACAAAGAGTAGTGATTAAAGAGAATGAAGAGAATAGGAAGGTAATCTTGATGGGAGATCTTATTGGTAGAACTGGAAACAATAGGATAAGGTAACATGGTTGTATTGTAATATATGGAGGGGAATATGTGATAAATGAAAATGGAAAAAGATTAATAGAATTCTGTGTAGAGAACCAATTGCTACAAGGAAACTCCTTTTACCAGCATAAGAAAATTCATAAAATCACTTGTGAAGATGAGGGAAGGGAGTCAAAGAGTATAATAGACTACATAATTAACGCAAGAGCATTTCGATATGCTTTTATGAATGTAAAGGTAATTCGAGGTGCTGAATTGAGTACTGACCACAGACTGCTAATAGCGATAACAAGATTTAAGAGGAATAATAGAGAATGAGATAGGAAGTTTGAAAAGATATAAGTAAAGCAGCTGGCTAAGGAAGAGAAGAGAAAACAGTATAAGGAACTAGTAGAAGAAAAATGGAATGAATTGGAAATAAGAGGAATTTAAATTAACAGTATGTGGGAAAAATTTAAGGAAGTGATACTATATGCAGCAATTGAAGTATGTGGAATAGTTAGGGTGAATACAAAAAGAAAAGAACTAATTGGTGGTGGAATGAAGTAAAGAGGAAAGTGAAAGAGAAAAAGAAAGCATGGAAGAATTACCTAGGATTAAGATCAGAGGAACATAGGTTAATTAATATATGTTCAAAAAAGAAATTAGAGTAAATGGTCTGTAGACGACGCAAAGCAAAGGTCATGGGAGAAGTTTGGAAATGATATTGAACAAAGTTCTGTAGAACATAGAAAGCAGTTCTGGAATATTGTTAAAAGCCTGAAAGGAAAATGGGGAAAAGCAGGAAGAACTATAAGAAATAAGGAAAATGTACTAGTCATAGGAAGGGAGAATGTGATGGAGGAATGGAGAAAATACTATAAAGAAAAGTTCAAGTATAGGACAAATGAGCAAGAACAAGATGAAGAGCAGGACCAGTAAAAAGAGGAGGTTGAGAGAATAAGAATCAGTGAAGAGGAGGAGCATGTAGAAGAAGATATGATGATAACAGAAAATGACGTGAGAAAAGCAATTCAACGGATACGAATTGGGAAAGCAGCAGCATGGAATGGAATAGCACCAGAATTTATAAAATATGGAGGACCATGAATGGCTGAAACACTACTATTATCCTTGAATTCACTGGTTCCCATGATTCCACCCTTTCTTCCATTTGCTCATTAACTATTATTCCAACTCCCTCCTCAGCTCTTCTTCCTCTACCTACTCCAACATATCTCAGCACCTAAGACTATACCAGAAGAGTGTAAAAGGAACAGTACCCAAGAAAGGGAGTAATAAGGAATGTGATAATTCTAGAGCAATATGTCTATCATCAGTGGTATATAAGATGAATACGAATATATTGGAAAGGAGGCTGAGAAAAATTATAGAGGGAAAACTTGAAGAGGAACAAGCTGGATTTAGACCTGGGAGACAGACTCAAGATCACATTTTTAATTTAGTAACAATGATGGGGAAAATGCTGAACAAAAATAAAAGAATATACTTAGCATTTCTAGACTTGAAAGCGGCATTTGACTCGGTACCTAGAAAATATCTATGGGAGGCATTAGAAAGTAAGGAAGTACCTAAGGAACTTATTGAAGCAATAAGAAGTGTATATAAGGATGTAAAAGGATTAGCATGAATAGAAGGAAACGAGTCTAAGGAATTTCAAACAGAAAAAGGAATTAAACAGGGAGATAGTCTCAGTCCTTTACTTTTCATTAATGTAATGGATGAAATTTCTTAAACTTGCAAAAGAAGAACCCCAAGAGTACAAATAGGATATTGGAATATGAGAGTAATACAACTGCAAGTACTGTTATATGCTGATGATATAGTTTAGTTGCTAGCAGTGAAGAGAATTTACAGAAGAGCGTAATAGAATGGGGAGAAGAACTTGCGAGAAAAGGTATGAAGATTAATATTAAGAAAAGTAAAGTTATGCAGGTGGTAAAAGAAGAAAAAGATCATGAAATAGCAATTAGATATGGAAACGAGAAGTTGGAAGAAGTAGATGAATATGGATATTTAGGAACCATCATGACAAGTGATGGTAGGTGTGATGAAGAAATCCTAAATAGGAAAAGAAAAGCAAATACAGTATATTATCAGTTCAGTAAAACAATAATGGGAAAGAAAGAAGTGGCAGTAAAGACAAAAATGCAGCTATACAAATC
This sequence comes from Lepisma saccharinum, assembly GCF_977018435.1. Lineage (NCBI taxonomy): Eukaryota > Metazoa > Arthropoda > Insecta > Zygentoma > Lepismatidae > Lepisma > Lepisma saccharinum. The sequence goes on from NC_139254.1 coordinate 34,955,000, forward strand.
AGTATTGGTCCCTTCATTAACATATGGAATGGTAAGTTTACCACTTCAAGATAAACATCTGAGTAAAATTCAGGCTAGTGAAATAAAATACCTGAGAAGAGCTGTTAATAAGACTAGGAGAGATAGAGTGAGGAATTAAAAAATAAAGAAGAAAAGTGGAACAGGAGTCGCTAGAGAAAATAATTGAAAAGAGACAGCTAAAGTAGTGGGGCATGTATTCAGAATGAATGAAGACAAAAAGGTAGTCTGTAGAGAAAATGAGTTTCAAACGAGAATTAGCATTTAACGCGAATTTTTCGAAAAATCAAGTTATGATCCTATTGGCCAAATGTAATAATTAAAACGCATTTCAGGCGCTTAAAAGCATAATAAAACAACATTTTGAAGAAAATAATCACTGGCTTGTTGTGTATAGTGTATTAGTCTCATTGAGTATTTGCATTAAACGGATATTTGTCGAAAAATCAAGTTTTTATCCTATATTCGAAATGTCAGAATTAAAATATTTTTCAGGCTCTAAAAAGCTTAATAATTTAACATTTTAATGAAAATCAATATTGTTATTCTTTCTTCCATTTTCAGTCTAACTACTATTACCCTTGAATATACTGGTTCCCATGATTCCACCCTTTCTTCCATTTACTCATTAACTATTATTCCAACTCCTTCCTTAGCTCTTCTTCCTCTACCTACTCCAACATATCTCAGCACATATCCTCTTTCAAGGCACATTTTAAAAATAATACAAGTTTATGCCCCGACAAATGATCAGGACATATTGGAGAAAGAAGTTTTATATACTCAATTACAAAGAGTAGTGTATAAAGTGAATGAAGAGAATAGGAAGGTAATCTTGATGGGAGATCTTAATGGTAGAACTGGAAACAATAGGATAAAGTAACATGGTTATATTGGAACATATGGAGGGGAATATGTGATAAATGAAAATGGAAAAAGATTAATAGAATTCTGTGTAGAGAACCAATTGCTACAAGGAAACTCCTTTTTCCAGCATAAGAAAATTCATAAAATCACTTATGAAGCTGAGGGAAGGGAGTCAAAGAGTATAATAGACTACATATTTAACGCAAGAGCATTTCGATATGCCTTTATGAATGTAAAGGTAATTCGAGGTTCTGAATTGAGTACTGACCACAGACTGCTAATAGCGATAACAAGATTTAAGAGGAATAATAGAGAATGAGATAGGAAGTTTGAAAAGATATAAGTAAAGCAGCTGGCTAAGGAAGAGAAGAGAAAACAGTATAAGGAACTAGTTGAAGAAAAATGGAATGAATTGGAAATAAGAGGAATTTAAATTGACAGTATGTGGGAAAAATTTAAGGAAGTGATACTATATGCAGCAATTGAAGTACGTGGAATAGTTAGGGTGAATACAAAAAGGAAAAGAACTAATTGGTGGAGGGATGAAGTAAAGAGGAAAGTGAAAGAGAAAAAGAAAGCATGGAAGAATTACCTAGGATTAAGATCAGAGGAACATAGGTTAATTAATATATGTTCAAAAAAGAAATGAGAGTAAATGGTCTGTAGACGACGTAAAGCGAAGATCATGGGAGAAGTTTGGAAATGATATTGAACAAAGTTTTGTAGAACATAGAAAGCAGTTCTGGAATATGGATAAAAGCCTGAAAGAAAAATGGGGAAAAGCAGCAAGAACTATAAGAAATAAGGAAAATGTTCTAGTCATAGGAAGGGAGAATGTGATGGAGGAATGGAGAAAATACTATAAAGAAAAGTTCAAGTATAGGACAAATGAGCAAGAACAAGATGAGGAGCAGGACCAGTAAAAAGAGGAGGTTGAGAGAATAAGAAACAGAGAAGAGGAGGAGCATGTAGAAGAAGATATGATGATAACAGAGAATGACGTGAGAAAAGCAATTCAACGGATACGAATTGGGAAAGCAGCAGCATGGAATGGAATAGCACCAGAATTTATAAAATATGGAGGACCATGAATGGCTGAAACACTACTATTATCCTTGAATTCACTGGTTCCCATGATTCCACCCTTTCTTCCATTTGCTCATTAACTATTATTCCAACTCCCTCCTCAGCTCTTCTTCCTCTACCTACTCCAACATATCTCAGCACCTAAGACTATACCAGAAGAGTGTAAAAGGAACAGTACACAAGAAAGGGAGTAATAAGGAATGTGATAATTCTAGAGCAATATGTCTATCATCAGTGGTATATAAGATGAATACGAATATATTGGAAAGGAGGCTGAGAAAAATTATAGAGGGAAAACTTGAAGAGGAACAAGCTGTATTTAGACCTGGGAGACAGACTCAAGATCACATTTTTAATTTAGTAACAATGATGTGTAAAATGCTGGACAAAAATAAAAGAAAGCGGCATTTAACTCGGTACCTAGAAAATATCTATGGGAGGCATTAGAAAGTAAGGAAGTACCTAAGGAACTTATTGAAGCAATAAGAAGTGTATATAAGGATGTAAAAGGAATAGCATGAATAGAAGGAAACGAGTCTAAGGAATTTCAAACAGAAAAAGGAATTAAACAGGGAGATAGTCTCAGTTCTTTAATTTTCATTAATGTAATGGATGAAATAACTAAAATTTGCAAAGGAAGAACCCCAAGAGTACAAATAGGATATTGGAATATGAGAGTAATACAACTGCAAGTACTGTTGCAAGTGATGCTGATGATATAGTTTAGTTGCTAGCAGTGAAGAGAATTTACAGAAGAGCGTAATAGAATGGGGAGAAGAACTTGCGAGAAAAGGTATGAAGTTATGCAGGTGGTAAAAGGAGAAAAAGATCAGAAATAGCAATTAGATATGGAAACGATAAGTTGGAAGAAGTAGATGAATATGGATATTTAGGAACCATCACAACAAGTGATGGTAGGTGTGATGAAGAAATCCTAAATAGGAAAAGAAAAGCAAATACAGTATATTATCATTTCAGTAAAACAATAATTGGAATGAAAGAAGTGGCAGTGAAGACAAAAATGCAGCTATACAAATCAGTATTGGTCCCTTCATTAACATATGGAATGGAAAGTTTACCACTTTAAGATAAACATCTGAGTAAAATTCAGGCTAGTGAAATGAAATACCTGAGAAGAGCTGTTAATAAGACAAGGAGAGATAAAGTGAGGAATGAAAAAATAAGAAGAAAAGTGGAACAGGAGTCGCTAGAGAAAGTAATTGAAAAGAGACAGCTAAAGTAGTGGGACCTGTATTCAGAATGAATGAAGACAAAAAGGTAAAGCAAATTCTAGAAGTAAAGGTGCAAGGTAGGAGAGGTTAGCGGAAGACCAAGGATAATGTTTGATGACAGAATGGAAAAGATTGGAAGAAAATGGAATAAAACAATAAATATGATGAAGAGAATGATGAGAAACAGACAGGAATGGAGGAGATGGATCGAGGCAACCAACCCTACTCTATGATGGCAGAAGGGGACTAGAGGAAGAAGAATAAGAATAAAAATCATATCTGGCTAGTTCTAGAGAAAATGAGTTTCAAAGAAATACTAGAATTCAACGCGTACTTCTCGAAATATCAAATATTCATTCTATAGTCGAAATGTCATAATTGAAACGCTTTTCGGGTTTTGTAAAGCTCAATAATTTAACATTTTAATGAAAATCATCTCTGGCTTAGTCTGCAGAGAAAATGAGTTTCAAGCGAGTACTAGCATTTAACGCGAATTTTTCGAAAAATCAAGTTATGATCCTATTGGCCAAATGTAATAATTAAAACGCATTTCAGGAGCTTAAAAGCATAATAAAACAACATTTTGAAGAAAATAATCATTGGCTTGTTGTGTATAGTGAATTAGTCTCATTGAGTATTTGCATTAAACGCATATTTGTCGAAAAATCAAGTTTTTATCCTATATTCGAAATGTCTGAATTAAAATGTTTTTCAGGCTCTAAAAAGCTTAATAATCTAACATTTTAATGAAAATCATTATTGTTATTCTTTCTTCCATTTTCAGTCTAACTACTATTACCCTTGAATTCACTGGTTCCCATGATTCCACCCTTTCTTCCATTTACTCATTAACTATTGTTCCAACTCCCTCCTTAGCTCTTCTTCCTCTACCTACTCCAACATATCTCAGCACATATCCTCTTTCAAGGCACATTATAACAATAATACAAGTTTATGCCCCGACAAATGATCAGGAGAAAGAAGTTTTCTATACTCAATTACAAAGAGTAGTGATTAAAGAGAATGAAGAGAATAGGAAGGTAATCTTGATGGGAGATCTTATTGGTAGAACTGGAAACAATAGGATAAGGTAACATGGTTGTATTGTAACATATGGAGGGGAATATGTGATAAATGAAAATGGAAAAAGATTAATAGAATTCTGTGTAGAGAACCAATTGCTACAAGGAAACTCCTTTTACCAGCATAAGAAAATTCATAAAATCACTTGTGAAGATGAGGGAAGGGAGTCAAAGAGTATAATAGACTACATAATTAACGCAAGAGCATTTCGATATGCCTTTATGAATGTAAAGGTAATTCGAGGTGCTGAATTGAGTACTGACCACAGACTGCTAATAGCGATAACAAGATTTAAGAGGAATAATAGAGAATGAGATAGGAAGTTTGAAAAGATATAAGTAAAGCAGCTGGCTAAGGAAGAGAAGAGAAAACAGTATAAGGAACTAGTAGAAGAAAAATGGAATGAATTGGAAATAAGAGGAATTTAAATTAACAGTATGTGGGAAAAATTTAAGGAAGTGATACTATATGCAGCAATTGAAGTATGTGGAATAGTTAGGGTGAATACAAAAAGAAAAGAACTAATTGGTGGTGGGATGAAGTAAAGAGGAAAGTGAAAGAGAAAAAGAAAGCATGGAAGAATTACCTAGGATTAAGATCAGAGGAACATAGGTTAATTAATATATGTTCAAAAAAGAAATGAGAGTAAATGGTCTGTAGACGACGCAAAGCAAAGATCATGGGAGAAGTTTGGAAATGATATTGAACAAAGTTCTGTAGAACATAGAAAGCAGTTCTGGAATATTGTTAAAAGCCTGAAAGGAAAATGGGGAAAAGCAGGAAGAACTATAAGAAATAAGGAAAATGTACTAGTCATAGGAAGGGAGAATGTGATGGAGGAATGGAGAAAATACTATAAAGAAAAGTTCAAGTATAGGACAAATGAGCAAGAACAAGATGAAGAGCAGGACCAGTAAAAAGAGGAGGTTGAGAGAATAAGAAACAGTGAAGAGGAGGAGCATGTAGAAGAAGATATGATGATAACAGAAAATGACGTGAGAAAAGCAATTCAACGGATACGAATTGGGAAAGCAGCAGCATGGAATGGAATAGCACCAGAATTTATAAAATATGGAGGACCATGAATGGCTGAAATACTACTATTATCCTTGAATTCACTGGTTCCCATGATTCCACCCTTTCTTCCATTTGCTCATTAACTATTATTCCAACTCCCTCCTCAGCTCTTCTTCCTCTACCTACTCCAACATATCTCAGCACCTAAGACTATACCAGAAGAGTGTAAAAGGAACAGTACCCAAGAAAGGGAGTAATAAGGAATGTGATAATTCTAGAGCAATATGTCTATCATCAGTGGTATATAAGATGAATACGAATATATTGGATAGGAGGCTGAGAAAAATTATAGAGGGAAAACTTGAAGAGGAACAAGCTGGATTTAGACCTGGGAGACAGACTCAAGATCACATTTTTAATTTAGTAACAATGATGGGGAAAATGCTGGACAAAAATAAAAGAATATACTTAGCATTTCTAGACTTGAAAGCGGCATTTGACTCGGTACCTAGAAAATATCTATGGGAGGCATTAGAAAGTAAGGAAGTACCTAAGGAACTTATTGAAGCAATAAGAAGTGTATATAAGGATGTAAAAGGAATAGCATGAATAGAAGGAAACGAGTCTAAGGAATTTCAAACAGAAAAAGGAATTAAACAGGGAGATAGTCTCAGTCCTTTACTTTTCATTAATGTAATGGATGAAATAACTTAAATTTGCAAAAGAAGAACCCCAAGAGTACAAATAGGATATTGGAATATGAGAGTAATACAACTGCAAGTACTGTTATATGCTGATGATATAGTTTAGTTGCTAGCAGTGAAGAGAATTTACAGAAGAGCGTAATAGAATGGGGAGAAGAACTTGCGAGAAAAGGTATGAAGATTAATATTAAGAAAAGTAAAGTTATGCAGGTGGTAAAAGGAGAAAAAGATCATGAAATAGCAATTAGATATGGAAACGAGAAGTTGGAAGAAGTAGATGAATATGGATATTTAGGAACCATCATAACAAGTGATGGTAGGTGTGATGAAGAAATCCTAAATAGGAAAAGAAAAGCAAATACAGTATATTATCAGTTCAGTAAAACAATAATGGGAAAGAAAGAAGTGGCAGTAAAGACAAAAATGCAGCTATACAAATCAGTATTGGTATTAACATATGGAATGGTAAGTTTACCACTTCAAGATAAACATCTGAGCAAAATTCAGGCTAGTGAAATAAAATACCTGAGAAGAGCTGTTAATAAGACTAGGAGAGATAGAGTGAGGAATTAAAAAATAAAGAAGAAAAGTGGAACAGGAGTCGCTAGAGAAAATAATTGAAAAGAGACAGCTAAAGTAGTGGGGCATGTATTCAGAATGAATGAAGACAAACAGGTAGTCTGTAGAGAAAATGAGTTTCAAACGAGAATTAGCATTTAACGCGAATTTTTCGAAAAATCAAGTTATGATCCTATTGGCCAAATGTAATTATTAAAACGCATTTCAGGAGCTTAAAAGCATAATAAAACAACATTTTGAAGAAAATAATCACTGGCTTGTTGTGTATAGTGAATTAGTCTCATTGAGTATTTGCATTAAACGCATATTTGTAGAAAAATCAAGTTTTTATCCTATATTCGAAATGTCTGAATTAAAATGTTTTTCAAGCTCTAAAAAGCTTAATAATCTAACATTTTAATGAAAATCATTATTGTTATTCTTTCTTCCATTTTCAGTCTAACTACTATTACCCTTGAATTCACTGGTTCCCATGATTCCACCCTTTCTTCCATTTACTCATTAACTATTGTTCCAACTCCCTCCTTAGCTCTTCTTCCTCTACCTACTCCAACATATCTCAGCACATATCCTCTTTCAAGGCACATTATAACAATAATACAAGTTTATGCCCCGACAAATGATCAGGAGAAAGAAGTTTTCTATACTCAATTACAAAGAGTAGTGAATAAAGAGAATGAAGAGAATAGGAAGGTAATCTTGATGGGAGATCTTATTGGTAGAACTGGAAACAATAGGATAAGGTAACATGGTTGTATTGTAACATATGGAGGGGAATATGTGATAAATGAAAATGGAAAAAGATTAATAGAATTCTGTGTAGAGAACCAATTGCTACAAGGAAACTCCTTTTACCAGCATAAGAAAATTCATAAAATCACTTGTGAAGATGAGGGAAGGGAGTCAAAGAGTATAATAGACTACATAATTAACGCAAGAGCATTTCGATATGCCTTTATGAATGTAAAGGTAATTCGAGGTGCTGAATTGAGTACTGACCACAGACTGCTAATAGCGATAACAAGATTTAAGAGGAATAATAGAGAAAGAGATAGGAAGTTTGAAAAGATATAAGTAAAGCAGCTGGCTAAGGAAGAGAAGAGAAAACAGTATAAGGAACTAGTAGAAGAAAAATGGAATGAATTGGAAATAAGAGGAATTTAAATTGACAGTATGTGGGAAAAATTTAAGGAAGTGATACTATATGCAGCAATTGAAGTACGTGGAATAGTTAGGGTGAATACAAAAAGGAAAAGAACTAATTGGTGGAGGGATGAAGTAAAGAGGAAAGTGAAAGAGAAAAAGAAAGCATGGAAGAATTACCTAGGATTAAGATCAGAGGAACATACGTTAATTAATATATGTTCAAAAAAGAAATGAGAGTAAATGGTCTGTAGACGACGCAAAGCGAAGATCATGGGAGAAGTTTGGAAATGATATTGAACAAAGTTTTGTAGCACATAGAAAGCAGTTCTGGAATATGGTTAAAAGCCTGAAAGGAAAATGGGGAAAAGCAGCAAGAACTATAAGAAATAAGGAAAATGTTCTAGTCATAGGAAGGGAGAATGTGATGGAGGAATGGAGAAAATACTATAAAGAAAAGTTCAAGTATAGGACAAATGAGCAAGAACAAGATGAGGAGCAGGACCAGTAAAAAGAGGAGGTTGAGAGAATAAGAAACAGAGAAGAGGAGGAGCATGTAGAAAAAGATATGATGATAACAGAGAATGACGTGAGAAAAGCAATTCAACGGATACGAATTGGGAAAGCAGCAGCATGGAATGGAATAGCACCAGAATTTATAAAATATGCAGGACCATGAATGGCTAAAACACTAATATTATCCTTGAATTCACTGGTTCCCATGATTCCACCCTTTCTTCCATTTGCTCATTAACTATTATTCCAACTCCCTCCTCAGCTCTTCTTCCTCTACCTACTCCAACACATCTCAGCACCTAAGACTATACCAGAAGAGTGTAAAAGGAACAGTACACAAGAAAGGGAGTAATAAGGAATGTGATAATTCTAGAGCAATATGTATATCATCAGTGGTATATAAGATGAATACGAATATATTGGAAAGGAGGCTGTGAAAAATTATAGAGGGAAAACTTGAAGAGGAACAAGCTGTATTTAGACCTGGGAGACAGACTCAAGATCACATTTTTAATTTACTAACAATGATGTGGAAAATGCTGGACAAAAATAAAAGAAAGCGGCATTTAACTCGGTACCTAGAAAATATCTATGGGAGGCATTAGAAAGTAAGGAAGTACCTAAGGAACTTATTGAAGCAATAAGAAGTGTATATAAGGATGTAAAAGGAATAGCATGAATAGAAGGAAACGAGTCTAAGGAATTTCAAACAGAAAAAGGAATTAAACAGGGAGATAGTCTCAGTTCTTTAATTTTCATTAATGTAATGGATGAAATAACTAAAATTTGCAAAGGAAGAACCCCAAGAGTACAAATAGGATATTGGAATATGAGAGTAATACAACTGCAAGTACTGTTATATGCTGATGATATAGTTTAGTTGCTAGCAGTGAAGAGAATTTACAGAAGAGCGTAATAGAATGGGGAGAAGAACTTGCGAGAAAAGGTATGAAGATTAATATTAAGAAAAGTAAAGTTATGCAGGTGGAAAATGGAGAAAAAGATCATGAAATAGCAATTAGATATGGAAACGAGAAGTTGGAAGAAGTAGATGAATATGGATATTTAGGAACCATCATGACAAGTGATGGTAGGTGTGATGAAGAAATCCTAAATAGGAAAAGAAAAGCAAATACAGTATATTATCAGTTCAGTAAAACAATAATGGGAAAGAAAGAAGTGGCAGTAAAGACAAAAATGCAGCTATACAAATCAGTATTGGTATTAACATATGGAATGGTAAGTTTACCACTTCAAGATAAACATCTGAGCAAAATTCAGGCTAGTGAAATAAAATACCTGAGAAGAGCTGTTAATAAGACTAGGAGAGATAGAGTGAGGAATTAAAAAATAAAGAAGAAAAGTGGAACAGGAGTCGCTAGAGAAAATAATTGAAAAGAGACAGCTAAAGTAGTGGGGCATGTATTCAGAATGAATAAAGACAAAAAGGTAGTCTGTAGAGAAAATGAGTTTCGAACGAGAATTAGCATTTAACGCGAATTTTTCGAAAAATCAAGTTATGATCCTATTGGCCAAATGTAATAATTAAAACGCATTTCAGGCGCTTAAAAGCATAATAAAACAACATTTTGAAGAAAATAAACACTGGCTTGTTGTGTATAGTGTATTAGTCTCATTGAGTATTTGCATTAAACGGATATTTGTCGAAAAATCAAGTTTTTATCCTATATTCGAAATGTCAGAATTAAGATATTTTTCAGGCTCTAAAAAGCTTAATAATTTAACATTTTAATGAAAATCAATATTGTTATTCTTTCTTCCATTTTCAGTCTAACTACTATTACCCTTGAATACACTGGTTCCCATGATTCCACCCTTTCTTCCATTTACTCATTAACTATTGTTCCAACTACTTCCTTAGCTCTTCTTCCTCTACCTACTCCAACATATCTCAGCACATATCCTCTTTCAAGGCACATTTTAACAATAATACAAGTTTATGCCCCGACAAATGATCAGGACATATTGGAGAAAGAAGTTTTCTATACTCAATTACAAAGAGTAGTGTATAAAGTGAATGAAGAGAATAGGAAGGTAATTTTGATGGGAGATCTTAATGGTAGAACTGGAAACAATAGGATAAAGTAACATGGTTATATTGGAACATATGGAGGGGAATATGTGATAAATGAAAATGGAAAAAGATTAATAGAATTCTGTGTAGAGAACCAATTGCTACAAGGAAACTCCTTTTTCCAGCATAAGAAAATTCATAAAATCACTTATGAAGCTGAGGGAAGGGAGTCAAAGAGTATAATAGACTACATATTTAACGCAAGAGCATTTCGATATGCCTTTATGAATGTAAAGGTAATTCGAGGTTCTGAATTGAGTACTGACCACAGACTGCTAATAGCGATAACAAGATTTAAGAGGAATAATAGAGAAAGAGATAGGAAGTTTGAAAAGATATAAGTAAAGCAATTTTCTAAGGAAGAGAAGAGAAAACAGTATAAGGAACTAGTAGAAGAAAAATGGAATGAATTGGAAATAAGAGGAATTTAAATTGACAGTATGTGGGAAAAATTTAAGGAAGTGATACTATATGCAGCAATTGAAGTACGTGGAATAGTTAGGGTGAATACAAAAAGGAAAAGAACTAATTGGTGGAGGGATGAAGTAAAGAGGAAAGTGAAAGAGAAAAAGAAAGCATGGAAGAATTACCTAGGATTAAGATCAGAGGAACATAGGTTAATTAATATATGTTCAAAAAAGAAATGAGAGTAAATGGTCTGTAGACGACGCAAAGCGAAGATCATGGGAGAAGTTTGGAAATGATATTGAACAAAGTTTTGTAGAACATAGAAAGCAGTTCTGGAATATGGTTAAAAGTTTGAAAGGAAAATGGGGAAAAGCAGCAAGAACTATAAGAAATAAGGAAAATGTTCTAGTCATAGGAAGGGAGATTGTGATGGAGGAATGGAGAAAATACTATAAAGAAAAGTTCAAGTATAGGACAAATGAGCAAGAACAAGATGAGGAGCAGGACCAGTAAAAAGAGGAGGTTGAGAGAATAAGAAACAGAGAAGAGGAGGAGCATGTAGAAGAAGATATGATGATAACAGAGAATGACGTGAGAAAAGCAATTCAACGGATACGAATTGGGAAAGCAGCAGCATGGAATGGAATAGCACCAGAATTTATAAAATATGGAGGACCATGAATGGCTGAAACACTAATATTATCCTTGAATTCACTGGTTCCCATGATTCCACCCTTTCTTCCATTTGCTCATTAACTATTATTCCAACTCCCTCCTCAGATCTTCTTCCTCTACCTACTCCAACATATCTCAGCACCTAAGACTATACCAGAAGAGTGTAAAAGGAACAGTACACAAGAAAGGGAGTAATAAGGAATGTGATAATTCTAGAGCAATATGTCTATCATCAGTGGTATATAAGATGAATACGAATATATTGGAAAGGAGGCTGAGAAAAATTATAGAGGGAAAACTTGAAGAGGAACAAGCTGGATTTAGACCTGGGAGACAGACTCAAGATCACATTTTTAATTTAGTAATAATGATGTGGAAAATGCTGGACAAAAATAAAAGAAAGCTGCATTTAACTCGGTACCTAGAAAATATTTATGGGAGGCATTAGAAAGTAAGGAAGTACCTAAGGAACTTATTGAAGCAATAAGAAGTGTATATAAGGATGTAAAAGGAATAGCATGAATAGAAGGAAACGAGTCTAAGGAATTTCAAACAGAAAAAGGAATTAAACAGGGAGATAGTCTCAGTTCTTTAATTTTCATTAATGTAATGGATGAAATAACTAAAATTTGCAAAGGAAGAACCCCAAGAGTACAAATAGGATATTGGAATATGAGAGTAATACAACTGCAAGTACTGTTATATGCTGATGATATAGTTTAGTTGCTAGCAGTGAAGAGAATTTACAGAAGAGCGTAATAGAATGGGGAGAAGAACTTGCGAGAAAAGGTATGAAGATTAATATTAAGAAAAGTAAAGTTATGCAGGTGGTAAATGGAGAAAAAGATCATGAAATAGCAATTAGATATGGAAACGAGAATTTGGAAGAAGTAGATGAATATGGATATTTAGGAACCATCATAACAAGTGATGGTAGGTGTGATGAAGAAATCCTAAATATGAAAAGAAAAGCAAATACAGTATATTATCAGTTCAGTAAAACAATAATGGGAAAGAAAGAAGTGGCAGTAAAGACAAAAATGCAGCTATACAAATCAGTATTGGTACCTTCATTAACATATGGAATGGAAAGTTTACCACTTTAAGATAAACATCTGAGTAAAATTCAGGCTAGTGAAATGAAATACCTGAGAAGAGCTGTTAATAAGACTAGGAGAGATAAAGTGAGGAATGAAAGAATAAGAAGAAAAGTGGAACAGGAGTCGCTAGAGAAAATATTTGAAAAGAGACAGCTAAAGTAGTGGGACATGTATTCAGAATGAATGAAGACAAAAAGGTAAAGCAAATTCTAGAAGTAAAGGTGCAAGGTAGGAGAGGTTAGCGGAAGACCAAGGATAATGTTTGAAGACAGAATGGAAAAGATTGGAAGAAAATGGAATAAGACAATAAATATGATGAAGAGAATGATGAGAAACAGACAGGAATGGAGGAGATGGATCGAGGAAACCAACCCTACTCTATGATGGCAGAAGGGGACTAAAGGAAGAAGAGGAAGAATGAAAATCATATCTGGCTAGTTCTGGAGAGAAAATGAGTTTCAAAGAAATACTAGAATTCAACGCGTACTTCTCGAAATATCAAATATTCCTTCTATAGTCGAAATGTCATAATTAAAACGCTTTTCGGGTTTTGTAAAGCTCAATAATTTAACATTTTAATGAAAATCATCTCTGGCTTAGTCTGCAGAGAAAATGAGTTTCAAGCGAGTACTAGCATTTAACTTGTATTTCTCGAAAAATCAGGTATTCATCTTATAGTCGAAATGTCATAATTAAAACGCTTTCAATGCTCTGAAAACAAAATAATTCAACATTTAAATGAAAATCATCAGTGGCTTGGTCTGTAGAGAAAGTGAGTTTCCATCGAGAATTAGCATTTAACGCGAATTTTTCGAAAAATCAAGTTATGATCCTATTGGCCAAATGTAATAATTAAAACGCATTTCAGGCGCTTAAAAGCATAATAAAACAACATTTTGAAGAAAATAATCGCTGGCTTGTTGTGTATAGTGTATTAGTCTCATTGAGTATTTGCATTAAACGCATATTTGTCGAAAAATAAAGTTTTTATCCTATATTCGAAATGTCAGAAGTAAAATATTTTTCAGGCTCTAAAAAGCTTAGTAATTTAACAATTTAAATAAAATCATTATTGTTATTCTTTCTTCCATTCTCAGTCTAACTACTATTACCCTTGAATTCACTGGTTCCCATGATTCCACCCTTTCTTGCATTTACTCATTAACTATTGTTCCAACTCCCTCCTTAGCTCTTCTTCCTCTACCTACTCCAACATATCTCAGCACATATCCTCTTTCAAGGCACATTTTAACAATAATACAAGTTTATGCCCCGACAAATGATCAGGACATATTGGAGAAAGAAGTTTTCTATACTCAATTACAAAGAGTAGTGTATAAAGTGAATGAAGAGAATAGGAAGGTAATCATGATGGGAGATCTTAATGGTAGAACTGGAAACAATAGGATAAAGTAACATGGTTGTATTGTAACATATGGAGGGGAATATGTGATAAATGAAAATGGAAAAAGATTAATAGAATTCTGTGTAGAGAACCAATTGCTACAAGGAAACTCCTTTTTCCAGCATAAGAAAATTCATAAAATCACTTATGAAGCTGAGGGAAGGGAGTCAAAGAGTATAATAGACTACATATTTAACGCAAGAGCATTTCGATATGCCTTTATGAATGTAAAGGTAATTCGAGGTGCTGAATTGAGTACTGACCACAGACTGCTAATAGCGATAACAAGATTTAAGAGGAATAATAGAGAAAGAGATAGGAAGTTTGAAAAGATATAAGTAAAGCAATTTTCTAAGGAAGAGAAGAGAAAAAAGTATAAGGAACTAGTAGAAGAAAAATGGAATGAATTGGAAATAAGAGGAATTTAAATTGACAGTATGTGGGAAAAATTTAAGGAAGTGATACTATATGCAGCAATTGAAGTACGTGGAATAGTTAGGGTGAATACAAAAAGGAAAAGAACTAATTGGTGGAGGGATGAAGTAAAGAGGAAAGTGAAAGAGAAAAAGAAAGCATGGAAGAATTACCTAGGATTAAGATCAGAGGAACATAGGTTAATTAATATATGTTCAAAAAAGAAATGAGAGTAAATGGTCTGTAGACGACGCAAAGCGAAGATCATGGGAGAAGTTTGGAAATGATATTGAACAAAGTTTTGTAGAACATAGAAAGCAGTTCTGGAATATGGTTAAAAGCCTGAAAGGAAAATGGGGAAAAGCAGCAAGAACTATAAGAAATAAGGAAAATGTTCTAGTCATAGGAAGGGAGAATGTGATGGAGGAATGGAGAAAATACTATAAAGAAAAGTTCAAGTATAGGACAAATGAGCAAGAACAAGATGAGGAGCAGGACCAGTAAAAAGAGGAGGTTGAGAGAATAAGAAACAGAGAAGAGGAGGAGCATGTAGAAGAAGATATGATGATAACAGAGAATGACGTGAGAAAAGCAATTCAACGGATACGAATTGGGAAAGCAGCAGCATGGAATGGAATAGCACCAGAATTTATAAAATATGGAGGACCATGAATGGCTGAAACACTACTATTATCCTTGAATTCACTGGTTCCCATGATTCCACCCTTTCTGCCATTTGCTCATTAACTATTATTCCAACTCCCTCCTCAGCTCTTCTTCCTCTACCTACTCCAACATATCTCAGCACCTAAGACTATACCAGAAGAGTGTAAAAGGAACAGTACACAAGAAAGGGAGTAATAAGGAATGTGATAATTCTAGAGCAATATGTCTATCATCAGTGGTATATAAGATGAATACGAATATATTGGAAAGGAGGCTGAGAAAAATTATAGAGGGAAAACTTGAAGAGGAACAAGCTGGATTTAGACCTGGGAGACAGACTCAAGATCACATTTTTAATTTAGTAACAATGATGGGGAAAATGCTGGACAAAAATAAAAGAATATACTTAGCATTTCTAGACTTGAAAGCGGCATTTGACTCGGTACCTAGAAAATATCTATGGGAGGCATTAGAAAGTAAGGAAGTACCTAAGGAACTTATTGAAGCAATAAGAAGTGTATATAAGGATGTAAAAGGAATAGCATGAATAGAAGGAAACGAGTCTAAGGAATTTCAAACAGAAAAAGGAATTAAACAGGGAGATAGTCTCAGTCCTTTACTTTTCATTAATGTAATGGATGAAATAACTTAAATTTGCAAAAGAAGAACCCCAAGAGTACAAATAGGATATTGGAATATGAGAGTAATACAACTGCAAGTACTGTTATATGCTGATGATATAGTTTAGTTGCTAGCAGTGAAGAGAATTTACAGAAGAGCGTAATAGAATGGGGAGAAGAACTTGCGAGAAAAGGTATGAAGATTAATATTAAGAAAAGTAAAGTTATGCAGGTGGTAAAAGGAGAAAAAGATCATGAAATAGCAATTAGATATGGAAACGAGAAGTTGGAAGAAGTAGATGAATATGGATATTTAGGAACCATCATAACAAGTGATGGTAGGTGTGATGAAGAAATCCTAAATAGGAAAAGAAAAGCAAATACAGTATATTATCAGTTCAGTAAAACAATAATGGGAAAGAAAGAAGTGGCAGTAAAGACAAAAATGCAGCTATACAAATCAGTATTGGTATTAACATATGGAATGGTAAGTTTACCACTTCAAGATAAACATCTGAGCAAAATTCAGGCTAGTGAAATAAAATACCTGAGAAGAGCTGTTAATAAGACTAGGAGAGATAGAGTGAGGAATTAAAAAATAAAGAAGAAAAGTGGAACAGGAGTCGCTAGAGAAAATAATTGAAAAGAGACAGCTAAAGTAGTGGGGCATGTATTCAGAATGAATGAAGACAAACAGGTAGTCTGTAGAGAAAATGAGTTTCAAACGAGAATTAGCATTTAACGCGAATTTTTCGAAAAATCAAGTTATGATCCTATTGGCCAAATGTAATTATTAAAACGCATTTCAGGAGCTTAAAAGCATAATAAAACAACATTTTGAAGAAAATAATCACTGGCTTGTTGTGTATAGTGAATTAGTCTCATTGAGTATTTGCATTAAACGCATATTTGTAGAAAAATCAAGTTTTTATCCTATATTCGAAATGTCTGAATTAAAATGTTTTTCAAGCTCTAAAAAGCTTAATAATCTAACATTTTAATGAAAATCATTATTGTTATTCTTTCTTCCATTTTCAGTCTAACTACTATTACCCTTGAATTCACTGGTTCCCATGATTCCACCCTTTCTTCCATTTACTCATTAACTATTGTTCCAACTCCCTCCTTAGCTCTTCTTCCTCTACCTACTCCAACATATCTCAGCACATATCCTCTTTCAAGGCACATTATAACAATAATACAAGTTTATGCCCCGACAAATGATCAGGAGAAAGAAGTTTTCTATACTCAATTACAAAGAGTAGTGAATAAAGAGAATGAAGAGAATAGGAAGGTAATCTTGATGGGAGATCTTATTGGTAGAACTGGAAACAATAGGATAAGGTAACATGGTTGTATTGTAACATATGGAGGGGAATATGTGATAAATGAAAATGGAAAAAGATTAATAGAATTCTGTGTAGAGAACCAATTGCTACAAGGAAACTCCTTTTACCAGCATAAGAAAATTCATAAAATCACTTGTGAAGATGAGGGAAGGGAGTCAAAGAGTATAATAGACTACATAATTAACGCAAGAGCATTTCGATATGCCTTTATGAATGTAAAGGTAATTCGAGGTGCTGAATTGAGTACTGACCACAGACTGCTAATAGCGATAACAAGATTTAAGAGGAATAATAGAGAAAGAGATAGGAAGTTTGAAAAGATATAAGTAAAGCAGCTGGCTAAGGAAGAGAAGAGAAAACAGTATAAGGAACTAGTAGAAGAAAAATGGAATGAATTGGAAATAAGAGGAATTTAAATTGACAGTATGTGGGAAAAATTTAAGGAAGTGATACTATATGCAGCAATTGAAGTACGTGGAATAGTTAGGGTGAATACAAAAAGGAAAAGAACTAATTGGTGGAGGGATGAAGTAAAGAGGAAAGTGAAAGAGAAAAAGAAAGCATGGAAGAATTACCTAGGATTAAGATCAGAGGAACATAGGTTAATTAATATATGTTCAAAAAAGAAATGAGAGTAAATGGTCTGTAGACGACGCAAAGCGAAGATCATGGGAGAAGTTTGGAAATGATATTGAACAAAGTTTTGTAGCACATAGAAAGCAGTTCTGGAATATGGTTAAAAGCCTGAAAGGAAAATGGGGAAAAGCAGCAAGAACTATAAGAAATAAGGAAAATGTTCTAGTCATAGGAAGGGAGAATGTGATGGAGGAATGGAGAAAATACTATAAAGAAAAGTTCAAGTATAGGACAAATGAGCAAGAACAAGATGAGGAGCAGGACCAGTAAAAAGAGGAGGTTGAGAGAATAAGAAACAGAGAAGAGGAGGAGCATGTAGAAAAAGATATGATGATAACAGAGAATGACGTGAGAAAAGCAATTCAACGGATACGAATTGGGAAAGCAGCAGCATGGAATGGAATAGCACCAGAATTTATAAAATATGCAGGACCATGAATGGCTAAAACACTAATATTATCCTTGAATTCACTGGTTCCCATGATTCCACCCTTTCTTCCATTTGCTCATTAACTATTATTCCAACTCCCTCCTCAGCTCTTCTTCCTCTACCTACTCCAACACATCTCAGCACCTAAGACTATACCAGAAGAGTGTAAAAGGAACAGTACACAAGAAAGGGAGTAATAAGGAATGTGATAATTCTAGAGCAATATGTATATCATCAGTGGTATATAAGATGAATACGAATATATTGGAAAGGAGGCTGTGAAAAATTATAGAGGGAAAACTTGAAGAGGAACAAGCTGTATTTAGACCTGGGAGACAGACTCAAGATCACATTTTTAATTTACTAACAATGATGGGGAAAATGCTGGACAAAAATAAAAGAAAGCGGCATTTAACTCGGTACCTAGAAAATATCTATGGGAGGCATTAGAAAGTAAGGAAGTACCTAAGGAACTTATTGAAGCAATAAGAAGTGTATATAAGGATGTAAAAGGAATAGCATGAATAGAAGGAAACGAGTCTAAGGAATTTCAAACAGAAAAAGGAATTAAACAGGGAGATAGTCTCAGTTCTTTAATTTTCATTAATGTAATGGATGAAATAACTAAAATTTGCAAAGGAAGAACCCCAAGAGTACAAATAGGATATTGGAATATGAGAGTAATACAACTGCAAGTACTGTTATATGCTGATGATATAGTTTAGTTGCTAGCAGTGAAGAGAATTTACAGAAGAGCGTAATAGAATGGGGAGAAGAACTTGCGAGAAAAGGTATGAAGATTAATATTAAGAAAAGTAAAGTTATGCAGGTGGAAAATGGAGAAAAAGATCATGAAATAGCAATTAGATATGGAAACGAGAAGTTGGAAGAAGTAGATGAATATGGATATTTAGGAACCATCATGACAAGTGATGGTAGGTGTGATGAAGAAATCCTAAATAGGAAAAGAAAAGCAAATACAGTATATTATCAGTTCAGTAAAACAATAATGGGAAAGAAAGAAGTGGCAGTAAAGACAAAAATGCAGCTATACAAATCAGTATTGGTATTAACATATGGAATGGTAAGTTTACCACTTCAAGATAAACATCTGAGCAAAATTCAGGCTAGTGAAATAAAATACCTGAGAAGAGCTGTTAATAAGACTAGGAGAGATAGAGTGAGGAATTAAAAAATAAAGAAGAAAAGTGGAACAGGAGTCGCTAGAGAAAATAATTGAAAAGAGACAGCTAAAGTAGTGGGGCATGTATTCAGAATGAATAAAGACAAAAAGGTAGTCTGTAGAGAAAATGAGTTTCGAACGAGAATTAGCATTTAACGCGAATTTTTCGAAAAATCAAGTTATGATCCTATTGGCCAAATGTAATAATTAAAACGCATTTCAGGCGCTTAAAAGCATAATAAAACAACATTTTGAAGAAAATAAACACTGGCTTGTTGTGTATAGTGTATTAGTCTCATTGAGTATTTGCATTAAACGGATATTTGTCGAAAAATCAAGTTTTTATCCTATATTCGAAATGTCAGAATTAAGATATTTTTCAGGCTCTAAAAAGCTTAATAATTTAACATTTTAATGAAAATCAATATTGTTATTCTTTCTTCCATTTTCAGTCTAACTACTATTACCCTTGAATACACTGGTTCCCATGATTCCACCCTTTCTTCCATTTACTCATTAACTATTGTTCCAACTACTTCCTTAGCTCTTCTTCCTCTACCTACTCCAACATATCTCAGCACATATCCTCTTTCAAGGCACATTTTAACAATAATACAAGTTTATGCCCCGACAAATTATCAGGACATATTGGAGAAAGAAGTTTTCTATACTCAATTACAAAGAGTAGTGTATAAAGTGAATGAAGAGAATAGGAAGGTAATTTTGATGGGAGATCTTAATGGTAGAACTGGAAACAATAGGATAAAGTAACATGGTTATATTGGAACATATGGAGGGGAATATGTGATAAATGAAAATGGAAAAAGATTAATAGAATTCTGTGTAGAGAACCAATTGCTACAAGGAAACTCCTTTTTCCAGCATAAGAAAATTCATAAAATCACTTATGAAGCTGAGGGAAGGGAGTCAAAGAGTATAATAGACTACATATTTAACGCAAGAGCATTTCGATATGCCTTTATGAATGTAAAGGTAATTCGAGGTTCTGAATTGAGTACTGACCACAGACTGCTAATAGCGATAACAAGATTTAAGAGGAATAATAGAGAAAGAGATAGGAAGTTTGAAAAGATATAAGTAAAGCAATTTTCTAAGGAAGAGAAGAGAAAACAGTATAAGGAACTAGTAGAAGAAAAATGGAATGAATTGGAAATAAGAGGAATTTAAATTGACAGTATGTGGGAAAAATTTAAGGAAGTGATACTATATGCAGCAATTGAAGTACGTGGAATAGTTAGGGTGAATACAAAAAGGAAAAGAACTAATTGGTGGAGGGATGAAGTAAAGAGGAAAGTGAAAGAGAAAAAGAAAGCATGGAAGAATTACCTAGGATTAAGATCAGAGGAACATAGGTTAATTAATATATGTTCAAAAAAGAAATGAGAGTAAATGGTCTGTAGACGACGCAAAGCGAAGATCATGGGAGAAGTTTGGAAATGATATTGAACAAAGTTTTGTAGAACATAGAAAGCAGTTCTGGAATATGGTTAAAAGTTTGAAAGGAAAATGGGGAAAAGCAGCAAGAACTATAAGAAATAAGGAAAATGTTCTAGTCATAGGAAGGGAGATTGTGATGGAGGAATGGAGAAAATACTATAAAGAAAAGTTCAAGTATAGGACAAATGAGCAAGAACAAGATGAGGAGCAGGACCAGTAAAAAGAGGAGGTTGAGAGAATAAGAAACAGAGAAGAGGAGGAGCATGTAGAAGAAGATATGATGATAACAGAGAATGACGTGAGAAAAGCAATTCAACGGATACGAATTGGGAAAGCAGCAGCATGGAATGGAATAGCACCAGAATTTATAAAATATGGAGGACCATGAATGGCTGAAACACTAATATTATCCTTGAATTCACTGGTTCCCATGATTCCACCCTTTCTTCCATTTGCTCATTAACTATTATTCCAACTCCCTCCTCAGATCTTCTTCCTCTACCTACTCCAACATATCTCAGCACCTAAGACTATACCAGAAGAGTGTAAAAGGAACAGTACACAAGAAAGGGAGTAATAAGGAATGTGATAATTCTAGAGCAATATGTCTATCATCAGTGGTATATAAGATGAATACGAATATATTGGAAAGGAGGCTGAGAAAAATTATAGAGGGAAAACTTGAAGAGGAACAAGCTGGATTTAGACCTGGGAGACAGACTCAAGATCACATTTTTAATTTAGTAATAATGATGTGGAAAATGCTGGACAAAAATAAAAGAAAGCTGCATTTAACTCGGTACCTAGAAAATATTTATGGGAGGCATTAGAAAGTAAGGAAGTACCTAAGGAACTTATTGAAGCAATAAGAAGTGTATATAAGGATGTAAAAGGAATAGCATGAATAGAAGGAAACGAGTCTAAGGAATTTCAAACAGAAAAAGGAATTAAACAGGGAGATAGTCTCAGTTCTTTAATTTTCATTAATGTAATGGATGAAATAACTAAAATTTGCAAAGGAAGAACCCCAAGAGTACAAATAGGATATTGGAATATGAGAGTAATACAACTGCAAGTACTGTTATATGCTGATGATATAGTTTAGTTGCTAGCAGTGAAGAGAATTTACAGAAGAGCGTAATAGAATGGGGAGAAGAACTTGCGAGAAAAGGTATGAAGATTAATATTAAGAAAAGTAAAGTTATGCAGGTGGTAAATGGAGAAAAAGATCATGAAATAGCAATTAGATATGGAAACGAGAATTTGGAAGAAGTAGATGAATATGGATATTTAGGAACCATCATAACAAGTGATGGTAGGTGTGATGAAGAAATCCTAAATATGAAAAGAAAAGCAAATACAGTATATTATCAGTTCAGTAAAACAATAATGGGAAAGAAAGAAGTGGCAGTAAAGACAAAAATGCAGCTATACAAATCAGTATTGGTACCTTCATTAACATATGGAATGGAAAGTTTACCACTTTAAGATAAACATCTGAGTAAAATTCAGGCTAGTGAAATGAAATACCTGAGAAGAGCTGTTAATAAGACTAGGAGAGATAAAGTGAGGAATGAAAGAATAAGAAGAAAAGTGGAACAGGAGTCGCTAGAGAAAATATTTGAAAAGAGACAGCTAAAGTAGTGGGACATGTATTCAGAATGAATGAAGACAAAAAGGTAAAGCAAATTCTAGAAGTAAAGGTGCAAGGTAGGAGAGGTTAGCGGAAGACCAAGGATAATGTTTGAAGACAGAATGGAAAAGATTGGAAGAAAATGGAATAAGACAATAAATATGATGAAGAGAATGATGAGAAACAGACAGGAATGGAGGAGATGGATCGAGGAAACCAACCCTACTCTATGATGGCAGAAGGGGACTAAAGGAAGAAGAGGAAGAATGAAAATCATATCTGGCTAGTTCTGGAGAGAAAATGAGTTTCAAAGAAATACTAGAATTCAACGCGTACTTCTCGAAATATCAAATATTCCTTCTATAGTCGAAATGTCATAATTAAAACGCTTTTCGGGTTTTGTAAAGCTCAATAATTTAACATTTTAATGAAAATCATCTCTGGCTTAGTCTGCAGAGAAAATGAGTTTCAAGCGAGTACTAGCATTTAACTTGTATTTCTCGAAAAATCAGGTATTCATCTTATAGTCGAAATGTCATAATTAAAACGCTTTCAATGCTCTGAAAACAAAATAATTCAACATTTAAATGAAAATCATCAGTGGCTTGGTCTGTAGAGAAAGTGAGTTTCCATCGAGAATTAGCATTTAACGCGAATTTTTCGAAAAATCAAGTTATGATCCTATTGGCCAAATGTAATAATTAAAACGCATTTCAGGCGCTTAAAAGCATAATAAAACAACATTTTGAAGAAAATAATCGCTGGCTTGTTGTGTATAGTGTATTAGTCTCATTGAGTATTTGCATTAAACGCATATTTGTCGAAAAATAAAGTTTTTATCCTATATTCGAAATGTCAGAAGTAAAATATTTTTCAGGCTCTAAAAAGCTTAGTAATTTAACAATTTAAATAAAATCATTATTGTTATTCTTTCTTCCATTCTCAGTCTAACTACTATTACCCTTGAATTCACTGGTTCCCATGATTCCACCCTTTCTTGCATTTACTCATTAACTATTGTTCCAACTCCCTCCTTAGCTCTTCTTCCTCTACCTACTCCAACATATCTCAGCACATATCCTCTTTCAAGGCACATTTTAACAATAATACAAGTTTATGCCCCGACAAATGATCAGGACATATTGGAGAAAGAAGTTTTCTATACTCAATTACAAAGAGTAGTGTATAAAGTGAATGAAGAGAATAGGAAGGTAATCATGATGGGAGATCTTAATGGTAGAACTGGAAACAATAGGATAAAGTAACATGGTTGTATTGTAACATATGGAGGGGAATATGTGATAAATGAAAATGGAAAAAGATTAATAGAATTCTGTGTAGAGAACCAATTGCTACAAGGAAACTCCTTTTTCCAGCATAAGAAAATTCATAAAATCACTTATGAAGCTGAGGGAAGGGAGTCAAAGAGTATAATAGACTACATATTTAACGCAAGAGCATTTCGATATGCCTTTATGAATGTAAAGGTAATTCGAGGTGCTGAATTGAGTACTGACCACAGACTGCTAATAGCGATAACAAGATTTAAGAGGAATAATAGAGAAAGAGATAGGAAGTTTGAAAAGATATAAGTAAAGCAATTTTCTAAGGAAGAGAAGAGAAAAAAGTATAAGGAACTAGTAGAAGAAAAATGGAATGAATTGGAAATAAGAGGAATTTAAATTGACAGTATGTGGGAAAAATTTAAGGAAGTGATACTATATGCAGCAATTGAAGTACGTGGAATAGTTAGGGTGAATACAAAAAGGAAAAGAACTAATTGGTGGAGGGATGAAGTAAAGAGGAAAGTGAAAGAGAAAAAGAAAGCATGGAAGAATTACCTAGGATTAAGATCAGAGGAACATAGGTTAATTAATATATGTTCAAAAAAGAAATGAGAGTAAATGGTCTGTAGACGACGCAAAGCGAAGATCATGGGAGAAGTTTGGAAATGATATTGAACAAAGTTTTGTAGAACATAGAAAGCAGTTCTGGAATATGGTTAAAAGCCTGAAAGGAAAATGGGGAAAAGCAGCAAGAACTATAAGAAATAAGGAAAATGTTCTAGTCATAGGAAGGGAGAATGTGATGGAGGAATGGAGAAAATACTATAAAGAAAAGTTCAAGTATAGGACAAATGAGCAAGAACAAGATGAGGAGCAGGACCAGTAAAAAGAGGAGGTTGAGAGAATAAGAAACAGAGAAGAGGAGGAGCATGTAGAAGAAGATATGATGATAACAGAGAATGACGTGAGAAAAGCAATTCAACGGATACGAATTGGGAAAGCAGCAGCATGGAATGGAATAGCACCAGAATTTATAAAATATGGAGGACCATGAATGGCTGAAACACTACTATTATCCTTGAATTCACTGGTTCCCATGATTCCACCCTTTCTGCCATTTGCTCATTAACTATTATTCCAACTCCCTCCTCAGCTCTTCTTCCTCTACCTACTCCAACATATCTCAGCACCTAAGACTATACCAGAAGAGTGTAAAAGGAACAGTACACAAGAAAGGGAGTAATAAGGAATGTGATAATTCTAGAGCAATATGTCTATCATCAGTGGTATATAAGATGAATACGAATATATTGGAAAGGAGGCTGAGAAAAATTATAGAGGGAAAACTTGAAGAGGAACAAGCTGGATTTAGACCTGGGAGACAGACTCAAGATCACATTTTTAATTTAGTAACAATGATGGGGAAAATGCTGGACAAACATAAAAGAATATACTTAGCATTTCTAGACTTGAAAGCGGCATTTGACTCGGTACCTAGAAAATATCTATGGGAGGCATTAGAAAGTAAGGAAGTACCTAAGGAACTTATTGAAGCAATAAGAAGTGTATATAAGGATGTAAAAGGAATAGCATGAATAGAAGGAAACGAGTCTAAGGAATTTCAAACAGAAAAAGGAATTAAACAGGGAGATAGTCTCAGTCTTTTACTTTTCATTAATGTAATGGATGAAATAACTAAAATTTGCAAAAGAAGAACCCCAAGAGTACAAATAGGATATTGGAATATGAGAGTAATACAACTGCAAGTACTGTTATATGCTGATGATATAGTTTAGTTGCTAGCAGTGAAGAGAATTTACAGAAGAGCGTAATAGAATGGGGAGAAGAACTTGCGAGAAAAGGTATGAAGTTATGCAGGTGGTAAAAGGAGAAAAAGATCAGAAATAGCAATTAGATATGGAAACGAGAAGTTGGAAGAAGTAGATGAATATGGATATTTAGGAACCATCATAACAAGTGATGGTAGGTGTGATGAAGAAATCCTAAATAGGAAAAGAAAAGCAAATACAGTATATTATCAGTTCAGTAAAACAATAATTGGAAAGAAAGAAGTGGCAGTGAAGACAAAAATGCAGCTATACAAATCAGTATTGGTCCCTTCATTAACATATGGAATGGAAAGTTTACCACTTTAAGATAAACATCTGAGTAAAATTCAGGCTAGTGAAATGAAATACCTGAGAAGAGCTGTTAATAAGACAAGGAGAGATAAAGTGAGGAATGAAAAAATAAGAAGAAATGTGGAACAGGAGTCGCTAGAGAAAATAATTGAAAAGAGACAGCTAAAGTAGTGGGACATGTATTCAGATTGAATGAAGACAAAAAGGTAAAGCAAATTCTAGAAGTAAAGGTGCAAGGTAGGAGAGGTTAGCGGAAGACCAAGGATAATGTTTGATGACAGAATGGAAAAGATTGGAAGAAAATGGAATAAAACAATAAATATGATGAAGAGAATGATGAGAAACAGACAGGAATGGAGGAGATGGATCGAGGCAACCAACCCTACTCTATGATGGCAAAAGGGGACTAGAGGAAGAAGAATAAGAATAAAAATCATATCTGGCTAGTTCTGGAGAGAAAATGAGTTTCAAAGAAATACTAGAATTCAACGCGTACTTCTCGAAATATCAAATATTCATTCTATAGTCGAAATGTCATAATTGAAACGCTTTACGGGTTTTGGAAAGCTCAATAATTTAACATTTTAATGAAAATCATCTCTGGCTTAGTCTGCAGAGAAAATGAGTTTCAAGCGAGTACTAGCATTTAACTTGTATTTCTCGAAAAATCAGGTATTCATCCTATAGTCGAAATGTCATAATTAAAACGCTTTTCAAGCTCTGAAAACAAAATAATTCAACATTTAAATGAAAATCATCACTGGCTTGGTCTGTAGAGAAAATGAGTTTGAAACGAGAATTAGCATTTAACGCGAATTTTTCGAAAAATCAAGTTATGATCCTATTGGCCAAATGTAATAATTAAAACGCATTTCAGGAGCTTAAAAGCATAATAAAACAACATTTTGAAGAAAATAATCACTGGCTTGTTGTGTATAGTGAATTAGTCTCATTGAGTATTTGCATTAAACGCATATTTGTCGAAAAATCAAGTTTTTATCCTATATTCGAAATGTCTGAATTAAAATGTTTTTCAGGCTCTAAAAAGCTTAATAATCTAACATTTTAATGAAAATCATTATTGTTATTCTTTCTTCCATTTTCAGTCTAACTACTATTACCCTTGAATTCACTGGTTCCCATGATTCCACCCTTTCTTCCATTTACTCATTAACTATTGTTCCAACTCCCTCCTTAGCTCTTCTTCCTCTACCTACTCCAACATATCTCAGCACATATCCTCTTTCAAGGCACATTATAACAATAATACAAGTTTATGCCCCGACAAATGATCAGGAGAAAGAAGTTTTCTATACTCAATTACAAAGAGTAGTGATTAAAGAGAATGAAGAGAATAGGAAGGTAATCTTGATGGGAGATCTTATTGGTAGAACTGGAAACAATAGGATAAGGTAACATGGTTGTATTGTAACATATGGAGGGGAATATGTGATAAATGAAAATGGAAAAAGATTAATAGAATTCTGTGTAGAGAACCAATTGCTACAAGGAAACTCCTTTTACCAGCATAAGAAAATTCATAAAATCACTTGTGAAGATGAGGGAAGGGAGTCAAAGAGTATAATAGACTACATAATTAACGCAAGAGCATTTCGATATGCCTTTATGAATGTAAAGGTAATTCGAGGTGCTGAATTGAGTACTGACCACAGACTGCTAATAGCGATAACAAGATTTAAGAGGAATAATAGAGAAAGAGATAGGAAGTTTGAAAAGATATAAGTAAAGCAGCTGGCTAAGGAAGAGAAGAGAAAACAGTATAAGGAACTAGAAGAAGAAAAATGGAATGAATTGGAAATAAGAGGAATTTAAATTGACAGTATGTGGGAAAAATTTCAGGAAGTGATACTATATGCAGCAATTGAAGTACGTGGAATAGTTAGGGTGAATACAAAAAGGAAAAGAACTAATTGGTGGAGGGATGAAGTAAAGAGGAAAGTGAAAGAGAAAAAGAAAGCATGGAAGAATTACCTAGGATTAAGATCAGAGGAACATAGGTTAATTAATATATGTTCACAAAAGAAATGAGAGTAAATGGTCTGTAGACGACGCAAAGCGAAGATCATGGGAGAAGTTTGGAAATGATATTGAACAAAGTTTTGTAGAACATAGAAAGCAGTTCTGGAATATGGTTAAAAGCCTGAAAGGAAAATGGGGAAAAGCAGCAAGAACTATAAGAAATAAGGAAAATGTTCTAGTCATAGGAAGGGAGAATGTGATGGAGGAATGGAGAAAATACTATAAAGAAAAGTTCAAGTATAGGACAAATGAGCAAGAACAAGATGAGGAGCAGGACCAGTAAAAAGAGGAGGTTGAGAGAATAAGAAACAGAGAAGAGGAGGAGCATGTAGAAGAAGATATGATGATAACAGAGAATGACGTGAGAAAAGCAATTCAACGGATACGAATTGGGAAAGCAGCAGCATGGAATGGAATAGCACCAGAATTTATAAAATATGGAGGACCATGAATGGCTGAAACACTACTATTATCCTTGAATTCACTGGTTCCCATGATTCCATCCTTTCTTCCATTTGCTCATTAACTATTATTCCAACTCCCTCCTCAGATCTTCTTCCTCTACCTACTCCAACATATCTCAGCACCTAAGACTATACCAGAAGAGTGTAAAAGGAACAGTACACAAGAAAGGGAGTAATAAGGAATGTGATAATTCTAGAGCAATATGTCTATCATCAGTGGTATATAAGATGAATACGAATATATTGGAAAGGAGGCTGAGAAAAATTATAGAGGGAAAACTTGAAGAGGAACAAGCTGGATTTAGACCTGGGAGACAGACTCAAGATCACATTTTTAATTTAGTAACAATGATGTGTAAAATGCTGGACAAAAATAAAAGAAAGCGGCATTTAACTCGGTACCTAGAAAATATCTATGGGAGGCATTAGAAAGAAAGGAAGTACCTAAGGAACTTATTGAAGCAATAAGAAGTGTATATAAGGATGTAAAAGGAATATCATGAATAGAAGGAAACGAGTCTAAGGAATTTCAAACAGAAAAAGGAATTAAACAGGGAGATAGTCTCAGTTCTTTAATTTTCATTAATGTAATGGATGAAATAACTAAAATTTGCAAAGGAAGAACCCCAAGAGTACAAATAGGATATTGGAATATGAGAGTAATACAACTGCAAGTACTGTTATATGCTGATGATATAGTTTAGTTGCTAGCAGTGAAGAGAATTTACAGAAGAGCGTAATAGAATGGGGAGAAGAACTTGCGAGAAAAGGTATGAAGATTAATATTAAGAAATGTAAAGTTATGCAGGTGGTAAATGGAGAAAAAGATCATGAAATAGCAATTAGATATGGAAACGAGAAGTTGGAAGAAGTGGATGAATATGGATATTTAGGAACCATCATAACAAGTGATGGTAGGTGTGATGAAGAAATCCTAAATAGGAAAAGAAAAGCAAATACAGTATATTATCAGTTCAGTAAAACAATAATGGGAAAGAAAGAAGTGTCAGTAAAGACAAAAATGCAGCTATACAAATCAGTATTGGTCCCTTCATTAACATATGGAATGGTAAGTTTACCACTTTAAGATAAACATCTGAGTAAAATTCAGGCTAGTGAAATGAAATACCTGAGAAGAGCTGTTAATAAGACTAGGAGAGATAAAGTGAGGAATGAAAGAATAAGAAGAAAAGTGGAACAGGAGTCGCTAGAGAAAATATTTGAAAAGAGACAGCTAAAGTAGTGGGACATGTATTCAGAATGAATGAAGACAAAAAGGTAAAGCAAATTCTAGAAGTAAAGGTGCAAGGTAGGAGAGGTTACCGGAAGACCAAGGATAATGTTTGAAGACAGAATGGAAAAGATTGGAAGAAAATGGAATAAGACAATAAATATGATGAAGAGAATGATGAGAAACAGACAGGAATGGAGGAGATGGATCGAGGAAACCAACCCTACTCTATGATGGCAGAAGGGGACTAAAGGAAGAAGAGGAAGAATGAAAATCATATCTGGCTAGTTCTGGAGAGAAAATGAGTTTCAAAGAAATACTAGAATTCAACGCGTACTTCTCGAAATATCAAATATTCCTTCTATAGTCGAAATGTCATAATTAAAACGCTTTTCGGGTTTTGTAAAGCTCAATAATTTAACATTTTAATGAAAATCATCTCTGGCTTAGTCTGCAGAGAAAATGAGTTTCAAGCGAGTACTTGTATTTCTCGAAAAATCAGGTATTCATCCTATAGTCGAAATGTCATAATTAAAACGCTTTCAATGCTCTGAAAACAAAATAATTCAACATTTAAATGAAAATCATCAGTGGCTTGGTCTGTAGAGAAAGTGAGTTTCCATCGAGAATTAGCATTTAACGCGAATTTTTCGAAAAATCAAGTTATGATCCTATTGGCCAAATGTAATAATTAAAACGCATTTCAGGCGCTTAAGAGCATAATAAAACAACATTTTGAAGAAAATAATCGCTGGCTTGTTGTGTATAGTGTATTAGTCTCATTGAGTATTTGCATTAAACGCATATTTGTAGAAAAATCAAGTTTTTATCCTATATTCGAAATGTCTGAATTAAAATGGTTTTCAAGCTCTAAAAAGCTTAATAATCTAACATTTTAATGAAAATCATTATTGTTATTCTTTCTTCCATTTTCAGTCTAACTACTATTACCCTTGAATTCACTGGTTCCCATGATTCCACCCTTTCTTCCATTTACTCATTAACTATTGTTCCAACTCCCTCCTTAGCTCTTCTTCCTCTACCTACTCCAACATATCTCAGCACATATCCTCTTTCAAGGCACATTATAACAATAATACAAGTTTATGCCCCGACAAATGATCAGGAGAAAGAAGTTTTCTATACTCAATTACAAAGAGTAGTGAATAAAGAGAATGAAGAGAATAGGAAGGTAATCTTGATGGGAGATCTTATTGGTAGAACTGGAAACAATAGGATAAGGTAACATGGTTGTATTGTAACATATGGAGGGGAATATGTGATAAATGAAAATGGAAAAAGATTAATAGAATTCTGTGTAGAGAACCAATTGCTACAAGGAAACTCCTTTTTCCAGCATAAGAAAATTCATAAAATCACTTATGAAGCTGAGGGAAGGGAGTCAAAGAGTATAATAGACTACATATTTAACGCAAGAGCATTTCGATATGCCTTTATGAATGTAAAGGTAATTCGAGGTTCTGAATTGAGTACTGACCACAGACTGCTAATAGCGATAACAAGATTTAAGAGGAATAATAGAGAAAGAGATAGGAAGTTTGAAAAGATATAAGTAAAGCAATTTTCTAAGGAAGAGAAGAGAAAACAGTATAAGGAACTAGTAGAAGAAAAATGGAATGAATTGGAAATAAGAGGAATTTAAATTGACAGTATGTGGGAAAAATTTAAGGAAGTGATACTATATGCAGCAATTGAAGTACGTGAAATAGTTAGGGTGAATACAAAAAGGAAAAGAACTAATTGGTGGAGGGATGAAGTAAAGAGGAAAGTGAAAGAGAAAAAGAAAGCATGGAAGAATTACCTAGGATTAAGATCAGAGGAACATAGGTTAATTAATATATGTTCAAAAAAGAAATGAGAGTAAATGGTCTGTAGACGACGCAAAGCGAAGATCATGGGAGAAGTTTGGAAATGATATTGAACAAAGTTTTGTAGAACATAGAAAGCAGTTCTGGAATATGGTTAAAAGTTTGAAAGGAAAATGGGGAAAAGCAGCAAGAACTATAAGAAATAAGGAAAATGTTCTAGTCATAGGAAGGGAGATTGTGATGGAGGAATGGAGAAAATACTATAAAGAAAAGTTCAAGTATAGGACAAATGAGCAAGAACAAGATGAGGAGCAGGACCAGTAAAAAGAGGAGGTTGAGAGAATAAGAAACAGAGAAGAGGAGGAGCATGTAGAAGAAGATATGATGATAACAGAGAATGACGTGAGAAAAGCAATTCAACGGATACGAATTGGGAAAGCAGCAGCATGGAATGGAATAGCACCAGAATTTATAAAATATGGAGGACCATGAATGGCTGAAACACTAATATTATCCTTGAATTCACTGGTTCCCATGATTCCACCCTTTCTTCCATTTGCTCATTAACTATTATTCCAACTCCCTCCTCAGATCTTCTTCCTCTACCTACTCCAACATATCTCAGCACCTAAGACTATACCAGAAGAGTGTAAAAGGAACAGTACACAAGAAAGGGAGTAATAAGGAATGTGATAATTCTAGAGCAATATGTCTATCATCAGTGGTATATAAGATGAATACGAATATATTGGAAAGGAGGCTGAGAAAAATTATAGAGGGAAAACTTGAAGAGGAACAAGCTGTATTTAGACCTGGGAGACAGACTCAAGATCACATTTTTAATTTAGTAACAATGATGTGGAAAATGCTGGACAAAAATAAAAGAAAGCGGCATTTAACTCGGTACCTAGAAAATATCTATGGGAGGCATTAGAAAGTAAGGAAGTACCTAAGGAACTTATTGAAGCAATAAGAAGTGTATATAAGGATGTAAAAGGAATAGCATGAATAGAAGGAAACGAGTCTAAGGAATTTCAAACAGAAAAAGGAATTAAACAGGGAGATAGTCTCAGTTCTTTAATTTTCATTAATGTAATGGATGAAATAACTAAAATTTGCAAAGGAAGAACCCCAAGAGTACAAATAGGATATTGGAATATGAGAGTAATACAACTGCAAGTACTGTTATATGCTGATGATATAGTTTAGTTGCTAGCAGTGAAGAGAATTTACAGAAGAGCGTAATAGAATGGGGAGAAGAACTTGCGAGAAAAGGTATGAAGATTAATATTAAGAAAAGTAAAGTTATGCAGGTGGTAAATGGAGAAAAAGATCATGAAATAGCAATTAGATATGGAAACGAGAATTTGGAAGAAGTAGATGAATATGGATATTTAGGAACCATCATAACAAGTGATGGTAGGTGTGATGAAGAAATCCTAAATATGAAAAGAAAAGCAAATACAGTATATTATCAGTTCAGTAAAACAATAATGGGAAAGAAAGAAGTGGCAGTAAAGACAAAAATGCAGCTATACAAATCAGTATTGGTACCTTCATTAACATATGGAATGGAAAGTTTACCACTTTAAGATAAACATCTGAGTAAAATTCAGGCTAGTGAAATGAAATACCTGAGAAGAGCTGTTAATAAGACTAGGAGAGATAAAGTGAGGAATGAAAGAATAAGAAGAAAAGTGGAACAGGAGTCGCTAGAGAAAATATTTGAAAAGAGACAGCTAAAGTAGTGGGACATGTATTCAGAATGAATGAAGACAAAAAGGTAAAGCAAATTCTAGAAGTAAAGGTGCAAGGTAGGAGAGGTTAGCGGAAGACCAAGGATAATGTTTGAATACAGAATGGAAAAGATTGGAAGAAAATGGAATAAGACAATAAATATGATGAAGAGAATGATGAGAAACAGACAGGAATGGAGGAGATGGATCGAGGAAACCAACCCTACTCTATGATGGCAGAAGGGGACTAAAGGAAGAAGAGGAAGAATGAAAATCATATCTGGCTAGTTCTGGAGAGAAAATGAGTTTCAAAGAAATACTAGAATTCAACGCGTACTTCTCGAAATATCAAATATTCCTTCTATAGTCGAAATGTCATAATTAAAACGCTTTTCGGGTTTTGTAAAGATCAATAATTTAACATTTTAATGAAAATCATCTCTGGCTTAGTCTGCAGAGAAAATGAGTTTCAAGCGAGTACTTGTATTTCTCGAAAAATCAGGTATTCATCCTATAGTCGAAATGTCATAATTAAAACGCTTTCAATGCTCTGAAAACAAAATAATTCAACATTTAAATGAAAATCATCAGTGGCTTGGTCTGTAGAGAAAGTGAGTTTCCATCGAGAATTAGCATTTAACGCGAATTTTTCGAAAAATCAAGTTATGATCCTATTGGCCAAATGTAATAATTAAAACGCATTTCAGGCGCTTAAAAGCATAATAAAACAACATTTTGAAGAAAATAATCGCTGGCTTGTTGTGTATAGTGTATTAGTCTCATTGAGTATTTGCATTAAACGCATATTTGTCGAAAAATAAAGTTTTTATCCTATATTCGAAATGTCAGAAGTAAAATATTTTTCAGGCTCTAAAAAGCTTAGTAATTTAACAATTTAAATAAAATCATTATTGTTATTCTTTCTTCCATTCTCAGTCTAACTACTATTACCCTTGAATTCACTGGTTCCCATGATTCCACCCTTTCTTCCATTTACTCATTAACTATTGTTCCAACTCCCTCCTCAGCTCTTCTTCCTCTACCTACTCCAACATATCTCAGCACCTAAGACTATACCAGAAGAGTGTAAAAGGAACAGTACACAAGAAAGGGAGTAATAAGGAATGTGATAATTCTAGAGCAATATGTCTATCATCAGTGGTATATAAGATGAATACGAATATATTGGAAAGGAGGCTGAGAAAAATTATAGAGGGAAAACTTGAAGAGGAACAAGCTGGATTTAGACCTGGGAGACAGACTCAAGATCACATTTTTAATTTAGTAACAATGATGGGGAAAATGCTGGACAAACATAAAAGAATATACTTAGCATTTCTAGACTTGAAAGCGGCATTTGACTCGGTACCTAGAAAGTATCTATGGGAGGCATTAGAAAGTAAGGAAGTACCTAAGGAACTTATTGAAGCAATAAGAAGTGTATATAAGGATGTAAAAGGAATAGCATGAATAGAAGGAAACGAGTCTAAGGAATTTCAAACAGAAAAAGGAATTAAACAGGGAGATAGTCTCAGTCTTTTACTTTTCATTAATGTAATGGATGAAATAACTAAAATTTGCAAAAGAAGAACCCCAAGAGTACAAATAGGATATTGGAATATGAGAGTAATACAACTGCAAGTACTGTTATATGCTGATGATATAGTTTAGTTGCTAGCAGTGAAGAGAATTTACAGAAGAGCGTAATAGAATGGGGAGAAGAACTTGCGAGAAAAGGTATGAAGTTATGCAGGTGGTAAAAGGAGAAAAAGATCAGAAATAGCAATTAGATATGGAAACGAGAAGTTGGAAGAAGTAGATGAATATGGATATTTAGGAACCATCATAACAAGTGATGGTAGGTGTGATGAAGAAATCCTAAATAGGAAAAGAAAAGCAAATACAGTATATTATCAGTTCAGTAAAACAATAATTGGAAAGAAAGAAGTGGCAGTGAAGACAAAAATGCAGCTAT
This sequence comes from Lepisma saccharinum, assembly GCF_977018435.1. Lineage (NCBI taxonomy): Eukaryota > Metazoa > Arthropoda > Insecta > Zygentoma > Lepismatidae > Lepisma > Lepisma saccharinum. Next base: position 34,990,019 of record NC_139254.1, read on the forward strand.
ACAAATCAGTATTGGTCCCTTCATTAACATATGGAATGGAAAGTTTACCACTTTAAGATAAACATCTGAGTAATTTCAGGCTAGTGAAATGAAATACCTGAGAAGAGCTGTTAATAAGACAAGGAGAGATAAAGTGAGGAATGAAAAAATAAGAAGAAATGTGGAACAGGAGTCGCTAGAGAAAATAATTGAAAAGAGACAGCTAAAGTAGTGGGACATGTATTCAGATTGAATGAAGACAAAAAGGTAAAGCAAATTCTAGAAGTAAAGGTGCAAGGTAGGAGAGGTTAGCGGAAGACCAAGGATAATGTTTGATGACAGAATGGAAAAGATTGGAAGAAAACGGAATAAAACAATAAATATGATGAAGAGAATGATGAGAAACAGACAGGAATGGAGGAGATGGATCGAGGCAACCAACCCTACTCTATGATGGCAAAAGGGGACTAAAGGAAGAAGAGGAAGAATGAAAATCATATCTGGCTAGTTCTGGAGAGAAAATGAGTTTCAAGGAAATACTAGAATTCAACGCGTACTTCTCGAAATATCAAATATTCCTTCTAGAGTCGAAATGTCATAATTAAAACGCTTTTCGGGTTTTGTAAAGCTCAATAATTTAACATTTTAATGAAAATCATCTCTGGCTTAGTCTGCAGAGAAAATGAGTTTCAAGCGAGTACTAGCATTTAACTTGTATTTCTCGAAAAATCAGGTATTCATCCTATAGTCGAAATGTCATAATTAAAACGCATTCAAAGCTCTGAAAACAAAATAATTCAACATTTAAATGAAAATCATCAGTGGCTTGGTCTGTAGAGAAAGTGAGTTTCCATCGAGAATTAGCATTTAACGCGAATTTTTCGAAAAATCAAGTTATGATCCTATTGGCCAAATGTAATAATTAAAACGCATTTCAGGCGCTTAAGAGCATAATAAAACAACATTTTGAAGAAAATAATCGCTGGCTTGTTGTGTATAGTGTATTAGTCTCATTGAGTATTTGCATTAAACGCATATTTGTAGAAAAATCAAGTTTTTATCCTATATTCCAAATGTCTGAATTAAAATGTTTTTCAAGCTCTAAAAAGCTTAATAATCTAACATTTTAATGAAAATCATTATTGTTATTCTTTCTTCCATTTTCAGTCTAACTACTATTACCCTTGAATTCACTGGTTCCCATGATTCCACCCTTTCTTCCATTTACTCATTAACTATTGTTCCAACTCCCTCCTTAGCTCTTCTTCCTCTACCTACTCCAACATATCTCAGCACATATCCTCTTTCAAGGCACATTATAACAATAATACAAGTTTATGCCCCGACAAATGATCAGGAGAAAGAAGTTTTCTATACTCAATTACAAAGAGTAGTGAATAAAGAGAATGAAGAGAATAGGAAGGTAATCTTGATGGGAGATCTTATTGGTAGAACTGGAAACAATAGGATAAGGTAACATGGTTGTATTGTAACATATGGAGGGGAATATGTGATAAATGAAAATGGAAAAAGATTAATAGAATTCTGTGTAGAGAACCAATTGCTACAAGGAAACTCCTTTTTCCAGCATAAGAAAATTCATAAAATCACTTATGAAGCTGAGGGAAGGGAGTCAAAGAGTATAATCGACTACATATTTAACGCAAGAGCATTTCGATATGCCTTTATGAATGTAAAGGTAATTCGAGGTTCTGAATTGAGTACTGACCACAGACTGCTAATAGCGATAACAAGATTTAAGAGGAATAATAGAGAAAGAGATAGGAAGTTTGAAAAGATATAAGTAAAGCAATTTTCTAAGGAAGAGAAGAGAAAACAGTATAAGGAACTAGTAGAAGAAAAATGGAATGAATTGGAAATAAGAGGAATTTAAATTGACAGTATGTGGGAAAAATTTAAGGAAGTGATACTATATGCAGCAATTGAAGTACGTGGAATAGTTAGGGTGAATACAAAAAGGAAAAGAACTAATTGGTGGAGGGATGAAGTAAAGAGGAAAGTGAAAGAGAAAAAGAAAGCATGGAAGAATTACCTAGGATTAAGATCAGAGGAACATAGGTTAATTAATATATGTTCAAAAAAGAAATGAGAGTAAATGGTCTGTAGACGACGCAAAGCGAAGATCATGGGAGAAGTTTGGAAATGATATTGAACAAAGTTTTGTAGAACATAGAAAGCAGTTCTGGAATATGGTTAAAATTTGAAAGGAAAATGGGGAAAAGCAGCAAGAACTATAAGAAATAAGGAAAATGTTCTAGTCATAGGAAGGGAGATTGTGATGGAGGAATGGAGAAAATACTATAAAGAAAAGTTCAAGTATAGGACAAATGAGCAAGAACAAGATGAGGAGCAGGACCAGTAAAAAGAGGAGGTTGAGAGAATAAGAAACAGAGAAGAGGAGGAGCATGTAGAAGAAGATATGATGATAACAGAGAATGACGTGAGAAAAGCAATTCAACGGATACGAATTGGGAAAGCAGCAGCATGGAATGGAATAGCACCAGAATTTATAAAATATGGAGGACCATGAATGGCTGAAACACTAATATTATCCTTGAATTCACTGGTTCCCATGATTCCACCCTTTCTTCCATTTGCTCATTAACTATTATTCCAACTCCCTCCTCAGATCTTCTTCCTCTACCTACTCCAACATATCTCAGCACCTAAGACTATACCAGAAGAGTGTAAAAGGAACAGTACACAAGAAAGGGAGTAATAAGGAATGTGATAATTCTAGAGCAATATGTCTATCATCAGTGGTATATAAGATGAATACGAATATATTGGAAAGGAGGCTGAGAAAAATTATAGAGGGAAAACTTGAAGAGGAACAAGCTGTATTTAGACCTGGGAGACAGACTCAAGATCACATTTTTAATTTAGTAACAATGATGTGGAAAATGCTGGACAAAAATAAAAGAAAGCGGCATTTAACTCGGTACCTAGAAAATATCTATGGGAGGCATTAGAAAGTAAGGAAGTACCTAAGGAACTTATTGAAGCAATAAGAAGTGTATATAAGGATGTAAAAGGAATAGCATGAATAGAAGGAAACGAGTCTAAGGAATTTCAAACAGAAAAAGGAATTAAACAGGGAGATAGTCTCAGTTCTTTAATTTTCATTAATGTAATGGATGAAATAACTAAAATTTGCAAAGGAAGAACCCCAAGAGTACAAATAGGATATTGGAATATGAGAGTAATACAACTGCAAGTACTGTTATATGCTGATGATATATGCAGTGAAGAGAATTTACAGAAGAGCGTAATAGAATGGGGAGAAGAACTTGCGAGAAAAGGTATGAAGATTAATATTAAGAAAAGTAAAGTTATGCAGGTGGTAAATGGAGAAAAAGATCATGAAATAGCAATTAGATATGGAAACGAGAATTTGGAAGAAGTAGATGAATATGGATATTTAGGAACCATCATAACAAGTGATGGTAGGTGTGATGAAGAAATCCTAAATATGAAAAGAAAAGCAAATACAGTATATTATCAGTTCAGTAAAACAATAATGGGAAAGAAAGAAGTGGCAGTAAAGACAAAAATGCAGCTCTACAAATCAGTATTGGTACCTTCATTAACATATGGAATGGAAAGTTTACCACTTTAAGATAAACATCTGAGTAAAATTCAGGCTAGTGAAATGAAATACCTGAGAAGAGCTGTTAATAAGACTAGGAGAGATAAAGTGAGGAATGAAAGAATAAGAAGAAAAGTGGAACAGGAGTCGCTAGAGAAAATATTTGAAAAGAGACAGCTAAAGTAGTGGGACATGTATTCAGAATGAATGAAGACAAAAAGGTAAAGCAAATTCTAGAAGTAAAGGTGCAAGGTAGGAGAGGTTAGCGGAAGACCAAGGATAATGTTTGAATACAGAATGGAAAAGATTGGAAGAAAATGGAATAAGACAATAAATATGATGAAGAGAATGATGAGAAACAGACAGGAATGGAGGAGATGGATCGAGGAAACCAACCCTACTCTATGATGGCAGAAGGGGACTAAAGGAAGAAGAGGAAGAATGAAAATCATATCTGGCTAGTTCTGGAGAGAAAATGAGTTTCAAAGAAATACTAGAATTCAACGCGTACTTCTCGAAATATCAAATATTCCTTCTATAGTCGAAATGTCATAATTAAAACGCTTTTCGGGTTTTGTAAAGCTCAATAATTTAACATTTTAATGAAAATCATCTCTGGCTTAGTCTGCAGAGAAAATGAGTTTCAAGCGAGTACTTGTATTTCTCGAAAAATCAGGTATTCATCCTATAGTCGAAATGTCATAATTAAAACGCTTTCAATGCTCTGAAAACAAAATAATTCAACATTTAAATGAAAATCATCAGTGGCTTGGTCTGTAGAGAAAGTGAGTTTCCATCGAGAATTAGCATTTAACGCGAATTTTTCGAAAAATCAAGTTATGATCCTATTGGCCAAATGTAATAATTAAAACGCATTTCAGGCGCTTAAAAGCATAATAAAACAACATTTTGAAGAAAATAATCGCTGGCTTGTTGTGTATAGTGTATTAGTCTCATTGAGTATTTGCATTAAACGCATATTTGTCGAAAAATAAAGTTTTTATCCTATATTCGAAATGTCAGAAGTAAAATATTTTTCAGGCTCTAAAAAGCTTAGTAATTTAACAATTTAAATAAAATCATTATTGTTATTCTTTCTTCCATTCTCAGTCTAACTACTATTACCCTTGAATTCACTGGTTCCCATGATTCCACCCTTTCTTGCATTTACTCATTAACTATTGTTCCAACTCCCTCCTTAGCTCTTCTTCCTCTACCTACTCCAACATATCTCAGCACATATCCTCTTTCAAGGCACATTTTAACAATAATACAAGTTTATGCCCCGACAAATGATCAGGACATATTGGAGAAAGAAGTTTTCTATACTCAATTACAAAGAGTAGTGTATAAAGTGAATGAAGAGAATAGGAAGGTAATCATGATGGGAGATCTTAATGGTAGAACTGGAAACAATAGGATAAAGTAACATGGTTGTATTGTAACATATGGAGGGGAATTTGTGATAAATGAAAATGGAAAAAGATTAATAGAATTCTGTGTAGAGAACCAATTGCTACAAGGAAACTCCTTTTTCCAGCATAAGAAAATTCATAAAATCACTTATGAAGCTGAGGGAAGGGAGTCAAAGAGTATAATAGACTACATATTTAACGCAAGAGCATTTCGATATGCCTTTATGAATGTAAAGGTAATTCGAGGTGCTGAATTGAGTACTGACCACAGACTGCTAATAGCGAAAACAAGATTTAAGAGGAATAATAGAGAAAGAGATAGGAAGTTTGAAAAGATATAAGTAAAGCAATTTTCTAAGGAAGAGAAGAGAAAACAGTATAAGGAACTAGTAGAAGAAAAATGGAATGAATTGGAAATAAGAGGAATTTAAATTGACAGTATGTGGGAAAAATTTAAGGAAGTGATACTATATGCAGCAATTGAAGTACGTGGAATAGTTAGGGTGAATACAAAAAGGAAAAGAACTAATTGGTGGAGGGATGAAGTAAAGAGGAAAGTGAAAGAGAAAAAGAAAGCATGGAAGAATTACCTAGGATTAAGATCAGAGGAACATAGGTTAATTAATATATGTTCAAAAAAGAAATGAGAGTAAATGGTCTGTAGACGACGCAAAGCGAAGATCATGGGAGAAGTTTGGAAATGATATTGAACAAAGTTTTGTAGAACATAGAAAGCAGTTCTGGAATATGGTTAAAAGCCTGAAAGGAAAATGGGGAAAAGCAGCAAGAACTATAAGAAATAAGGAAAATGTTCTAGTCATAGGAAGGGAGAATGTGATGGAGGAATGGAGAAAATACTATAAAGAAAAGTTCAAGTATAGGACAAATGAGCAAGAACAAGATGAGGAGCAGGACCAGTAAAAAGAGGAGGTTGAGAGAATAAGAAACAGAGAAGAGGAGGAGCATGTAGAAGAAGATATGATGATAACAGAGAATGACGTGAGAAAAGCAATTCAACGGATACGAATTGGGAAAGCAGCAGCATGGAATGGAATAGCACCAGAATTTATAAAATATGGAGGACCATGAATGGCTGAAACACTACTATTATCCTTGAATTCACTGGTTCCCATGATTCCACCCTTTCTGCCATTTGCTCATTAACTATTATTCCAACTCCCTCCTCAGCTCTTCTTCCTCTACCTACTCCAACATATCTCAGCACCTAAGACTATACCAGAAGAGTGTAAAAGGAACAGTACACAAGAAAGGGAGTAATAAGGAATGTGATAATTCTAGAGCAATATGTCTATCATCAGTGGTATATAAGATGAATACGAATATATTGGAAAGGAGGCTGAGAAAAATTATAGAGGGAAAACTTGAAGAGGAACAAGCTGGATTTAGACCTGGGAGACAGACTCAAGATCACATTTTTAATTTAGTAACAATGATGGGGAAAATGCTGGACAAACATATAAAAGAATATACTTAGCATTTCTAGACTTGAAAGCGGCATTTGACTCGGTACCTAGAAAGTATCTATGGGAGGCATTAGAAAGTAAGGAAGTACCTAAGGAACTTATTGAAGCAATAAGAAGTGTATATAAGGATGTAAAAGGAATAGCATGAATAGAAGGAAACGAGTCTAAGGAATTTCAAACAGAAAAAGGAATTAAACAGGGAGATAGTCTCAGTCTTTTACTTTTCATTAATGTAATGGATGAAATAACTAAAATTTGCAAAAGAAGAACCCCAAGAGTACAAATAGGATATTGGAATATGAGAGTAATACAACTGCAAGTACTGTTATATGCTGATGATATAGTTTAGTTGCTAGCAGTGAAGAGAATTTACAGAAGAGCGTAATAGAATGGGGAGAAGAACTTGCGAGAAAAGGTATGAAGTTATGCAGGTGGTAAAAGGAGAAAAAGATCAGAAATAGCAATTAGATATGGAAACGAGAAGTTGGAAGAAGTAGATGAATATGGATATTTAGGAACCATCATAACAAGTGATGGTAGGTGTGATGAAGAAATCCTAAATAGGAAAAGAAAAGCAAATACAGTATATTATCAGTTCAGTAAAACAATAATTGGAAAGAAAGAAGTGGCAGTGAAGACAAAAATGCAGCTATACAAATCAGTATTGGTCCCTTCATTAACATATGGAATGGAAAGTTTACCACTTTAAGATAAACATCTGAGTAAAATTCAGGCTAGTGAAATGAAATACCTGAGAAGAGCTGTTAATAAGACAAGGAGAGATAAAGTGAGGAATGAAAAAATAAGAAGAAATGTGGAACAGGAGTCGCTAGAGAAAATAATTGAAAAGAGACAGCTAAAGTAGTGGGACATGTATTCAGATTGAATGAAGACAAAAAGGTAAAGCAAATTCTAGAAGTAAAGGTGCAAGGTAGGAGAGGTTAGCGGAAGACCAAGGATAATGTTTGATGACAGAATGGAAAAGATTGGAAGAAAACGGAATAAAACAATAAATATGATGAAGAGAATGATGAGAAACAGACAGGAATGGAGGAGATGGATCGAGGCAACCAACCCTACTCTATGATGGCAAAAGGGGACTAGAGGAAGAAGAATAAGAATAAAAATCATATCTGGCTAGTTCTGGAGAGAAAATGAGTTTCAAAGAAATACTAGAATTCAACGCGTACTTCTCGAAATATCAAATATTCATTCTATAGTCGAAATGTCATAAGTGAAACGCTTTTCGGGTTTTGTAAAGCTCAATAATTTAACATTTTAATGAAAATCATCTCTGGCTTAGTCTGCAGAGAAAATGAGTTTCAAGCGAGTACTAGCATTTAACTTGTATTTTTCGAAAAATCAGGTATTCATCCTATAGTCGAAATGTCATAATTAAAACGCTTTTCAAGCTCTGAAAACAAAATAATTCAACATTTAAATGAAAATCATCACTGGCTTGGTCTGTAGAGAAAATGAGTTTGAAACGAGAATTAGCATTTAACGCGAATTTTTCGAAAAATCAAGTTATGATCCTATTGGCCAAATGTAATAATTAAAACGCATTTCAGGAGCTTAAAAGCATAATAAAACAACATTTTGAAGAAAATAATCACTGGCTTGTTGTGTATAGTGAATTAGTCTCATTGAGTATTTGCATTAAACGCATATTTGTAGAAAAATCAAGTTTTTATCCTATATTCGAAATGTCTGAATTAAAATGTTTTTCAAGCTCTAAAAAGCTTAATAATCTAACATTTTAATGAAAATCATTATTGTTATTCTTTCTTCCATTTTCAGTCAAACTACTATTACCTTTGAATTCACTGGTTCCCATGATTCCACCCTTTCTTACATTTACTCATTAACTATTGTTCCAACTCCCTCCTTAGCTCTTCTTCCTCTACCTACTCCAACATATCTCAGCACATATCCTCTTTCAAGGCACATTATAACAATAATACAAGTTTATGCCCCGACAAATGATCAGGAGAAAGAAGTTTTCTATACTCAATTACAAAGAGTAGTGAATAAAGAGAATGAAGAGAATAGGAAGGTAATCTTGATGGGAGATCTTATTGGTAAAACTGGAAACAATAGGATAAGGTAACATGGTTGTATTGTAACATATGGAGGGGAATATGTGATAAATGAAAATGGAAAAAGATTAATAGAATTCTGTGTAGAGAACCAATTGCTACAAGGAAACTCCTTTTACCAGCATAAGAAAATTCATAAAATCACTTATGAAGCTGAGGGAAGGGAGTCAAAGAGTATAATAGACTACATATTTAACGCAAGAGCATTTCGATATGCCTTTATGAATGTAAAGGTAATTCGAGGTGCTGAATTGAGTACTGACCACAGACTGCTAATAGCGATAACAAGATTTAAGAGGAATAGAGAAAGAGATAGGAAGTTTGAAAAGATATAAGTAAAGCAATTTTCTAAGGAAGAGAAGAGAAAACAGTATAAGGAACTAGTAGAAGAAAAATGGAATGAATTGGAAATAAGAGGAATTTAAATTGACAGTATGTGGGAAAAATTTAAGGAAGTGATACTATATGCAGCAATTGAAGTACGTGGAATAGTTAGGGTGAATACAAAAAGGAAAAGAACTAATTGGTGGAGGGATGAAGTAAAGAGGAAAGTGAAAGAGAAAAAGAAAGCATGGAAGAATTACCTAGGATTAAGATCAGAGGAACATAGGTTAATTAATATATGTTCAAAAAAGAAATGAGAGTAAATGGTCTGTAGACGACGCAAAGCGAAGATCATGGGAGAAGTTTGGAAATGATATTGAACAAAGTTTTGTAGAACATAGAAAGCAGTTCTGGAATATGGTTAAAAGCCTGAAAGGAAAATGGGGAAAAGCAGCAAGAACTATAAGAAATAAGGAAAATGTTCTAGTCATAGGAAGGGAGAATGTGATGGAGGAATGGAGAAAATACTATAAAGAAAAGTTCAAGTATAGGACAAATGAGCAAGAACAAGATGAGGAGCAGGACCAGTAAAAAGAGGAGGTTGAGAGAATAAGAAACAGAGAAGAGGAGGAGCATGTAGAAGAAGATATGATGATAACAGAGAATGACGTGAGAAAAGCAATTCAACGGATACGAATTGGGAAAGCAGCAGCATGGAATGGAATAGCACCAGAATTTATAGAATATGGAGGACCATGAATGGCTGAAACACTACTATTATCCTTGAATTCACTGGTTCCCATGATTCCACCCTTTCTTCCATTTGCTCATTAACTATTATTCCAACTCCCTCCTCAGCTCTTCTTCCTCTACCTACTCCAACATATCTCAGCACCTAAGACTATACCAGAAGAGTGTAAAAGGAACAGTACACAAGAAAGGGAGTAATAAGGAATGTGATAATTCTAGAGCAATATGTCTATCATCAGTGGTATATAAGATGAATACGAATATATTGGAAAGGAGGCTGAGAAAAATTATAGAGGGAAAACTTGAAGAGGAACAAGCTGGATTTAGACCTGGGAGACAGACTCGAGATCACATTTTTAATTTAGTAACAATGATGGGGAAAATGCTGGACAAACATAAAAGAATATACTTAGCATTTCTAGACTTGAAAGCGGCATTTGACTCGGTACCTAGAAAATATCTATGGGAGGCATTAGAAAGTAAGGAAGTACCTAAGGAACTTATTGAAGCAATAAGAAGTGTATATAAGGATGTAAAAGGAATAGCATGAATAGAAGGAAACGAGTCTAAGGAATTTCAAACAGAAAAAGGAATTAAACAGGGAGATAGTCTCAGTCTTTTACTTTTCATTAATGTAATGGATGAAATAACTAAAATTTGCAAAAGAAGAACCCCAAGAGTACAAATAGGATATTGGAATATGAGAGTAATACAACTGCAAGTACTGTTATATGCTGATGATATAGTTTAGTTGCTAGCAGTGAAGAGAATTTACAGAAGAGCGTAATAGAATGGGGAGAAGAACTTGCGAGAAAAGGTATGAAGTTATGCAGGTGGTAAAAGGAGAAAAAGATCAGAAATAGCAATTAGATATGGAAACGAGAAGTTGGAAGAAGTAGATGAATATGGATATTTAGGAACCATCATAACAAGTGATGGTAGGTGTGATGAAGAAATCCTAAATAGGAAAAGAAAAGCAAATACAGTATATTATCAGTTCAGTAAAACAATAATGGGAAAGAAAGAAGTGGCAGTAAAGACAAAAATGCAGCTATACAAATCAGTATTGGTCCCTTCATTAATATATGGAATGGTAAGTTTACCACTTCAAGATAAACATCTGAGTAAAATTCAGGCTAGTGAAATAAAATACCTGAGAAGAGCTGTTAATAAGACTAGGAGAGATAGAGTGAGGAATTAAAAAATAAAGAAGAAAAGTGGAACAGGAGTCGCTAGAGAAAATAATTGAAAAGAGACAGCTAAAGTAGTGGGGCATGTATTCAGAATGAATGAAGACAAACAGGTAGTCTGTAGAGAAAATGAGTTTCAAACGAGAATTAGCATTTAACGCGAATTTTTCGAAAAATCAAGTTATGATCCTATTGGCCAAATGTAATAATTAAAACGCATTTCAGGAGCTTAAAAGCATAATAAAACAACATTTTGAAGAAAATAATCACTGGCTTGTTGTGTATAGTGAATTAGTCTCATTGAGTATTTGCATTAAACGCATATTTGTAGAAAAATCAAGTTTTTATCCTATATTCGAAATGTCTGAATTAAAATGTTTTTCAAGCTCTAAAAAGCTTAATAATCTAACATTTTAATGAAAATCATTATTGTTATTCTTTCTTCCATTTTCAGTCTAACTACTATTACCCTTGAATTCACTGGTTCCCATGATTCCACCCTTTCTTGCATTTACTCATTAACTATTGTTCCAACTCCCTCCTTAGCTCTTCTTCCTCTACCTACTCCAACATATCTCAGCACATATCCTCTTTCAAGGCACATTATAACAATAATACAAGTTTATGCCCCGACAAATGATCAGGAGAAAGAAGTTTTCTATACTCAATTACAAAGAGTAGTGAATAAAGAGAATGAAGAGAATAGGAAGGTAATCTTGATGGGAGATCTTATTGGTAGAACTGGAAACAATAGGATAAGGTAACATGGTTGTATTGTAACATATGGAGGGGAATATGTGATAAATGAAAATGGAAAAAGATTAATAGAATTCTGTGTAGAGAACCAATTGCTACAAGGAAACTCCTTTTTCCAGCATAAGAAAATTCATAAAATCACTTATGAAGCTGAGGGAAGGGAGTCAAAGAGTATAATAGACTACATAATTAACGCAAGAGCATTTCGATATGCCTTTATGAATGTAAAGGTAATTCGAGGTGCTGAATTGAGTACTGACCACAGACTGCTAATAGCGATAACAAGATTTAAGAGGAATAATAGAGAAAGAGATAGGAAGTTTGAAAAGATATAAGTAAAGCAGCTGGCTAAGGAAGAGAAGAGAAAACAGTATAAGGAACTAGAAGAAGAAAAATGGAATGAATTGGAAATAAGAGGAATTTAAATTGACAGTATGTGGGAAAAATTTCAGGAAGTGATACTATATGCAGCAATTGAAGTACGTGGAATAGTTAGGGTGAATACAAAAAGGAAAAGAACTAATTGGTGGAGGGATGAAGTAAAGAGGAAAGTGAAAGAGAAAAAGAAAGCATGGAAGAATTACCTAGGATTAAGATCAGAGGAACATAGGTTAATTAATATATGTTCAAAAAAGAAATGAGAGTAAATGGTCTGTAGACGACGCAAAGCGAAGATCATGGGAGAAGTTTGGAAATGATATTGAACAAAGTTTTGTAGAACATAGAAAGCAGTTCTGGAATATGGTTAAAAGCCTGAAAGGAAAATGGGGAAAAGCAGCAAGAACTATAAGAAATAAGGAAAATGTTCTAGTCATAGGAAGGGAGAATGTGATGGAGGAATGGAGAAAATACTATAAAGAAAAGTTCAAGTATAGGACAAATGAGCAAGAACAAGATGAGGAGCAGGACCAGTAAAAAGAGGAGGTTGAGAGAATAAGAAACAGAGAAGAGGAGGAGCATGTAGAAAAAGATATGATGATAACAGAGAATGACGTGAGAAAAGCAATTCAACGGATACGAATTGGGAAAGCAGCAGCATGGAATGGAATAGCACCAGAATTTATAAAATATGGAGGACCATGAATGGCTGAAACACTACTATTATCCTTGAATTCACTGGTTCCCATGATTCCATCCTTTCTTCCATTTGCTCATTAACTATTATTCCAACTCCCTCCTCAGATCTTCTTCCTCTACCTACTCCAACATATCTCAGCACCTAAGACTATACCAGAAGAGTGTAAAAGGAACAGTACACAAGAAAGGGAGTAATAAGGAATGTGATAATTCTAGAGCAATATGTCTATCATCAGTGGTATATAAGATGAATACGAATATATTGGAAAGGAGGCTGAGAAAAATTATAGAGGGAAAACTTGAAGAGGAACAAGCTGGATTTAGACCTGGGAGACAGACTCAAGATCACATTTTTAATTTAGTAACAATGATGTGTAAAATGCTGGAAAAAAATAAAAGAAAGCGGCATTTAACTCGGTACCTAGAAAATATCTATGGGAGGCATTAGAAAGAAAGGAAGTACCTAAGGAACTTATTGAAGCAATAAGAAGTGTATATAAGGATGTAAAAGGAATATCATGAATAGAAGGAAACGAGTCTAAGGAATTTCAAACAGAAAAAGGAATTAAACAGGGAGATAGTCTCAGTTCTTTAATTTTCATTAATGTAATGGATGAAATAACAAAAATTTGCAAAGGAAGAACCCCAAGAGTACAAATAGGATATTGGAATATGAGAGTAATACAACTGCAAGTACTGTTATATGCTGATGATATAGTTTAGTTGCTAGCAGTGAAGAGAATTTACAGAAGAGCGTAATAGAATGGGGAGAAGAACTTGCGAGAAAAGGTATGAAGATTAATATTAAGAAATGTAAAGTTATGCAGGTGGTAAATGGAGAAAAAGATCATGAAATAGCAATTAGATATGGAAACGAGAAGTTGGAAGAAGTGGATGAATATGGATATTTAGGAACCATCATAACAAGTGATGGTAGGTGTGATGAAGAAATCCTAAATAGGAAAAGAAAAGCAAATACAGTATATTATCAGTTCAGTAAAACAATAATGGGAATGAAAGAAGTGGCAGTAAAGACAAAAATGCAGCTATACAAATCAGTATTGGTACCTTCATTAACATATGGAATGGTAAGTTTACCACTTTAAGATAAACATCTGAGTAAAATTCAGGCTAGTGAAATGAAATACCTGAGAAGAGCTGTTAATAAGACTAGGAGAGATAAAGTGAGGAATGAAAGAATAAGAAGAAAAGTGGAACAGGAGTCGCTAGAGAAAATATTTGAAAAGAGACAGCTAAAGTAGTGGGACATGTATTCAGAATGAATGAAGACAAAAAGGTAAAGCAAATTCTAGAAGTAAAGGTGCAAGGTAGGAGAGGTTAGCGGAAGACCAAGGATAATGTTTGAAGACAGAATGGAAAAGATTGGAAGAAAATGGAATAAGACAATAAATATGATGAAGAGAATGATGAGAAACAGACAGGAATGGAGGAGATGGATCGAGGAAACCAACCCTACTCTATGATGGCAGAAGGGGACTAAAGGAAGAAGAGGAAGAATGAAAATCATATCTGGCTAGTTCTGGAGAGAAAATGAGTTTCAAAGAAATACTAGAATTCAACGCGTACTTCTCGAAATATCAAATATTCCTTCTAGAGTCGAAATGTCATAATTAAAACGCTTTTCGGGTTTTGTAAAGCTCAATAATTTAACATTTTAATGAAAATCATCTCTGGCTTAGTCTGCAGAGAAAATGAGTTTCAAGCGAGTACTAGCATTTAACTTGTATTTCTCGAAAAATCAGGTATTCATCCTATAGTCGAAATGTCATAATTAAAACGCATTCAAAGCTCTGAAAACAAAATAATTCAACATTTAAATGAAAATCATCAGTGGCTTGGTCTGTAGAGAAAGTGAGTTTCCATCGAGAATTAGCATTTAACGCGAATTTTTCGAAAAATCAAGTTATGATCCTATTGGCCAAATGTAATAATTAAAACGCATTTCAGGCGCTTAAGAGCATAATAAAACAACATTTTGAAGAAAATAATCGCTGGCTTGTTGTGTATAGTGTATTAGTCTCATTGAGTATTTGCATTAAACGCATATTTGTAGAAAAATCAAGTTTTTATTCTATATTCCAAATGTCTGAATTAAAATGTTTTTCAAGCTCTAAAAAGCTTAATAATCTAACATTTTAATGAAAATCATTATTGTTATTCTTTCTTCCATTTTCAGTCTAACTACTATTACCCTTGAATTCACTGGTTCCCATGATTCCACCCTTTCTTCCATTTACTCATTAACTATTGTTCCAACTCCCTCCTTAGCTCTTCTTCCTCTACCTACTCCAACATATCTCAGCACATATCCTCTTTCAAGGCACATTATAACAATAATACAAGTTTATGCCCCGACAAATGATCAGGAGAAAGAAGTTTTCTATACTCAATTACAAAGAGTAGTGAATAAAGAGAATGAAGAGAATAGGAAGGTAATCTTGATGGGAGATCTTATTGGTAGAACTGGAAACAATAGGATAAGGTAACATGGTTGTATTGTAACATATGGAGGGGAATATGTGATAAATGAAAATGGAAAAAGATTAATAGAATTCTGTGTAGAGAACCAATTGCTACAAGGAAACTCCTTTTTCCAGCATAAGAAAATTCATAAAATCACTTATGAAGCTGAGGGAAGGGAGTCAAAGAGTATAATAGACTACATATTTAACGCAAGAGCATTTCGATATGCCTTTATGAATGTAAAGGTAATTCGAGGTTCTGAATTGAGTACTGACCACAGACTGCTAATAGCGATAACAAGATTTAAGAGGAATAATAGAGAAAGAGATAGGAAGTTTGAAAAGATATAAGTAAAGCAATTTTCTAAGGAAGAGAAGAGAAAACAGTATAAGGAACTAGTAGAAGAAAAATGGAATGAATTGGAAATAAGAGGAATTTAAATTGACAGTATGTGGGAAAAATTTAAGGAAGTGATACTATATGCAGCAATTGAAGTACGTGGAATAGTTAGGGTGAATACAAAAAGGAAAAGAACTAATTGGTGGAGGGATGAAGTAAAGAGGAAAGTGAAAGAGAAAAAGAAAGCATGGAAGAATTACCTAGGATTAAGATCAGAGGAACATAGGTTAATTAATATATGTTCAAAAAAGAAATGAGAGTAAATGGTCTGTAGACGACGCAAAGCGAAGATCATGGGAGAAGTTTGGAAATGATATTGAACAAAGTTTTGTAGAACATAGAAAGCAGTTCTGGAATATGGTTAAAATTTGAAAGGAAAATGGGGAAAAGCAGCAAGAACTATAAGAAATAAGGAAAATGTTCTAGTCATACGAAGGGAGATTGTGATGGAGGAATGGAGAAAATACTATAAAGAAAAGTTCAAGTATAGGACAAATGAGCAAGAACAAGATGAGGAGCAGGACCAGTAAAAAGAGGAGGTTGAGAGAATAAGAAACAGAGAAGAGGAGGAGCATGTAGAAGAAGATATGATGATAACAGAGAATGACGTGAGAAAAGCAATTCAACGGATACGAATTGGGAAAGCAGCAGCATGGAATGGAATAGCACCAGAATTTATAAAATATGGAGGACCATGAGTGGCTGAAACACTAATATTATCCTTGAATTCACTGGTTCCCATGATTCCACCCTTTCTTCCATTTGCTCATTAACTATTATTCCAACTCCCTCCTCAGATCTTCTTCCTCTACCTACTCCAACATATCTCAGCACCTAAGACTATACCAGAAGAGTGTAAAAGGAACAGTACACAAGAAAGGGAGTAATAAGGAATGTGATAATTCTAGAGCAATATGTCTATCATCAGTGGTATATAAGATGAATACGAATATATTGGAAAGGAGGCTGAGAAAAATTATAGAGGGAAAACTTGAAGAGGAACAAGCTGTATTTAGACCTGGGAGACAGACTCAAGATCACATTTTTAATTTAGTAACAATGATGTGGAAAATGCTGGACAAAAATAAAAGAAAGCGGCATTTAACTCGGTACCTAGAAAATATCTATGGGAGGCATTAGAAAGTAAGGAAGTACCTAAGGAACTTATTGAAGCAATAAGAAGTGTATATAAGGATGTAAAAGGAATAGCATCAATAGAAGGAAACGAGTCTAAGGAATTTCAAACAGAAAAAGGAATTAAACAGGGAGATAGTCTCAGTCTTTTACTTTTCATTAATGTAATGGATGAAATAACTAAAATTTGCAAAAGAAGAACCCCAAGAGTACAAATAGGATATTGGAATATGAGAGTAATACAACTGCAAGTACTGTTATATGCTGATGATATATGCAGTGAAGAGAATTTACAGAAGAGCGTAATAGAATGGGGAGAAGAACTTGCGAGAAAAGGTATGAAGATTAATATTAAGAAAAGTAAAGTTATGCAGGTGGTAAATGGAGAAAAAGATCATGAAATAGCAATTAGATATGGAAACGAGAATTTGGAAGAAGTAGATGAATATGGATATTTAGGAACCATCATAACAAGTGATGGTAGGTGTGATGAAGAAATCCTAAATATGAAAAGAAAAGCAAATACAGTATATTATCAGTTCAGTAAAACAATAATGGGAAAGAAAGAAGTGGCAGTAAAGACAAAAATGCAGCTATACAAATCAGTATTGGTACCTTCATTAACATATGGAATGGAAAGTTTACCACTTTAAGATAAACATCTGAGTAAAATTCAGGCTAGTGAAATGAAATACCTGAGAAGAGCTGTTAATAAGGCTAGGAGAGATAAAGTGAGGAATGAAAGAATAAGAAGAAAAGTGGAACAGGAGTCGCTAGAGAAAATATTTGAAAAGAGACAGCTAAAGTAGTGGGACATGTATTCAGAATGAATGAAGACAAAAAGGTAAAGCAAATTCTAGAAGTAAAGGTGCAAGGTAGGAGAGGTTAGCGGAAGACCAAGGATAATGTTTGAATACAGAATGGAAAAGATTGGAAGAAAATGGAATAAGACAATAAATATGATGAAGAGAATGATGAGAAACAGACAGGAATGGAGGAGATGGATCGAGGAAACCAACCCTACTCTATGATGGCAGAAGGGGACTAAAGGAAGAAGAGGAAGAATGAAAATCATATCTGGCTAGTTCTGGAGAGAAAATGAGTTTCAAAGAAATACTAGAATTCAACGCGTACTTCTCGAAATATCAAATATTCCTTCTATAGTCGAAATGTCATAATTAAAACGCTTTTCGGGTTTTGTAAAGCTCAATAATTTAACATTTTAATGAAAATCATCTCTGGCTTAGTCTGCAGAGAAAATGAGTTTCAAGCGAGTACTTGTATTTCTCGAAAAATCAGGTATTCATCCTATAGTCGAAATGTCATAATTAAAACGCTTTCAATGCTCTGAAAACAAAATAATTCAACATTTAAATGAAAATCATCAGTGGCTTGGTCTGTAGAGAAAGTGAGTTTCCATCGAGAATTAGCATTTAACGCGAATTTTTCGAAAAATCAAGTTATGATCCTATTGGCCAAATGTAATAATTAAAACGCATTTCAGGCGCTTAAAAGCATAATAAAACAACATTTTGAAGAAAATAATCGCTGGCTTGTTGTGTATAGTGTATTAGTCTCATTGAGTATTTGCATTAAACGCATATTTGTCGAAAAATAAAGTTTTTATCCTATATTCGAAATGTCAGAAGTAAAATATTTTTCAGGCTCTAAAAAGCTTAGTAATTTAACAATTTAAATAAAATCATTATTGTTATTCTTTCTTCCATTCTCAGTCTAACTACTATTACCCTTGAATTCACTGGTTCCCATGATTCCACCCTTTCTTGCATTTACTCATTAACTATTGTTCCAACTCCCTCCTTAGCTCTTCTTCCTCTACCTACTCCAACATATCTCAGCACATATCCTCTTTCAAGGCACATTTTAACAATAATACAAGTTTATGCCCCGACAAATGATCAGGACATATTGGAGAAAGAAGTTTTCTATACTCAATTACAAAGAGTAGTGTATAAAGTGAATGAAGAGAATAGGAAGGTAATCATGATGGGAGATCTTAATGGTAGAACTGGAAACAATAGGATAAAGTAACATGGTTGTATTGTAACATATGGAGGGGAATTTGTGATAAATGAAAATGGAAAAAGATTAATAGAATTCTGTGTAGAGAACCAATTGCTACAAGGAAACTCCTTTTTCCAGCATAAGAAAATTCATAAAATCACTTATGAAGCTGAGGGAAGGGAGTCAAAGAGTATAATAGACTACATATTTAACGCAAGAGCATTTCGATATGCCTTTATGAATGTAAAGGTAATTCGAGGTGCTGAATTGAGTACTGACCACAGACTGCTAATAGCGATAACAAGATTTAAGAGGAATAATAGAGAAAGAGATAGGAAGTTTGAAAAGATATAAGTAAAGCAATTTTCTAAGGAAGAGAAGAGAAAACAGTATAAGGAACTAGTAGAAGAAAAATGGAATGAATTGGAAATAAGAGGAATTTAAATTGACAGTATGTGGGAAAAATTTAAGGAAGTGATACTATATGCAGCAATTGAAGTACGTGGAATAGTTAGGGTGAATACAAAAAGGAAAAGAACTAATTGGTGGAGGGATGAAGTAAAGAGGAAAGTGAAAGAGAAAAAGAAAGCATGGAAGAATTACCTAGGATTAAGATCAGAGGAACATAGGTTAATTAATATATGTTCAAAAAAGAAATGAGAGTAAATGGTCTGTAGACGACGCAAAGCGAAGATCATGGGAGAAGTTTGGAAATGATATTGAACAAAGTTTTGTAGAACATAGAAAGCAGTTCTGGAATATGGTTAAAAGCCTGAAAGGAAAATGGGGAAAAGCAGCAAGAACTATAAGAAATAAGGAAAATGTTCTAGTCATAGGAAGGGAGAATGTGATGGAGGAATGGAGAAAATACTATAAAGAAAAGTTCAAGTATAGGACAAATGAGCAAGAACAAGATGAGGAGCAGGACCAGTAAAAAGAGGAGGTTGAGAGAATAAGAAACAGAGAAGAGGAGGAGCATGTAGAAGAAGATATGATGATAACAGAGAATGACGTGAGAAAAGCAATTCAACGGATACGAATTGGGAAAGCAGCAGCATGGAATGGAATAGCACCAGAATTTATAAAATATGGAGGACCATGAGTGGCTGAAACACTACTATTATCCTTGAATTCACTGGTTCCCATGATTCCACCCTTTCTGCCATTTGCTCATTAACTATTATTCCAACTCCCTCCTCAGCTCTTCTTCCTCTACCTACTCCAACATATCTCAGCACCTAAGACTATACCAGAAGAGTGTAAAAGGAACAGTACACAAGAAAGGGAGTAATAAGGAATGTGATAATTCTAGAGCAATATGTCTATCATCAGTGGTATATAAGATGAATACGAATATATTGGAAAGGAGGCTGAGAAAAATTATAGAGGGAAAACTTGAAGAGGAACAAGCTGGATTTAGACCTGGGAGACAGACTCAAGATCACATTTTTAATTTAGTAACAATGATGGGGAAAATGCTGGACAAACATAAAAGAATATACTTAGCATTTCTAGACTTGAAAGCGGCATTTGACTCGGTACCTAGAAAGTATCTATGGGAGGCATTAGAAAGTAAGGAAGTACCTAAGGAACTTATTGAAGCAATAAGAAGTGTATATAAGGATGTAAAAGGAATAGCATGAATAGAAGGAAACGAGTCTAAGGAATTTCAAACAGAAAAAGGAATTAAACAGGGAGATAGTCTCAGTCTTTTACTTTTCATTAATGTAATGGATGAAATAACTAAAATTTGCAAAAGAAGAACCCCAAGAGTACAAATAGGATATTGGAATATGAGAGTAATACAACTGCAAGTACTGTTATATGCTGATGATATAGTTTAGTTGCTAGCAGTGAAGAGAATTTACAGAAGAGCGTAATAGAATGGGGAGAAGAACTTGCGAGAAAAGGTATGAAGTTATGCAGGTGGTAAAAGGAGAAAAAGATCAGAAATAGCAATTAGATATGGAAACGAGAAGTTGGAAGAAGTAGATGAATATGGATATTTAGGAACCATCATAACAAGTGATGGTAGGTGTGATGAAGAAATCCTAAATAGGAAAAGAAAAGCAAATACAGTATATTATCAGTTCAGTAAAACAATAATTGGAAAGAAAGAAGTGGCAGTGAAGACAAAAATGCAGCTATACAAATCAGTATTGGTCCCTTCATTAACATATGGAATGGAAAGTTTACCACTTTAAGATAAACATCTGAGTAAAATTCAGGCTAGTGAAATGAAATACCTGAGAAGAGCTGTTAATAAGACTAGGAGAGATAAAGTGAGGAATGAAAAAATAAGAAGAAATGTGGAACAGGAGTCGCTAGAGAAAATAATTGAAAAGAGACAGCTAAAGTAGTGGGACATGTATTCAGATTGAATGAAGACAAAAAGGTAAAGCAAATTCTAGAAGTAAAGGTGCAAGGTAGGAGAGGTTAGCGGAAGACCAAGGATAATGTTTGATGACAGAATGGAAAAGATTGGAAGAAAACGGAATAAAACAATAAATATGATGAAGAGAATGATGAGAAACAGACAGGAATGGAGGAGATGGATCGAGGCAACCAACCCTACTCTATGATGGCAAAAGGGGACTAGAGGAAGAAGAATAAGAATAAAAATCATATCTGGCTAGTTCTGGAGAGAAAATGAGTTTCAAAGAAATACTAGAATTCAACGCGTACTTCTCGAAATATCAAATATTCATTCTATAGTCGAAATGTCATAAGTGAAACGCTTTTCGGGTTTTGTAAAGCTCAATAATTTAACATTTTAATGAAAATCATCTCTGGCTTAGTCTGCAGAGAAAATGAGTTTCAAGCGAGTACTAGCATTTAACTTGTATTTCTCGAAAAATCAGGTATTCATCCTATAGTCGAAATGTCATAATTAAAACGCTTTTCAAGCTCTGAAAACAAAATAATTCAACATTTAAATGAAAATCATCACTGGCTTGGTCTGTAGAGAAAATGAGTTTGAAACGAGAATTAGCATTTAACGCGAATTTTTCGAAAAATCAAGTTATGATCCTATTGGCCAAATGTAATAATTAAAACGCATTTCAGGAGCTTAAAAACATAATAAAACAACATTTTGAAGAAAATAATCACTGGCTTGTTGTGTATAGTGAATTAGTCTCATTGAGTATTTGCATTAAACGCATATTTGTAGAAAAATCAAGTTTTTATCCTATATTCGAAATGTCTGAATTAAAATGTTTTTCAAGCTCTAAAAAGCTTAATAATCTAACATTTTAATGAAAATCATTATTGTTATTCTTTCTTCCATTTTCAGTCAAACTACTATTACCTTTGAATTCACTGGTTCCCATGATTCCACCCTTTCTTCCATTTACTCATTAACTATTGTTCCAACTCCCTCCTTAGCTCTTCTTCCTCTACCTACTCCAACATATCTCAGCACATATCCTCTTTCAAGGCACATTATAACAATAATACAAGTTTATGCCCCGACAAATGATCAGGAGAAAGAAGTTTTCTATACTCAATTACAAAGAGTAGTGAATAAAGAGAATGAAGAGAATAGGAAGGTAATCTTGATGGGAGATCTTATTGGTAGAACTGGAAACAATAGGATAAGGTAACATGGTTGTATTGTAACATATGGAGGGGAATATGTGATAAATGAAAATGGAAAAAGATTAATAGAATTCTGTGTAGAGAACCAATTGCTACAAGGAAACTCCTTTTACCAGCATAAGAAAATTCATAAAATCACTTATGAAGCTGAGGGAAGGGAGTCAAAGAGTATAATAGACTACATATTTAACGCAAGAGCATTTCGATATGCCTTTATGAATGTAAAGGTAATTCGAGGTGCTGAATTGAGTACTGACCACAGACTGCTAATAGCGATAACAAGATTTAAGAGGAATAGAGAAAGAGATAGGAAGTTTGAAAAGATATAAGTAAAGCAATTTTCTAAGGAAGAGAAGAGAAAACAGTATAAGGAACTAGTAGAAGAAAAATGGAATGAATTGGAAATAAGAGGAATTTAAATTGACAGTATGTGGGAAAAATTTAAGGAAGTGATACTATATGCAGCAATTGAAGTACGTGGAATAGTTAGGGTGAATACAAAAAGGAAAAGAACTAATTGGTGGAGGGATGAAGTAAAGAGGAAAGTGAAAGAGAAAAAGAAAGCATGGAAGAATTACCTAGGATTAAGATCAGAGGAACATAGGTTAATTAATATATGTTCAAAAAAGAAATGAGAGTAAATGGTCTGTAGACGACGCAAAGCGAAGATCATGTGAGAAGTTTGGAAATGATATTGAACAAAGTTTTGTAGAACATAGAAAGCAGTTCTGGAATATGGTTAAAAGCCTGAAAGGAAAATGGGGAAAAGCAGCAAGAACTATAAGAAATAAGGAAAATGTTCTAGTCATAGGAAGGGAGAATGTGATGGAGGAATGGAGAAAATACTATAAAGAAAAGTTCAAGTATAGGACAAATGAGCAAGAACAAGATGAGGAGCAGGACCAGTAAAAAGAGGAGGTTGAGAGAATAAGAAACAGAGAAGAGGAGGAGCATGTAGAAGAAGATATGATTATAACAGAGAATGACGTGAGAAAAGCAATTCAACGGATACGAATTGGGAAAGCAGCAGCATGGAATGGAATAGCACCAGAATTTATAGAATATGGAGGACCATGAATGGCTGAAACACTACTATTATCCTTGAATTCACTGGTTCCCATGATTCCACCCTTTCTTCCATTTGCTCATTAACTATTATTCCAACTCCCTCCTCAGCTCTTCTTCCTCTACCTACTCCAACATATCTCAGCACCTAAGACTATACCAGAAGAGTGTAAAAGGAACAGTACACAAGAAAGGGAGTAATAAGGAATGTGATAATTCTAGAGCAATATGTCTATCATCAGTGGTATATAAGATGAATACGAATATATTGGAAAGGAGGCTGAGAAAAATTATAGAGGGAAAACTTGAAGAGGAACAAGCTGGATTTAGACCTGGGAGACAGACTCGAGATCACATTTTTAATTTAGTAACAATGATGGGGAAAATGCTGGACAAACATAAAAGAATATACTTAGCATTTCTAGACTTGAAAGCGGCATTTGACTCGGTACCTAGAAAATATCTATGGGAGGCATTAGAAAGTAAGGAAGTACCTAAGGAACTTATTGAAGCAATAAGAAGTGTATATAAGGATGTAAAAGGAATAGCATGAATAGAAGGAAACGAGTCTAAGGAATTTCAAACAGAAAAAGGAATTAAACAGGGAGATAGTCTCAGTCTTTTACTTTTCATTAATGTAATGGATGAAATAACTAAAATTTGCAAAAGAAGAACCCCAAGAGTACAAATAGGATATTGGAATATGAGAGTAATACAACTGCAAGTACTGTTATATGCTGATGATATAGTTTAGTTGCTAGCAGTGAAGAGAATTTACAGAAGAGCGTAATAGAATGGGGAGAAGAACTTGCGAGAAAAGGTATGAAGTTATGCAGGTGGTAAAAGGAGAAAAAGATCAGAAATAGCAATTAGATATGGAAACGAGAAGTTGGAAGAAGTAGATGAATATGGATATTTAGGAACCATCATAACAAGTGATGGTAGGTGTGATGAAGAAATCCTAAATAGGAAAAGAAAAGCAAATACAGTATATTATCAGTTCAGTAAAACAATAATGGGAAAGAAAGAAGTGGCAGTAAAGACAAAAATGCAGCTATACAAATCAGTATTGGTCCCTTCATTAATATATGGAATGGTAAGTTTACCACTTCAAGATAAACATCTGAGTAAAATTCAGGCTAGTGAAATAAAATACCTGAGAAGAGCTGTTAATAAGACTAGGAGAGATAGAGTGAGGAATTAAAAAATAAAGAAGAAAAGTGGAACAGGAGTCGCTAGAGAAAATAATTGAAAAGAGACAGCTAAAGTAGTGGGGCATGTATTCAGAATGAATGAAGACAAACAGGTAGTCTGTAGAGAAAATGAGTTTCAAACGAGAATTAGCATTTAACGCGAATTTTTCGAAAAATCAAGTTATGATCCTATTGGCCAAATGTAATAATTAAAACGCATTTCAGGAGCTTAAAAGCATAATAAAACAACATTTTGAAGAAAATAATCACTGGCTTGTTGTGTATAGTGAATTAGTCTCATTGAGTATTTGCATTAAACGCATATTTGTAGAAAAATCAAGTTTTTATCCTATATTCGAAATGTCTGAATTAAAATGTTTTTCAAGCTCTAAAAAGCTTAATAATCTAACATTTTAATGAAAATCATTATTGTTATTCTTTCTTCCATTTTCAGTCTAACTACTATTACCCTTGAATTCACTGGTTCCCATGATTCCACCCTTTCTTGCATTTACTCATTAACTATTGTTCCAACTCCCTCCTTAGCTCTTCTTCCTCTACCTACTCCAACATATCTCAGCACATATCCTCTTTCAAGGCACATTATAACAATAATACAAGTTTATGCCCCGACAAATGATCAGGACATATTGGAGAAAGATGTTTTTTATACTCAATTACAAAGAGTAGTGAATAAAGTGAATGAAGAGAATAGGAAGGTAATCTTGATGGGAGATCTTAATGGTGGAACTGGAAACAATAGGATAAGGTAACATGGTTGTATTGTAACATATGGAGGGGAATATGTGATAAATGAAAATGGAAAAAGATTAATAGAATTCTGTGTAGAGAACCAATTGCTACAAGGAAACTCCTTTTTCCAGCATAAGAATATTCATAAAATCACTTATGAAGCTGAGGGAAGGGAGTCAAAGAGTATAATAGACTACATAATTAACGCAAGAGCATTTCGATATGCCTTTATGAATGTAAAGGTAATTCGAGGTGCGGAATTGAGTACTGACCACAGACTGCTAATAGCGATAACAAGATTTAAGAGGAATAATAGAGAAAGAGATAGGAAGTTTGAAAAGATATAAGTAAAGCAGCTGGCTAAGGAAGAGAAGAGAAAACAGTATAAGGAACTAGTAGAAGAAAAATGGAATGAATTGGAAATAAGAGGAATTTAAATTGACAGTGTGTGAGAAAAATTTAAGGAAGTGATACTATATGCAGCAATTGAAGTACGTGGAATAGTTAGGGTGAATACAAAAAGGAAAAGAACTAATTGGTGGAGGGATGAAGTAAAGAGGAAAGTGAAAGAGAAAAAGAAAGCATGGAAGAATTACCTAGGATTAAGATCAGAGGAACATAGGTTAATTAATATATGTTCAAAAAAGAAATGAGAGTAAATGGTCTGTAGACGACGCAAAGCGAAGATCATGGGAGAAGTTTGGAAATGATATTGAACAAAGTTTTGTAGAACATAGAAAGCAGTTCTGGAATATGGTTAAAAGCCTGAAAGGAAAATGGGGAAAAGCAGCAAGAACTATAAGAAATAAGGAAAATGTTCTAGTCATAGGAAGGGAGAATGTGATGGAGGAATGGAGAAAATACTATAAAGAAAAGTTCAAGTATAGGACAAATGAGCAAGAACAAGATGAGGAGCAGGACCAGTAAAAAGAGGAGGTTGAGAGAATAAGAAACAGAGAAGAGGAGGAGCATGTAGAAGAAGATATGATGATAACAGAGAATGACGTGAGAAAAGCAATTCAACGGATACGAATTGGGAAAGCAGCAGCATGGAATGGAATAGCACCAGAATTTATAAAATATGGAGGACCATGAGTGGCTGAAACACTACTATTATCCTTGAATTCACTGGTTCCCATGATTCCACCCTTTCTTCCATTTGCTCATTAACTATTATTCCAACTCCCTCCTCAGATCTTCTTCCTCTACCTACTCCAACATATCTCAGCACCTAAGACTATACCAGAAGAGTGTAAAAGGAACAGTACACAAGAAAGGGAGTAATAAGGAATGTGATAATTCTAGAGCAATATGTCTATCATCAGTGGTATATAAGATGAATACGAATATATTGGAAAGGAGGCTGAGAAAAATTATAGAGGGAAAACTTGAAGAGGAACAAGCTGTATTTAGACCTGGGAGACAGACTCAAGATCACATTTTTAATTTAGTAACAATGATGTGGAAAATGCTGGACAAAAATAAAAGAAAGCGGCATTTAACTCGGTACCTAGAAAATATCTATGGGAGGCATTAGAAAGTAAGGAAGTACCTAAGGAACTTATTGAAGCAATAAGAAGTGTATATAAGGATGTAAAAGGAATAGCATGAATAGAAGGAAACGAGTCTCAGGAATTTCAAACAGAAAAAGGAATTAAACAGGGAGATAGTCTCAGTCCTTTACTTTTCATTAATGTAATGGATGAAATAAATTAAATTTGCAAAAGAAGAACCCCAAGAGTACAAATAGGATATTGGAATATGGGAGTAATACAACTGCAAGTACTGTTATATGCTGATGATATAGTTTAGTTGCTAGCAGTGAAGACAATTTACAGAAGAGCGTAATAGAATGGGGAGAAGAACTTGCGAGAAAAGGTATGAAGATTAACATTAAGAAAAGTAAAGTTATGCAGGTGGTAAAAGGAGAAAAAGATCATGAAATAGCAATTAGATATGGAAACGAGAAGTTGGAAGAAGTAGATGAATATGGATATTTAGGAACCATCATGACAAGTGATGGTAGGTGTGATGAAGAAATCCTAAATAGGAAAAGAAAAGCAAATACAGTATATTATCAGTTCAGTAAAACAATAATGGGAAAGAAAGAAGTGGCAGTAAAGACAAAAATGCAGCTATACAAATCAGTATTGGTCCCTTCATTAACATATGGAATGGTAAGTTTACCACTTCAAGATAAACATCTGAGTAAAATTCAGGCTAGTGAAATAAAATACCTGAGAAGAGCTGTTAATAAGACTAGGAGAGATAGAGTGAGGAATTAAAAAATAAAGAAGAAAAGTGGAACAGGAGTCGCTAGAGAAAATAATTGAAAAGAGACAGCTAAAGTAGTGGGGCATGTATTCAGAATGAATGAAGACAAGAAGGTAGTCTGTAGAGAAAATGAGTTTCAAACGAGAATTAGCATTTAACGCGAATTTTTCGAAAAATCAAGTTATGATCCTATTGGCCAAATGTAATAATTAAAACGCATTTCAGGCGCTTAAAAGCATAATAAAACAACATTTTGAAGAAAATAAACACTGGCTTGTTGTGTATAGTGTATTAGTCTCATTGAGTATTTGCATTAAACGCATATTTGTCGAAAAATCAAGTTTTTATCCTATATTCGAAATGTCAGAATTAAAATATTTTTCAGGCTCTAAAAAGCTTAATAATTTAACATTTTAATGAAAATCAATATTGTTATTCTTTCTTCCATTTTCAGTCTAACTACTATTACCCTTGAATACACTGGTTCCCATGATTCCACCCTTTCTTCCATTTACTCATTAACTATTGTTCCAACTCCTTCCTTAGCTCTTCTTCCTCTACCTACTCCAACATATCTCAGCACATATCCTCTTTCAAGGCACATTTTAACAATAATACAAGTTTATGCCCCGACAAATGACCAGGACATATTGGAGAAAGAAGTTTTCTATACTCAATTACAATGAGTAGTGTATAAAGTGAATGAAGAGAATAGGAAGGTAATCTTGATGGGAGATCTTAATGGTAGAACTGGAAACAATAGGATAAATTAACATGGTTATATTGGAACATATGGAGGGGAATATGTGATAAATGAAAATGGAAAAAGATTAATAGAATTCTGTGTAGAGAACCAATTGCTACAAGGAAACTCCTTTTACCAGCATAAGAAATTTCATAAAATCACTTATGAAGCTGAGGGAAGGGAGTCAAAGAGTATAATAGACTACATATTTAACGCAAGAGCATTTCGATATGCCTTTATGAATGTAAAGGTAATTCGAGGTTCTGAATTGAGTACTGACCACAGACTGCTAATAGCGATAACAAGATTTAAGAGGAATAATAGAGAAAGAGATAGGAAGTTTGAAAAGATATAAGTAAAGCAATTTTCTAAGGAAGAGAAGAGAAAACAGTATAAGGAACTAGTAGAAGAAAAATGGAATGAATTGGAAATAAGAGGAATTTAAATTGACAGTATGTGGGAAAAATTTAAGGAAGTGATACTATATGCAGCAATTGAAGTACGTGGAATAGTTAGGGTGAATACAAAAAGGAAAAGAACTAATTGGTGGAGGGATGAAGTAAAGAGGAAAGTGAAAGAGAAAAAGAAAGCATGGAAGAATTACCTAGGATTAAGATCAGAGGAACATAGGTTAATTAATATATATGTTCAAAAAAGAAATGAGAGTAAATGGTCTGTAGACGACGCAAAGCGAAGATCATGGGAGAAGTTTGGAAATGATATTGAACAAAGTTTTGTAGAACATAGAAAGCAGTTCTGGAATATGGTTAAAAGCCTGAAAGGAAAATGGGGAAAAGCAGCAAGAACTATAAGAAATAAGGAAAATGTTCTAGTCATAGGAAGGGAGATTGTGATGGAGGAATGGAGAAAATACTATAAAGAAAAGTTCAAGTATAGGACAAATGAGCAAGAACAAGATGAGGAGCAGGACCAGTAAAAAGAGGAGGTTGAGAGAATAAGAAACAGAGAAGAGGAGGAGCATGTAGAAGAAGATATGATGATAACAGAGAATGACGTGAGAAAAGCAATTCAACGGATACGAATTGGGAAAGCAGCAGCATGGAATGGAATAGCACCAGAATTTATAAAATATGGAGGACCATGAATGGCTGAAACACTACTATTATCCTTGAATTCACTGGTTCCCATGATTCCACCCTTTCTTCCATTTGCTCATTAACTATTATTCCAACTCCCTCCTCAGATCTTCTTCCTCTACCTACTCCAACATATCTCAGCACCTAAGACTATACCAGAAGAGTGTAAAAGGAACAGTACACAAGAAAGGGAGTTATAAGGAATGTGATAATTCTAGAGCAATATGTCTATCATCAGTGGTATATAAGATGAATACGAATATATTGGAAAGGAGGCTGAGAAAAATTATAGAGGGAAAACTTGAAGAGGAACAAGCTGGATTTAGACCTGGGAGACAGACTCAAGATCACATTTTTAATTTAGTAACAATGATGGGGAAAATGCTGGACAAAAATAAAAGAATATACTTAGCATTTCTAGACTTGAAAGCGGCATTTAACTCGGTACCTAGAAAATATCTATGGGAGGCATTAGAAAGTAAGGAAGTACCTAAGGAACTTATTGAAGCAATAAGAAGTGTATATAAGGATGTAAAAAAAATAGCATGAATAGAAGGAAACGAGTCTAACGAATTTCAAACAGAAAAAGGAATTAAACAGGGAGATAGTCTCAGTCTTTTACTTTTCATTAATGTAATGGATGAAATAACTAAAATTTGCAAAAGAAGAACCCCAAGAGTACAAATAGGATATTGGAATATGAGAGTAATACAACTGCAAGTACTGGTATATGCTGATGATATAGTTTAGTTGCTAGCAGTGAAGAGAATTTACAGAAGAGCGTAATAGAGTGGGGAGAAGAACTTGCGAGAAAAGGTATGAAGATTAATATTAAGAAAAGTAAAGTTATGCAGGTGGTAAAAGGAGAAAAAGATCATGAAATAGCAATTAGATATGGAAACGAGAAGTTGGAAGAAGTAGATGAATATGGATATTTAGGAACCATCATAACAAGTGATGGTAGGTGTCATGAAGAAATCCTAAATAGGAAAAGAAAAGCAAATACAGTATATTATCAGTTCAGTAAAAACATTAATGGGAAAGAAAGAAGTGTCAGTAAAGACAAAAATGCAGCTATACAAATCAGTATTGGTCCCTTCATTAACATATGGAATGGAAAGTTTACCACTTCAAGATAAACATCTGAGTAAAATTCAGGCTAGTGAAATCAAATACCTGAGAAGAGCTGTTAATAAGACTAGCAGAGATAAAGTGAGGAGTGAAAGAATAAGAAGAAAAGTGGAACAGGAGTCTCTAGAGAAAATAATTGAAAAGAGACAGCTAAAGTAGTGGGGCATGTATTCAGAATGAATGAAGACAAAAAGGTAAAGCAAATTCTAGAAGTAAAGGTGCAAGGTAGGAGAGGTTAGCGGAAGACCAAGGATAATGTTTGAAGACAGAATGGAAAAGATTCGAAGAAAATGGAATAAGACAATAAATATGATGAAGAGAATGATGAGAAACAGAGGGGAATGGAGGAGATGGATCGAGGCAACCAACCCTACTCTATGATGGCAGGAGGGGACTAGAGGAAGAAGAGGAAGAATGAAAATCATATCTGGCTAGTTCTGGAGAGAAAATGAGTTTCAAAGAAATACTAGAATTCAACGCGTACTTCTCGAAATATCAAATATTCCTTCTATAGTCTAAATGTCATAATTAAAACGCTTTTCGGGTTTTGCAAAGCTCAATAATTTAACATTTTAATGAAAATCATCTCTGGCTTAGTCTGCAGAGAAAATGAGTTTTAAGCGAGTACTAGCATTTAACTTGTATTTCTCGAAAAATCAGGTATTCATCCTATAGTCGAAATGTCATAATTAAAACGCTTTTCAAGCTCTGAAAACAAAATAATTCAACATTTAAATGAAAATCATCACTGGCTTGGTCTGTAGAGAAAATGAGTTTCCAACGAGAATTAGCATTTAACGCGAATTTTTCGAAAAATCAAGTTATGATCCTATTGGCCAAATATAATAATCAAAACGCATTTCAGGCGCTTAAAAGCATAATAAAACAACATTTTGAAGAAAATAATCACTGGCTTGTTGTGTATAGTGTATTAGTCTCATTGAGTATTTGCATTAAACGCATATTTGTTGAAAAATAAAGTTTTTATCCTATGTTCGAAATGTCAGAATTTAAATGTTTTTCAGGCTCTAAAAAGCTTAATAATATAACATTTTAATGAAAATCATTATTGTTATTCTTTCTTCTATTTTCAGTCTAACTACTATTACCCTTGAATTCACTGGTTCCTATGATTCCACCCTTTCCTCCATTTACTCATTAACTATTGTTCCAACTCCCTCCTTAGCTCTTCTTCCTCTACCTACTCCAACATATCTCAGCACATATCCTCTTTCAAGGCACATTATAACAATAATACAAGTTTATGCCCCGACAAATGATCAGGAGAAAGAAGTTTTCTATACTCAATTACAAAGAGTAGTGAATAAAGAGAATGAAGAGAATAGGAAGGTAATCTTGATTGGAGATCTTAATGGTAGAACTGGAAACAATAGAATAAGGTAACATGGTTGTAGTGGAACATATGGAGGGGAATATGTGATAAATGAAAATGGACAAAGATTAATAGAATTCTGTGTAGAGTACCAATTGCTAAAAGGAAACTCCTTTTTCCAGCATAAGAAAATTCATAAAATCACTTATGAAGCTGAGTGAAGGGAGTCATAAAGTATAATAGACTACATAATTAACGCAAGAGCATTTCGATATGCCTTTATGAATGTAAAGGTAATTCGAGGTGCTGAATTGAGTACTGACCACAGACTGCTAATAGCGATAACAAGATTTAAGAGGAATAATAGAGAAAGAGATAGGAAGTTTGTAAAGATATAAGTAAAGCAGCTTGCTAAGGAAGAGAAGAGAAAACAGTATAAGGAACACTAGAAGAAAAATGGAATGAATTCGAAATAAAAGGAATTGAAATTGACAGTATGTGGGAAAAATTTAAGGAAGTGATAATATATATGCAGCAATTGAAGTATGTGGAATAGTTAGGGTGAATACAAAAAGGAAAAGAACTAATTGGTGGAAAGATGAAGTAAAGAGGAAAGGGAAAGAGAAAAAGAAAGCATGGAAGAATTACCTAGGATTAAGATCAGAGGAACATAGGTTAATTAATATATGTTCAAAAAAGAAATTAGAGTAAATGGTCTGTAGACGACGCAAAGCGAAGGTCATGGGAGAAGTTTGGAAATGATATTGAACAAAGTTTTGTAGAACATAGAAAGCAGTTCTGGAATATGGTTAAAAGCCTGAAAGGAAAATGGGGAAAAGCAGCAAGAACTATAAGAAATAAGGAAAATGTACTAGTCATAGGAAGGGAGAATGTGATGGAAAAAGAAGAAAATACTATAAAGAAAAATTCAAGTATAGGACAAATGAGCAAGAACAAGATGAGGAGCAGGACCAGTAAAAAGAGGAGGATGAGAGAATAAGAAACAGAGAAGAGGAGGAGCATGTAGAAGAAGATATGATGATAACAGAGAATGACGTGAGAAAAGCAATTCAACGGATACGAATTGGGAAAGCAGCAGCATGGAATGGAATAGCACCAGAATTTATAAAATATGGAGGACCGTGAATGGCTGAAACACTAATATTATCCTTGAATTCACTGGTTCCCATGATTCCACCCTTTCTTCCATTTGCTCATTAACTATTATTCCAACTCCCTCCTCAGCTCTTCTTCCTCTACCAACTCCAATATATCGCAGCACCTAAGACTATACCAGAAGAGTGGAAAAGGAACAGTACACAAGAAAGGGAGTAATAAGATATGTGATAATTCTAGAGCAATATGTCTATCATCAGTGGTATATAAGATGAATACGAATATATTGGAAAGGAGGCTGAGAAAAATTATAGAGGGAAAACTTGAAGAGGAACAAGCTGGATTTAGACCTGGGAGACAGACTCAAGATCACATTTTTAATTTAGTAACAATGATGGGGAAAATGCTGGACAAAAATAAAAGAATATACTTAGCATTTCTAGACTTGAAAGCGGCATTTAACTCGGTACCTAGAAAATATCTATGGGAGGCATTAGAAAGTAAGGAAGTACCTAAGGAACTTATTGAAGCAATAAGAAGTGTATATAAGGATGTAAAAGGAATAGCATGAATAGAAGGAAACGAGTCTAAGGAATTTCAAACAGAAAAAGGAATTAAACAGGGAGATAGTCTCAGTCCTTTACTTTTCATTAGTATTAATGGATGAAATAACTAAAATTTGCAAAAGAAGAACCCCAAGAGTACAAATAGGATATTGGAATATGAGAGTAATACAACTGCAAGTACTGTTATATGCTGATGATATAGTTTAGTTGCTAGCAGTGAAGAGAATTTACAGAAGAGCGTAATAGAATGGGGAGAAGAACTTGCGAGAAAAGGTATGAAGATTAATATTAAGAAAAGTAAAGTTATGCAGGTGGTAAAAGGAGAAAAAGATCATGAAATAGCAATTAGATATGGAAACGAGAAGTTGGAAGAAGTAGATGAATATGGATATTTAGGAACCATCATAACAAGTGATGGTAGGTGTGATGAAGAAATCCTAAATAGGAAAAGATAAGCAAATACAGTATATTATCAGTTCAGTAAAACAATAATGGGAAAGTAAGAAGTGTCAGTAAAGACAAAAATGGAGCTATACAAATCAGTATTGGTCCCTTCATTAACATATGGAATGGAAAGTTTACCACTTCAAGATAAAATCTGAGTAAAATTCAGGCTAGTTAAATGAAATACCTGAGAAGAGCTGTTAATAAGACTAGGAGAGATAGAGTGAGGAATTAAAAAATAAAGAAGAAAAGTGGAACAGGAGTCGCTAGAGAAAATAATTGAAAAGAGACAGCTAAAGTAGTGGGGCATGTATTCAGAATGAATGAAGACAAAAAGGTAAAGCAAATTCTAGAAGTAAAGGTGCAAGGTAGGAGAGGTTAGCGGAAGACCAAGGATAATGTTTGAAGACAGAATGGAAAAGATTGGAAGAAAATGGAATAAGACAATAAATATGATGAAGAGAATGATGAGAAACAGACAGGAATGGAGGAGATGGATCGAGGAAACCAACCCTACTCTATGATGGCAGAAGGGTTCTAGAGGAAGAAGAGGAAGAATGAAAATCATATCTGGCTATTTCTGGAGAGAAAATGAGTTTCAAAGAAATACTAGAATTCAACGCGTACTTCTCGAAATATCAAATATTCATTCTATAGTCGAAATGTCATAATTAAAACGCTTTTCGGGTTTTGCAAAGCTCAATAATTTAACATTTTAATGAAAATCATCTCTGGCTTAGTCTGCAGAGAAAATGAGTTTTAAGCGAGTACTAGCATTTAACTTGTATTTCTCGAAAAATCAGGTATTCATCCTATAGTCGAAATGTCATAATTAAAACGCTTTTCAAGCTCTGAAAACAAAATAATTCAACATTTAAATGAAAATCATCACTGGCTTGGTCTGTAGAGAAAATGAGTTTCCAACGAGAATTAGCATTTAACGCGAATTTTTCGAAAAATCAAGTTATGATCCTATTGGCCAAATATAATAATTAAAACGCATTTCAGGCGCTTAAAAGCATAATAAAACAACATTTTGAAGAAAATAATCACTGGCTTGTTGTGTATAGTGTATTAGTCTCATTGAGTATTTGCATTAAACGCATATATGTCGAAAAATAAAGTTTTTATCCTATGTTCGAAATGTCAGAATTTAAATGTTTTTCAGGCTCTAAAAAGCTTAATAATATAACATTTTAATGAAAATCATTATTGTTATTCTTTCTTCTATTTTCAGTCTAACTACTATTACCCTTGAATTCACTGGTTCCCATGATTTAACCCTTTCCTCCATTTACTCATTATCTATTGTTCCAACTCCCTCCTTAGCTCTTCTTCCCCTACCTACTCCAACATATCTCAGCACATATCCTCTTTCAAGGCACATTTTAACAATAATACAAGTTTATGCCCCGACAAATGATCAGGACATATTGGAGAAAGAAGTTTTCTATACTCAATTACAAAGAGTAGTGTATAAAGTGAATGAAGAGAATAGGAAGGTAAACTTGATGGGAGATCTTAATGGTAGAACTGGAAACAATAGGATAAAGTAACATGGTTGTATTGGAACATATGGAGGGGAATATGTGATAAATGAAAATGGAAAAAGATTAATAGAATTCTGTGTAGAGAACCAATTGCTACAAGGAAACTCCTTTTTCCAGCATAAGAAAATTCATAAAATCACTTATGAAGCTTAGGGAAGGGAGTCAAAGAGTATAATAGACTACATAATTAACGCCAGAGCATTTCGATATGCCTTTATGAATGTAAAGGTAATTCGAGTTGCTGAATTGAGTACTGACCACAGACTGCTAATAGCGATAACAAGATTTAAGAGGAATAATAGAGAAAGAGATAGGAAGTTTGAAAAGATATAAGTAAAGCAGTTTTCTAAGGAAGAGAAGAGAAAACAGTATAAGGAACTAGTAGAAGAAAAATGGAATGAATTGGAAATAAGAGGAATTTAAATTGACAGTATGTGGCAAAAAATTAAGGAAGTGATACTATATGCAGCAATTGAAGTATGTGGAATAGTTAGGGTGAATACAAAAAGGAAAAGAACTAATTGGTGGACGGATGAAGTATAGAGGAAAGTGAAAGAGAAAAAGAAAGCATGGAAGAATTACCTAGGATTAAGATCAGAGGAACATAGGTTAATTAATATATGTTCAAAAAAGAAATGAGAGTAAATGGTCTGTAGACGACGCAAAGCGAAGATCATGGGAGAAGTATGGAAATGATATTGAGCAAAGTTTGTAGAACATAGAAAGCAGTTCTGGAATATGGTTAAAAGCCTGAAAGGAAAATGGGGAAAAGCAGCAAGAACTATAAGAAATAAGGAAAATGTACTAGTCATAGGAAGGGAGAATGTGATGGAGGAATGAAGAAAATACTATAAAGAAAAATTCAAGTATAGGACAAATGAGCAAGAACAAGATGAGGAGCAGGACCAGTAAAAAGAGGAGGATGAGAGAATAAGAAACAGAGAAGAGGAGGAGCATGTAGAAGAAGATATGATGATAACAGAGAATGACGTGAGAAAAGCAATTCAACGGATACGAATTGGGAAAGCAGCAGCATGGAATGGAATAGCACCAGAATTTATAAAATATGGAGGACCATGAATGGCTGAAACACTAACATTATCCTTGAATTCACTGGTTCCCATGATTCCACCCTTTCTTCCATTTGCTCATTAACTATTATTCCAACTCCCTCCTCAGCTCTTCTTCCTCTACCTACTCCAACATATCGCAGCACCCAAGACTATACCAGAAGAGTGGAAAAGGAACAGTACACAAGAAAGGGAGTAATAAGATACGTGATAATTCTAGAGCAATATGTCTATCATCAGTGGTATATAAGATGAATACGAATATATTGGAAAGGAGGCTGAGAAAAATTATAGAGGGAAAACTTGAAGAGGAACAAGCTGGATTTAGACCTGGGAGACAGACTCAAGATCACATTTTTAATTTAGTAACAATGATGGGGAAAATGCTGGACAAAAATAAAAGAATATACTTAGCATTTCTAGACTTGAAAGCGGCATTTAACTCGGTACCTAGAAAATATCTATGGGAGGCATTAGAAAGTAAGGAAGTACCTAAGGAACTTATTGAAGCAATAAGAAGTGTATATAAGGATGTAAAAGGAATAGCATGAATAGAAGGAAACGAGTCTAAGGAATTTCAAACAGAAAAGGAAATTAAACAGGGAGATAGTCTCAGTCTTTTACTTTTCATTAATGTAATGGATGAAATAACTAAAATTTGCAAAAGAAGAACCCCAAGAGTACAAATAGGATATTGGAATATGAGAGTAATACAACTGCAAGTACTGTTATATGCTGATGATATAGTTTAGTTGCTAGCAGTGAAGAGAATTTACAGAAGAGCGTAATAGAATGGGGAGAAGAACTTGCGAGAAAAGGTATGAAGATTAATATTAAGAAAAGTAAAGTTATGCAGGTGGTAAAAGGAGAAAAAGATCATGAAATAGCAATTAGATATGGAAACGAGAAGTTGGAAGAAGTAGATGAATATGGATATTTAGGAACCATCATAACAAGTGATGGTAGGTGTCATGAAGAAATCCTAAATAGGAAAAGAAAAGCAAATACAGTATATTATCAGTTCAGTAAAAACATTATTGGGAAAGAAAGAAGTGTCAGTAAAGACAAAAATGCAGCTATACAAATCAGTATTGGTCCCTTCATTAACATATGGAATGGAAAGTTTACCACTTCAAGATAAACATCTGAGTAAAATTCAGGCTAGTGAAATCAAATTCCTGAGAAGAGCTGTTAATAAGACTAGCAGAGATAAAGTGAGGAATGAAAGAATAAGAAGAAAAGTGGAACAGGAGTCGCTAGAGAAAATAATTGAAAAGAGACAGCTAAAGTAGTGGGGCATGTATTCAGAATGAATGAAGACAAAAAGGTAAAGCAAATTCTAGAAGTAAAGGTGCAAGGTAGGAGAGGTTAGCGGAAGACCAAGGATAATGTTTGAAGACAGAATGGAAAAGATTGGTAGAAAATGGAATAAGACAATAAATATGATGAAGAGAATGATGAGAAACAGAGGGGAATGGAGGAGATGGATCGAGGCAACCAACCCTACTCTATGATGGCAGAAGGGGACTAAAGGAAGAAGAGGAAGAATGAAAATCATATCTGGCTAGTTCTGGAGAGAAAATGAGTTTCAAAGAAATACTAGAATTCAACGCGTACTTCTCGAAATATCAAATATTCCTTCCATAGTCGAAATGTCATAATTAAAACGCTTTTCGGGTTTTGCAAAGCTCAATAATTTAACATTTTAATGAAAATCATCTCTGGCTTAATCTGCAGAGAAAATGAGTTTTAAGCGAGTACTAGCATTTAACTTGTATTTCTCGAAAAATCAGGTATTCATCCTATAGTCGAAATGTCATAATTAAAACGCTTTTCAAGCTTTGAAAACAAAATAATTCAACATTTAAATGAAAATCATCACTGGCTTGGTCTGTAGAGAAAATGAGTTTCCAACGAGAATTAGCATTTTACGCGAATTTTTCGAAAAATCAAGTTATGATCCTATTGGCCAAATATAATAATCAAAACGCATTTCAGGCGCTTAAAAGCATAATAAAACAACATTTTGAAGAAAATAATCACTGGCTTGTTGTGTATAGTGTATTAGTCTCATTGAGTATTTGCATTAAACGCATATTTGTCGAAAAATAAAGTTTTTATCCTATGTTCGAAATGTCAGAATTTAAATGTTTTTTTTGGCTCTAAAAAGCTTAATAATATAACATTTTAATGAAAATCATTATTGTTATTCTTTCTTCTATTTTCAGTCTAACTACTATTACCCTTGAATTCACTGGTTCCTATGATTCCACCCTTTCCTCCATTTACTCATTAACTATTGTTCCAACTCCCTCCTTAGCTCTTCTTCCTCTACCTACTCCAACATATCTCAGCACATATCCTCTTTCAAGGCACATTATAACAATAATACAAGTTTATGCCCCGACAAATGATCAGGAGAAAGATGTTTTCTATACTCAATTACAAAGAGTAGTGAATAAAGAGAATGAAGAGAATAGGAAGGTAATCTTGATGGGAGATCTTATTGGTAGAACTGGAAACAATAGGATAAAGTAACATGGTTGTAGTGTAACATATGGAGGGGAATATGTGATAAATGAAAATGGACAAAGATTAATAGAATTCTGTGTAGAGTACCAATTGCTAAAAGGAAACTCCTTTTTCCAGCATAAGAAAATTCATAAAATCACTTATGAAGCTGAGTGAAGGGAGTCAAAAAGTATAATAGACTACATAATTAACGCAAGAGCATTTCGATATGCCTTTATGAATGTAAAGGTAATTCTAGGTGCTGAATTGAGTACTGACCACAGACTGCTAATAGCGATAACAAGATTTAAGAGGAATAATAGAGAAAGAGATAGGAAGTTTGTAAAGATATAAGTAAAGCAGCTTGCTAAGGAAGAGAAGAGAAAACAGTATAAGGAACACTAGAAGAAAAATGGAATGAATTGGAAATAAAAGGAATTGAAATTGACAGTATGTGGGAAAAATTTAAGGAAGTGATAATATATATGCAGCAATTGAAGTATGTGGAATAGTTAGGGTGAATACAAAAAGGAAAAGAACTAATTGGTGGAAAGATGAAGTAAAGAGGAAAGTGAAAGAGAAAAAGAAAGCATGGAAGAATTACCTAGGATTAAGATCAGAGGAACATAGGTTAATTAATATATGTTCAAAAAAGAAATTAGAGTAAATGGTCTGTAGACGACGCAAAGCGAAGGTCATGGGAGAAGTTTGGAAATGATATTGAACAAAGTTTTGTAGAACATAGAAAGCAGTTCTGGAATATGGTTAAAAGCCTGAAAGGAAAATGGGGAAAAGCAGCAAGAACTATAAGAAATAAGGAAAATGTACTAGTCATAGGAAGGGAGAATGTGATGGAGGAAAGAAGAAAATACTATAAAGAAAAATTCAAGTATAGGACAAATGAGCAAGAACAAGATGAGGAGCAGGACCAGTAAAAAGAGGAGGATGAGAGAATAAGAAACAGAGAAGAGGAGGAGCATGTAGAAGAAGATATGATGATAACAGAGAATAACGTGAGAAAAGCAATTCAACGGATACGAATTGGGAAAGCAGCAGCATGGAATGGAATAGCACCAGAATTTATAAAATATGGAGGACCGTGAATGGCTGAAACACTAATATTATCCTTGAATTCACTGGTTCCCATGATTCCACCCTTTCTTCCATTTGCTCATTAACTATTATTCCAACTCCCTCCTCAGCTCTTCTTCCTCTACCTACTCCAATATATCGCAGCACCTAAGACTATACCAGAAGAGTGTAAAAGGAACAGTACACAAGAAAGGGAGTAATAAGATATGTGATAATTCTAGAGCAATATGTCTATCATCAGTGGTATATAAGATGAATACGAATATATTGGAAAGGAGGCTGAGAAAAATTATAGAGGGAAAACTTGAAGAGGAACAAGCTGGATTTAGACCTGGGAGACAGACTCAAGATCACATTTTTAATTTAGTAACAATGATGGGGAAAATGCTGGACAAAAATAAAAGAATATACTTAGCATTTCTAGACTTGAAAGCGGCATTTAACTCGGTACCTAGAAAATATCTATGGGAGGCATTAGAAAGTAAGGAAGTACCTAAGGAACTTATTGAAGCAATAAGAAGTGTATATAAGGATGTAAAAGGAATAGCATGAATAGAAGGAAACGAGTCTAAGGAATTTCAAACAGAAAAAGGAATTAAACAGGGAGATAGTCTCAGTCCTTTACTTTTCATTAGTATTAATGGATGAAATAACTAAAATTTGCAAAAGAAGAACCCCAAGAGTACAAATAGGATATTGGAACATGAGAGTAATACAACTGCAAGTACTGTTATATGCTGATGATATAGTTTAGTTGCTAGCAGTGAAGAGAATTTACAGAAGAGCGTAATAGAATGGGGAGAAGAACTTGCGAGAAAAGGTATGAAGATTAATATTAAGAAAAGTAAAGTTATGCAGGTGGTAAAAGGAGAAAAAGATCATGAAATAGCAATTAGATATGGAAACGAGAAGTTGGAAGAAGTAGATGAATATGGATATTTAGGAACCATCATAACAAGTGATGGTAGGTGTGATGAAGAAATCCTAAATAAGAAAAGAAAAGCAAATACAGTATATTATCAGTTCAGTAAAACAATAATGGGAAAGTAAGAAGTGTCAGTAAAGACAAAAATGGAGCTATACAAATCAGTATTGGTCCCTTCATTAACATATGGAATGGAAAGTTTACCACTTCAAGATAAAATCTGAGTAAAATTCAGGCTAGTTAAATGAAATACCTGAGAAGAGCTGTTAATAAGACTAGGAGAGATAGAGTGAGGAATTAAAAAATAAAGAAGAAAAGTGGAACAGGAGTCGCTAGAGAAAATAATTGAAAAGAGACAGCTAAAGTAGTGGGGCATGTATTCAGAATGAATGAAGACAAAAAGGTAAAGCAAATTCTAGAAGTAAAGGTGCAAGGTAGGAGAGGTTAGCGGAAGACCAAGGATAATGTTTGAAGACAGAATGGAAAAGATTGGAAGAAAATGGAATAAGACAATAAATATGATGAAGAGAATGATGAGAAACAGACAGGAATGGAGGAGATGGATCGAGGAAACCAACCCTACTCTATGATGGCAGAAGGGTTCTAGAGGAAGAAGAGGAAGAATGAAAATCATATCTGGCTAGTTCTGGAGAGAAAATGAGTTTCAAAGAAATACTAGAATTCAACGCGTACTTCTCGAAATATCAAATATTCATTCTATAGTCGAAATGTCATAATTAAAACGCTTTTCGGGTTTTGTAAAGCTCAATAATTTAACATTTTAATGAAAATCATCTCTGGCTTAGTCTGCAGAGAAAATGAGTTATAAGCGAGTACTAGCATTTAACTTGTATTTCTCGAAAAATCAGGTATTCATCCTATAGTCGAAATGTCATAATTAAAACGCTTTTCAAGCTCTGAAAACAAAATAATTCAACATTTAAATGAAAATCATCACTGGCTTGGTCTGTAGAGAAAATGAGTTTCCAACGAGAATTAGCATTTAACGCGAATTTTTCGAAAAATCAAGTTATGATCCTATTGGCCGAATATAATAATTAAAACGCATTTCAGGCGCTTAAAAGCATAATAAAACAACATTTTGAAGAAAATAATCACTGGCTTGTTGTGTATAGTGTATTAGTCTCATTGAGTATTT
Source organism: Lepisma saccharinum (assembly GCF_977018435.1). Taxonomy (NCBI): domain Eukaryota; kingdom Metazoa; phylum Arthropoda; class Insecta; order Zygentoma; family Lepismatidae; genus Lepisma; species Lepisma saccharinum. The sequence continues at coordinate 35,032,369 of NC_139254.1, forward strand.
GCATTAAACGCATAGATGTCGAAAAATAAAGTTTTTATCCTATGCTCGAAATGTCAGAATTTAAATGTTTTTCAGGCTCTAAAAAGCTTAATAATATAACATTTTAATGAAAATCATTATTGTTATTCTTTCTTCTATTTTCAGTCTAACTACTATTACCCTTGAATTCACTGGTTCCCATGATTTAACCCTTTCCTCCATTTACTCATTATCTATTGTTCCAACTCCCTCCTTAGCTCTTCTTCCTCTACCTACTCCAACATATCTCAGCACATATCCTCTTTCAAGGCACATTTTAACAATAATACAAGTTTATGCCCCGACAAATGATCAGGACATATTGGAGAAAGAAGTTTTCTATACTCAATTACAAAGAGTAGTGTATAAAGTGAATGAAGAGAATAGGAAGGTAATCTTGATGGGAGATCTTAATGGTAGAACTGGAAACAATAGGATAAAGTAACATGGTTGTATTGGAACATATGGAGGGGAATATGTGATAAATGAAAATGGAAAAAGATTAATAGAATTCTGTGTAGAGAACCAATTGCTACAAGGAAACTCCTTTTTCCAGCATAAGAAAATTCATAAAATCACTTATGAAGCTGAGTGAAGGGAGTCAAAAATTATAATAGACTACATAATTAACGCAAGAGCATTTCGATATGCCTTTATGAATGTAAAGGTAATTCTAGGTGCTGAATTGAGTACTGACCACAGACTGCTAATAGCGATAACAAGATTTAAGAGGAATAATAGAGAAAGAGATAGGAAGTTTGTAAAGATATAAGTAAAGCAGCTTGCTAAGGAAGAGAAGAGAAAACAGTATAAGGAACACTAGAAGAAAAATGGAATGAATTGGAAATAAAAGGAATTGAAATTGACAGTATGTGGGAAAAATTTAAGGAAGTGATAATATATATGCAGCAATTGAAGTATGTGGAATAGTTAGGGTGAATACAAAAAGGAAAAGAACTAATTGGTGGAAAGATGAAGTAAAGAGGAAAGTGAAAGAGAAAAAGAAAGCATGGAAGAATTACCTAGGATTAAGATCAGAGGAACATAGGTTAATTAATATATGTTCAAAAAAGAAATTAGAGTAAATGGTCTGTAGACGACGCAAAGCGAAGGTCATGGGAGAAGTTTGGAAATGATATTGAACAAAGTTTTGTAGAACATAGAAAGCAGTTCTGGAATATGGTTAAAAGCCTGAAAGGAAAATGGGGAAAAGCAGCAAGAACTATAAGAAATAAGGAAAATGTACTAGTCATAGGAAGGGAGAATGTGATGGAGGAAAGAAGAAAATACTATAAAGAAAAATTCAAGTATAGGACAAATGAGCAAGAACAAGATGAGGAGCAGGACCAGTAAAAAGAGGAGGATGAGAGAATAAGAAACAGAGAAGAGGAGGAGCATGTAGAAGAAGATATGATGATAACAGAGAATAACGTGAGAAAAGCAATTCAACGGATACGAATTGGGAAAGCAGCAGCATGGAATGGAATAGCACCAGAATTTATAAAATATGGAGGACCGTGAATGGCTGAAACACTAATATTATCCTTGAATTCACTGGTTCCCATGATTCCACCCTTTCTTCCATTTGCTCATTAACTATTATTCCAACTCCCTCCTCAGCTCTTCTTCCTCTACCTACTCCAATATATCGCAGCACCTAAGACTATACCAGAAGAGTGGAAAAGGAACAGTACACAAGAAAGGGAGTAATAAGATATGTGATAATTCTAGAGCAATATGTCTATCATCAGTGGTATATAAGATGAATACGAATATATTGGAAAGGAGGCTGAGAAAAATTATAGAGGGAAAACTTGAAGAGGAACAAGCTGGATTTAGACCTGGGAGACAGACTCAAGATCACATTTTTAATTTAGTAACAATGATGGGGAAAATGCTGGACAAAAATAAAAGAATATACTTAGCATTTCTAGACTTGAAAGCGGCATTTAACTCGGTACCTAGAAAATATCTATGGGAGGCATTAGAAAGTAAGGAAGTACCTAAGGAACTTATTGAAGCAATAAGAAGTGTATATAAGGATGTAAAAGGAATAGCATGAATAGAAGGAAACGAGTCTAAGGAATTTCAAACAGAAAAAGGAATTAAACAGGGAGATAGTCTCAGTCCTTTACTTTTCATTAGTATTAATGGATGAAATAACTAAAATTTGCAAAAGAAGAACCCCAAGAGTACAAATAGGATATTGGAATATGAGAGTAATACAACTGCAAGTACTGTTATATGCTGATGATATAGTTTAGTTGCTAGCAGTGAAGAGAATTTACAGAAGAGCGTAATAGAATGGGGAGAAGAACTTGCGAGAAAAGGTATGAAGATTAATATTAAGAAAAGTAAAGTTATGCAGGTGGTAAAAGGAGAAAAAGATCATGAAATAGCAATTAGATATGGAAACGAGAAGTTGGAAGAAGTAGATGAATATGGATATTTAGGAACCATCATAACAAGTGATGGTAGGTGTGATGAAGAAATCCTAAATAGGAAAAGAAAAGCAAATACAGTATATTATCAGTTCAGTAAAACAATAATGGGAAAGTAAGAAGTGTCAGTAAAGACAAAAATGGAGCTATACAAATCAGTATTGGTCCCTTCATTAACATATGGAATGGAAAGTTTACCACTTCAAGATAAAATCTGAGTAAAATTCAGGCTAGTTAAATGAAATACCTGAGAAGAGCTGTTAATAAGACTAGGAGAGATAGAGTGAGGAATTAAAAAATAAAGAAGAAAAGTGGAACAGGAGTCGCTAGAGAAAATAATTGAAAAGAGACAGCTAAAGTAGTGGGGCATGTATTCAGAATGAATGAAGACAAAAAGGTAAAGCAAATTCTAGAAGTAAAGGTGCAAGGTAGGAGAGGTTAGCGGAAGACCAAGGATAATGTTTGAAGACAGAATGGAAAAGATTGGAAGAAAATGGAATAAGACAATAAATATGATGAAGAGAATGATGAGAAACAGACAGGAATGGAGGAGATGGATCGAGGAAACCAACCCTACTCTATGATGGCAGAAGGGTTCTAGAGGAAGAAGAGGAAGAATGAAAATCATATCTGGCTAGTTCTGGAGAGAAAATGAGTTTCAAAGAAATACTAGAATTCAACGCGTACTTCTCGAAATATCAAATATTCATTCTATAGTCGAAATGTCATAATTAAAACGCTTTTCGGGTTTTGCAAAGCTCAATAATTTAACATTTTAATGAAAATCATCTCTGGCTTAGTCTGCAGAGAAAATGAGTTTTAAGCGAGTACTAGCATTTAACTTGTATTTCTCGAAAAATCAGGTATTCATCCTATAGTCGAAATGTCATAATTAAAACGCTTTTCAAGCTCTGAAAACAAAATAATTCAACATTTAAATGAAAATCATCACTGGCTTGGTCTGTAGAGAAAATGAGTTTCCAACGAGAATTAGCATTTAACGCGAATTTTTCGAAAAATCAAGTTATGATCCTATTGGCCGAATATAATAATTAAAACGCATTTCAGGCGCTTAAAAGCATAATAAAACAACATTTTGAAGAAAATAATCACTGGCTTGTTGTGTATAGTGTATTAGTCTCATTGAGTATTTGCATTAAACGCATATATGTCGAAAAATAAAGTTTTTATCCTATGTTCGAAATGTCAGAATTTAAATGTTTTTCAGGCTCTAAAAAGCTTAATAATATAACATTTTAATGAAAATCATTATTGTTATTCTTTCTTCTATTTTCAGTCTAACTACTATTACCCTTGAATTCACTGGTTCCCATGATTTAACCCTTTCCTCCATTTACTCATTATCTATTGTTCCAACTCCCTCCTTAGCTCTTCTTCCTCTACCTACTCCAACATATCTCAGCACATATCCTCTTTCAAGGCACATTTTAACAATAATGCAAGTTTATGCCCCGACAAATGATCAGGACATATTGGAGAAAGAAGTTTTCTATACTCAATTACAAAGAGTAGTGTATAAAGTGAATGAAGAGAATAGGAAGGTAATCTTGATGGGAGATCTTAATGGTAGAACTGGAAACAATAGGATAAAGTAACATGGTTGTATTGGAACATATGGAGGGGAATATGTGATAAATGAAAATGGAAAAAGATTAATAGAATTCTGTGTAGAGAACCAATTGCTACAAGGAAACTCCTTTTTCCAGCATAAGAAAATTCATAAAATCACTTATGAAGCTTAGGGAAGGGAGTCAAAGAGTATAATAGACTACATAATTAACGCCAGAGCATTTCGATATGCCTTTATGAATGTAAAGGTAATTCGAGTTGCTGAATTGAGTACTGACCACAGACTGCTAATAGCGATAACAAGATTTAAGAGGAATAATAGAGAAAGAGATAGGAAGTTTGAAAAGATATAAGTAAAGCAGTTTTCTAAGGAAGAGAAGAGAAAACAGTATAAGGAACTAGTAGAAGAAAAATGGAATGAATTGGAAATAAGAGGAATTTAAATTGACAGTATGTGGCAAAAAATTAAGGAAGTGATACTATATGCAGCAATTGAAGTATGTGGAATAGTTAGGGTGAATACAAAAAGGAAAAGAACTAATTGGTGGACGGATGAAGTATAGAGGAAAGTGAAAGAGAAAAAGAAAGCATGGAAGAATTACCTAGGATTAAGATCAGAGGAACATAGGTTAATTAATATATGTTCAAAAAAGAAATGAGAGTAAATGGTCTGTAGACGACGCAAAGCGAAGATCATGGGAGAAGTATGGAAATGATATTGAGCAAAGTTTGTAGAACATAGAAAGCAGTTCTGGAATATGGTTAAAAGCCTGAAAGGAAAATGGGGAAAAGCAGCAAGAACTATAAGAAATAAGGAAAATGTACTAGTCATAGGAAGGGAGAATGTGATGGAGGAATGAAGAAAATACTATAAAGAAAAATTCAAGTATAGGACAAATGAGCAAGAACAAGATGAGGAGCAGGACCAGTAAAAAGAGGAGGATGAGAGAATAAGAAGCAGAGAAGAGGAGGAGCATGTAGAAGAAGATATGATGATAACAGAGAATGACGTGAGAAAAGCAATTCAACGGATACGAATTGGGAAAGCAGCAGCATGGAATGGAATAGCACCAGAATTTATAAAATATGGAGGACCGTGAATGGCTGAAACACTAATATTATCCTTGAATTCACTGGTTCCCATGATTCCACCCTTTCTTCCATTTGCTCATTAACTATTATTCCAACTCCCTCCTCAGCTCTTCTTCCTCTACCTACTCCAACATATCGCAGCACCTAAGACTATACCAGAAGAGTGGAAAAGGAACAGTACACAAGAAAGGGAGTAATAAGATACGTGATAATTCTAGAGCAATATGTCTATCATCAGTGGTATATAAGATGAATACGAATATATTGGAAAGGAGGCTGAGAAAAATTATAGAGGGAAAACTTGAAGAGGAACAAGCTGGATTTAGACCTGGGAGACAGACTCAAGATCACATTTTTAATTTAGTAACAATGATGGGGAAAATGCTGGAAAAAAATAAAAGAATATACTTAGCATTTCTAGACTTGAAAGCGGCATTTAACTCGGTACCTAGAAAATATCTATGGGAGGCATTAGAAAGTAAGGAAGTACCTAAGGAACTTATTGAAGCAATAAGAAGTGTATATAAGGATGTAAAAGGAATAGCATGAATAGAAGGAAACGAGTCTAAGGAATTTCAAACAGAAAAAGGAATTAAACAGGGAGATAGTCTCAGTCTTTTACTTTTCATTAATGTAATGGATGAAATAACTAAAATTTGCAAAAGAAGAACCCCAAGAGTACAAATAGGATATTGGAATATGAGAGTAATACAACTGCAAGTACTGTTATATGCTGATGATATAGTTTAGTTGCTAGCAGTGAAGAGAATTTACAGAAGAGCGTAATAGAATGGGGAGAAGAACTTGCGAGAAAAGGTATGAAGATTAATATTAAGAAAAGTAAAGTTATGCAGGTGGTAAAAGGAGAAAAAGATCATGAAATAGCAATTAGATATGGAAACGAGAAGTTGGAAGAAGTAGATGAATATGGATATTTAGGAACCATCATAACAAGTGATGGTAGGTGTCATGAAGAAATCCTAAATAGGAAAAGAAAAGCAAATACAGTATATTATCAGTTCAGTAAAAACATTAATGGGAAAGAAAGAAGTGTCAGTAAAGACAAAAATGCAGCTATACAAATCAGTATTGGTCCCTTCATTAACATATGGAATGGAAAGTTTACCACTTCAAGATAAACATCTGAGTAAAATTCAGGCTAGTGAAATCAAATTCCTGAGAAGAGCTGTTAATAAGACTAGCAGAGATAAAGTGAGGAATGAAAGAATAAGAAGAAAAGTGGAACAGGAGTCGCTAGAGAAAATAATTGAAAAGAGACAGCTAAAGTAGTGGGGCATGTATTCAGAATGAATGAAGACAAAAAGGTAAAGCAAATTCTAGAAGTAAAGGTGCAAGGTAGGAGAGGTTAGCGGAAGACCAAGGATAATGTTTGAAGACAGAATGGAAAAGATTGGAAGAAAATGGAATAAGACAATAAATATGATGATGAGAATGATGAGAAACAGAGGGGAATGGAGGAGATGGATCGAGGCAACCAACCCTACTCTATGATGGCAGAAGGGGACTAGAGGAAGAAGAGGAAGAATGAAAATCATATCTGGCTAGTTCTGGAGAGAAAATGAGTTTCAAAGAAATACTAGAATTCAACGCGTACTTCTCGAAATATCAAATATTCCTTCCATAGTCGAAATGTCATAATTAAAACGCTTTTCGGGTTTTGCAAAGCTCAATAATTTAACATTTTAATGAAAATCACCTCTGGCTTAGTCTGCAGAGAAAATGAGTTTTAAGCGAGTACTAGCATTTAACTTGTATTTCTCGAAAAATCAGGTATTCATCCTATATAGTCGAAATGTCATAATTAAAACGCTTTTCAAGCTCTGAAAACAAAATAATTCAACATTTAAATGAAAATCATCACTGGCTTGGTCTGTAGAGAAAATGAGTTTCCAACGAGAATTAGCATTTAACGCGAATTTTTCGAAAAATCAAGTTATGATCCTATTGGCCAAATATAATAATCAAAACGCATTTCAGGCGCTTAAAAGCATAATAAAACAACATTTTGAAGAAAATAATCACTGGCTTGTTGTGTATAGTGTATTAGTCTCATTGAGTATTTGCATTAATCGCATATTTGTCGAAAAATAAAGTTTTTATCCTATGTTCGAAATGTCAGAATTTAAATTTTTTTTCTGGCTCTAAAAAGCTTAATAATATAACATTTTAATGAAAATCATTATTGTTATTCTTTCTTCTATTTTCAGTCTAACTACTATTACCCTTGAATTCACTGGTTCCTATGATTCCACCCTTTCCTCCATTTACTCATTAACTATTGTTCCAACTCCCTCCTTAGCTCTTCTTCCTCTACCTACTCCAACATATCTCAGCACATATCCTCTTTCAAGGCACATTATAACAATAATACAAGTTTATGCCCCGACAAATGATCAGGAGAAAGAAGTTTTCTATACTCAATAACAAAGAGTAGATAATAAAGAGAATGAAGAGAATAGGAAGGTAATCTTGATTGGAGATCCTAATGGTAGAACTGGAAACAATAGAATAAGGTAACATGGTTGTAGTGGAACATATGGAGGGGAATATGTGATAAATGAAAATGGACAAAGATTAATAGAATTCTGTGTAGAGTACCAATTGCTAAAAGGAAACTCCTTTTTCCAGCATAAGAAAATTCATAAAATCACTTATGAAGCTGAGTGAAGGGAGTCAAAAAGTATAATAGACTACATAATTAACGCAAGAGCATTTCGATATGCCTTTATGAATGTAAAGGTAATTCGAGGTGCTGAATTGAGTACTGACCACAGACTGCTAATAGCGATAACAAGATTTAAGAGGAATAATAGAGAAAGAGATAGGAAGTTTGTAAAGATATAAGTAAAGCAGCTTGCTAAGGAAGAGAAGAGAAAACAGTATAAGGAACACTAGAAGAAAAATGGAATGAATTGGAAATAAAAGGAATTGAAATTGACAGTATGTGGGAAAAATTTAAGGAAGTGATAATATATATGCAGCAATTGAAGTATGTGGAATAGTTAGGGTGAATACAAAAAGGAAAAGAACTAATTGGTGGAAAGATGAAGTAAAGAGGAAAGTGAAAGAGAAAAAGAAAGCATGGAAGAATTACCTAGGATTAAGATCAGAGGAACATAGGTTAATTAATATATGTTCAAAAAAGAAATTAGAGTAAATGGTCTGTAGACGACGCAAAGCGAAGGTCATGGGAGAAGTTTGGAAATGATATTGAACAAAGTTTTGTAGAACATAGAAAGCAGTTCTGGAATATGGTTAAAAGCCTGAAAGGAAAATGGGGAAAAGCAGCAAGAACTATAAGAAATAAGGAAAATGTACTAGTCATAGGAAGGGAGAATGTGATGGAGGAAAGAAGAAAATACTATAAAGAAAAATTCAAGTATAGGACAAATGAGCAAGAACAAGATGAGGAGCAGGACCAGTAAAAAGAGGAGGATGAGAGAATAAGAAACAGAGAAGAGGAGGAGCATGTAGAAGAAGATATGATGATAACAGAGAATGACGTGAGAAAAGCAATTCAACGGATACGAATTGGGAAAGCAGCAGCATGGAATGGAATAGCACCAGAATTTATAAAATATGGAGGACCGTGAATGGCTGAAACACTAATATTATCCTTGAATTCACTGGTTCCCATGATTCCACCCTTTCTTCCATTTGCTCATTAACTATTATTCCAACTCCCTCCTCAGCTCTTCTTCCTCTACCTACTCCAATATATCGCAGCACCTAAGACTATACCAGAAGAGTGGAAAAGGAACAGTACACAAGAAAGGGAGTAATAATATATGTGATAATTCTAGAGCAATATGTCTATCATCAGTGGTATATAAGATGAATACGAATATATTGGAAAGGAGGCTGAGAAAAATTATAGAGGGAAAACTTGAAGAGGAACAAGCTGGATTTAGACCTGGGAGACAGACTCAAGATCACATTTTTAATTTAGTAACAATGATGGGGAAAATGCTGGACAAAAATAAAAGAATATACTTAGCATTTCTAGACTTGAAAGCGGCATTTAACTCGGTACCTAGAAAATATCTATGGGAGGCATTAGAAAGTAAGGAAGTACCTAAGGAACTTATTGAAGCAATAAGAAGTGTATATAAGGATGTAAAAGGAATAGCATGAATAGAAGGAAACGAGTCTAAGGAATTTCAAACAGAAAAAGGAATTAAACAGGGAGATAGTCTCAGTCCTTTACTTTTCATTAGTATTAATGGATGAAATAACTAAAATTTGCAAAAGAAGAACCCCAAGAGTACAAATAGGATATTGGAATATGAGAGTAATACTACTGCAAGTACTGTTATATGCTGATGATATAGTTTAGTTGCTAGCAGTGAAGAGAATTTACAGAAGAGCGTAATAGAATGGGGAGAAGAACTTGCGAGAAAAGGTATGAAGATTAATATTAAGAAAAGTAAAGTTATGCAGGTGGTAAAAGGAGAAAAAGATCATGAAATAGCAATTAGATATGGAAACGAGAAGTTGGAAGAAGTAGATGAATATGGATATTTAGGAACCATCATAACAAGTGATGGTAGGTGTGATGAAGAAATCCTAAATAGGAAAAGAAAAGCAAATACAGTATATTATCAGTTCAGTAGAACAATAATGGGAAAGTAAGAAGTGTCAGTAAAGACAAAAATGGAGCTATACAAATCAGTATTGGTCCCTTCATTAACATATGGAATGGAAAGTTTACCACTTCAAGATAAAATCTGAGTAAAATTCAGGCTAGTTAAATGAAATACCTGAGAAGAGCTGTTAATAAGACTAGGAGAGATAGAGTGAGGAATTAAAAAATAAAGAAGAAAAGTGGAACAGGAGTCGCTAGAGAAAATAATTGAAAAGAGACAGCTAAAGTAGTGGGGCATGTATTCAGAATGAATGAAGACAAAAAGGTAAAGCAAATTCTAGAAGTAAAGGTGCAAGGTAGGAGAGGTTAGCGGAAGACCAAGGATAATGTTTGAAGACAGAATGGAAAAGATTGGAAGAAAATGGAATAAGACAATAAATATGATGAAGAGAATGATGAGAAACAGACAGGAATGGAGGAGATGGATCGAGGAAACCAACCCTACTCTATGATGGCAGAAGGGTTCTAGAGGAAGAAGAGGAAGAATGAAAATCATATCTGGCTAGTTGTGGAGAGAAAATGAGTTTCAAAGAAATACTAGAATTCAACGCGTACTTCTCGAAATATCAAATATTCATTCTATAGTCGAAATGTCATAATTAAAACGCTTTTCGGGTTTTGCAAAGCTCAATAATTTAACATTTTAATGAAAATCATCTCTTGCTTAGTCTGCAGAGAAAATGAGTTTTAAGCGAGTACTAGCATTTAACTTGTATTTCTCGAAAAATCAGGTATTCATCCTATAGTCGAAATGTCATAATTAAAACGCTTTTCAAGCTCTGAAAACAAAATAATTCAACATTTAAATGAAAATCATCACTGGCTTGGTCTGTAGAGAAAATGAGTTTCCAACGAGAATTAGCATTTAACGCGAATTTTTCGAAAAATCAAGTTATGATCCTATTGGCCAAATATAATAATTAAAACGCATTTCAGGCGCTTAAAAGCATAATAAAACAACATTTTGAAGAAAATAATCACTGGCTTGTTGTGTATAGTGTATTAGTCTCATTGAGTATTTGCATTAAACGCATATATGTCGAAAAATAAAGTTTTTATCCTATGTTCGAAATGTCAGAATTTAAATGTTTTTCAGGCTCTAAAAAGCTTAATAATATAACATTTTAATGAAAATCATTATTGTTATTCTTTCTTCTATTTTCAGTCTAACTACTATTACCCTTGAATTCACTGGTTTCCATGATTTAACCCTTTCCTCCATTTACTCATTATCTATTGTTCCAACTCCCTCCTTAGCTCTTCTTCCTCTACCTACTCCAACATATCTCAGCACATATCCTCTTTCAAGGCACATTTTAACAATAATACAAGTTTATGCCCCGACAAATGATCAGGACATATTGGAGAAAGAAGTTTTCTATACTCAATTACAAAGAGTAGTGTATAAAGTGAATGAAGAGAATAGGAAGGTAATCTTGATGGGAGATCTTAATGGTAGAACTGGAAACAATAGGATAAAGTAACATGGTTGTATTGGAACATATGGAGGGGAATATGTGATAAATGAAAATGGAAAAAGATTAATAGAATTCTGTGTAGAGAACCAATTGCTACAAGGAAACTCCTTTTTCCAGCATAAGAAAATTCATAAAATCACTTATGAAGCTTAGGGAAGGGAGTCAAAGAGTATAATAGACTACATAATTAACGCCAGAGCATTTCGATATGCCTTTATGAATGTAAAGGTAATTCGAGTTGCTGAATTGAGTACTGACCACAGACTGCTAATAGCGATAACAAGATTTAAGAGGAATAATAGAGAAAGAGATAGGAAGTTTGAAAAGATATAAGTAAAGCAGTTTTCTAAGGAAGAGAAGAGAAAACAGTATAAGGAACTAGTAGAAGAAAAATGGAATGAATTGGAAATAAGAGGAATTTAAATTGACAGTATGTGGCAAAAAATTAAGGAAGTGATACTATATGCAGCAATTGAAGTATGTGGAATAGTTAGGGTGAATACAAAAAGGAAAAGAACTAATTGGTGGACGGATGAAGTATAGAGGAAAGTGAAAGAGAAAAAGAAAGCATGGAAGAATTACCTAGGATTAAGATCAGAGGAACATAGGTTAATTAATATATGTTCAAAAAAGAAATGAGAGTAAATGGTCTGTAGACGACGCAAAGCGAAGATCATGGGAGAAGTATGGAAATGATATTGAGCAAAGTTTGTAGAACATAGAAAGCAGTTCTGGAATATTGTTAAAAGCCTGAAAGGAAAATGGGGAAAAGCAGCAAGAACTATAAGAAATAAGGAAAATGTACTAGTCATAGGAAGGGAGAATGTGATGGAGGAATGAAGAAAATACTATAAAGAAAAATTCAAGTATAGGACAAATGAGCAAGAACAAGATGAGGAGCAGGACCAGTAAAAAGAGGAGGATGAGAGAATAAGAAACAGAGAAGAGGAGGAGCATGTAGAAGAAGATATGATGATAACAGAGAATGACGTGAGAAAAGCAATTCAACGGATACGAATTGGGAAAGCAGCAGCATGGAATGGAATAGCACCAGAATTTATAAAATATGGAGGACCATGAATGGCTGAAACACTAATATTATCCTTGAATTCACTGGTTCCCATGATTCCACCCTTTCTTCCATTTGCTCATTAACTATTATTCCAACTCCCTCCTCAGCTCTTCTTCCTCTACCTACTCCAACATATCGCAGCACCTAAGACTATACCAGAAGAGTGGAAAAGGAACAGTACACAAGAAAGGGAGTAATAAGATACGTGATAATTCTAGAGCAATATGTCTATCATCAGTGGTATATAAGATGAATACGAATATATTGGAAAGGAGGCTGAGAAAAATTATAGAGGGAAAACTTGAAGAGGAACAAGCTGGATTTAGACCTGGGAGACAGACTCAAGATCACATTTTTAATTTAGTAACAATGATGGGGAAAATGCTGGACAAAAATAAAAAAATATACTTAGCATTTCTAGACTTGAAAGCGGCATTTAACTCGGTACCTAGAAAATATCTATGGGAGGCATTAGAAAGTAAGGAAGTACCTAAGGAACTTATTGAAGCAATAAGAAGTGTATATAAGGATGTAAAAGGAATAGCATGAATAGAAGGAAACGAGTCTAAGGAATTTCAAACAGAAAAAGGAATTAAACAGGGAGATAGTCTCAGTCTTTTACTTTTCATTAATGTAATGGATGAAATAACTAAAATTTGCAAAAGAAGAACCCCAAGAGTACAAATAGGATATTGGAATATGAGAGTAATACAACTGCAAGTACTGTTATATGCTGATGATATAGTTTAGTTGCTAGCAGTGAAGAGAATTTACAGAAGAGCGTAATAGAATGGGGAGAAGAACTTGCGAGAAAAGGTATGAAGATTAATATTAAGAAAAGTAAAGTTATGCAGGTGGTAAAAGGAGAAAAAGATCATGAAATAGCAATTAGATATGGAAACGAGAAGTTGGAAGAAGTAGATGAATATGGATATTTAGGAACCATCATAACAAGTGATGGTAGGTGTCATGAAGAAATCCTAAATAGGAAAAGAAAAGCAAATACAGTATATTATCAGTTCAGTAAAAACATTAATGGGAAAGAAAGAAGTGTCAGTAAAGACAAAAATGCAGCTATACAAATCAGTATTGGTCCCTTCATTAACATATGGAATGGAAAGTTTACCACTTCAAGATAAACATCTGAGTAAAATTCAGGCTAGTGAAATCAAATTCCTGAGAAGAGCTGTTAATAAGACTAGCAGAGATAAAGTGAGGAATGAAAGAATAAGAAGAAAAGTGGAACAGGAGTCGCTAGAGAAAATAATTGAAAAGAGACAGCAAAAGTAGTGGGGCATGTATTCAGAATGAATGAAGACAAAAAGGTAAAGCAAATTCTAGAAGTAAAGGTGCAAGGTAGGAGAGGTTAGCGGAAGACCAAGGATAATGTTTGAAGACAGAATGGACAAGATTGGAAGAAAATGGAATAAGACAATAAATATGATGATGAGAATGATGAGAAACAGAGGGGAATGGAGGAGATGGATCGAGGCAACCAACCCTACTCTATGATGGCAGAAGGGGACTAGAGGAAGAAGAGGAAGAATGAAAATCATATCTGGCTAGTTCTGGAGAGAAAATGAGTTTCAAAGAAATACTAGAATTCAACGCGTACTTCTCGAAATATCAAATATTCCTTCCATAGTCGAAATGTCATAATTAAAACGCTTTTCGGGTTTTGCAAAGCTCAATAATTTAACATTTTAATGAAAATCATCTCTGGCTTAGTCTGCAGAGAAAATGAGTTTTAAGCGAGTACTAGCATTTAACTTGTATTTCTCGAAAAATCAGGTATTCATCCTATAGTCGAAATGTCACAATTAAAACGCTTTTCAAGCTCTGAAAACAAAATAATTCAACATTTAAATGAAAATCATCACTGGCTTGGTCTGTAGAGAAAATGAGTTTCCAACGAGAATTAGCATTTAACGCGAATTTTTCGAAAAATCAAGTTATGATCCTATTGGCCAAATATAATAATCAAAACGCATTTCAGGCGCTTAAAAGCATAATAAAACAACATTTTGAAAAAAATAATCACTGGCTTGTTGTGTAGAGTGTATTAGTCTCATTGAGTATTTGCATTAAACGCATATTTGTCGAAAAATAAAGTTTTTATCCTATGTTCGAAATGTCAGAATTTAAATGTTTTTTTTTGGCTCTAAAAAGCTTAATAATATAACATTTTAATGAAAATCATTATTGTTATTCTTTCTTCTATTTTCAGTCTAACTACTATTACCCTTGAATTCACTGGTTCCTATGATTCCACCCTTTCCTCCATTTACTCATTAACTATTGTTCCAACTCCCTCCTTAGCTCTTCTTCCTCTACCTACTCCAACATATCTCAGCACATATCCTCTTTCAAGGCACATTATAACAATAATACAAGTTTATGCCCCGACAAATGAAAGAAGTTTTTTATACTCAATAACAAAGAGTAGATAATAAAGAGAATAAAGAGAATAGGAAGGTAATCTTGATTGGAGATCTTAATGGTAGAACTGGAAACAATAGAATAAGGTAACATGGTTGTAGTGGAACATATGGAGGGGAATATGTGATAAATGAAAATGGACAAAGATTAATAGAATTCTGTGTAGAGTACCAATTGCTAAAAGGAAACTCCTTTTTCCAGCATAAGAAAATTCATAAAATCACTTATGAAGCTGAGTGAAGGGAGTCAAAAAGTATAATAGACTACATAATTAACGCAAGAGCATTTCGATATGCCATTATGAATGTAAAGGTAATTCGAGGTGCTGAATTGAGTACTGACCACAGACTGCTAATAGCGATAACAAGATTTAAGAGGAATAATAGAGAAAGAGATAGGAAGTTTGTAAAGATATAAGTAAAGCAGCTTGCTAAGGAAGAGAAGAGAAAACAGTATAAGGAACACTAGAAGAAAAATGGAATGAATTGGAAATAAAAGGAATTGAAATTGACAGTATGTGGGAAAAATTTAAGGAAGTGATAATATATATGCAGCAATTGAAGTATGTGGAATAGTTAGGGTGAATACAAAAAGGAAAAGAACTAATTGGTGGAAAGATGAAGTAAAGAGGAAAGTGAAAGAGAAAAAGAAAGCATGGAAGAATTACCTAGGATTAAGATCAGAGGAACATAGGTTAATTAATATATGTTCAAAAAAGAAATTAGAGTAAATGGTCTGTAGACGACGCAAAGCGAAGGTCATGGGAGAAGTTTGGAAATGATATTGAACAAAGTTTTGTAGAACATAGAAAGCAGTTCTGGAATATGGTTAAAAGCCTGAAAGGAAAATGGGGAAAAGCAGCAAGAACTATAAGAAATAAGGAAAATGTACTAGTCATAGGAAGGGAGAATGTGATGGAGGAAAGAAGAAAATACTATAAAGAAAAATTCAAGTATAGGACAAATGAGCAAGAACAAGATGAGGAGCAGGACCAGTAAAAAGAGGAGGATGAGAGAATAAGAAACAGAGAAGAGGAGGAGCATGTAGAAGAAGATATGATGATAACAGAGAATGACGTGAGAAAAGCAATTCAACGGATACGAATTGGGAAAGCAGCAGCATGGAATGGAATAGCACCAGAATTTATAAAATATGGAGGACCATGAATGGCTGAAACACTAATATTATCCTTGAATTCACTGGTTCCCATGATTCCACCCTTTCTTCCATTTGCTCATTAACTATTATTCCAACTCCCTCCTCAGCTCTTCTTCCTCTACCTACTCCAATATATCGCAGCACCTAAGACTATACCAGAAGAGTGGAAAAGGAACAGTACACAAGAAAGGGAGTAATAAGATATGTGATAATTCTAGAGCAATATGTCTATCATCAGTGGTATATAAGATGAATACGAATATATTGGAAAGGAGGCTGAGAAAAATTATAGAGGGAAAACTTGAAGAGGAACAAGCTGGATTTAGACCTGGGAGACAGACTCAAGATCACATTTTTAATTTAGTAACAATGATGGGGAAAATGCTGGACAAAAATAAAAGAATATACTTAGCATTTCTAGACTTGAAAGCGGCATTTAACTCGGTACCTAGAAAATATCTATGGGAGGCATTAGAAAGTAAGGAAGTACCTAAGGAACTTATTGAAGCAATAAGAAGTGTATATAAGGATGTAAAAGGAATAGCATGAATAGAAGGAAACGAGTCTAAGGAATTTCAAACAGAAAAAGGAATTAAACAGGGAGATAGTCTCAGTCCTTTACTTTTCATTAGTATTAATGGATGAAATAACTAAAATTTGCAAAAGAAGAACCCCAAGAGTACAAATAGGATATTGGAATATGAGAGTAATACAACTGCAAGTACTGTTATATGCTGATGATATAGTTTATTTGCTAGCAGTGAAGAGAATTTACAGAAGAGCGTAATAGAATGGGGAGAAGAACTTGCGAGAAAAGGTATGAAGATTAATATTAAGAAAAGTAAAGTTATGCAGGTGGTAAAAGGAGAAAAAGATCATGAAATAGCAATTAGATATGGAAACGAGAAGTTGGAAGAAGTAGATGAATATGGATATTTAGGAACCATCATAACAAGTGATGGTAGGTGTGATGAAGAAATCCTAAATAGGAAAAGAAAAGCAAATACAGTATATTATCAGTTCAGTAAAACAATAATGGGAAAGTAAGAAGTGTCAGCAAAGACAAAAATGGAGCTATACAAATCAGTATTGGTCCCTTCATTAACATATGGAATGGAAAGTTTACCACTTCAAGATAAAATCTGAGTAAAATTCAGGCTAGTGAAATACCTGAGAAGAGCTGTTAATAAGACTAGGAGAGATAGAGTGAGGAATTAAAAAATAAAGAAGAAAAGTGGAACAGGAGTCGCTAGAGAAAATAATTGAAAAGAGACAGCTAAAGTAGTGGGGCATGTATTCAGAATGAATGAAGACAAAAAGGTAAAGCAAATTCTAGAAGTAAAGGTGCAAGGTAGGAGAGGTTAGCGGAAGACCAAGGATAATGTTTGAAGACAGAATGGAAAAGATTGGAAGAAAATGGAATAAGACAATAAATATGATGAAGAGAATGATGAGAAACAGACAGGAATGGAGGAGATGGATCGAGGAAACCAACCATACTCTATGATGACAGAAGGGTTCTAGAGGAAGAAGAGGAAGAATGAAAATCATATCTGGCTAGTTCTGGAGAGAAAATGAGTTTCAAAGAAATACTAGAATTCAACGCGTACTTCTCGAAATATCAAATATTCATTCTATAGTCGAAATGTCATAATTAAAACGCTTTTCGGGTTTTCCAAAGCTCAATAATTTAACATTTTAATGAAAATCATCTCTGGCTTAGTCTGCAGAGAAAATGAGTTTTAAGCGAGTACTAGCTTTTAACTTGTATTTCTCGAAAAATCAGGTATTCATCCTATACTCGAAATGTCATAATTAAAACGCTTTTCAAGCTCTGAAAACAAAATAATTCAACATTTAAATGAAAATCATCACTGGCTTGGTCTGTAGAGAAAATGAGTTTCCAACGAGAATTAGCATTTAACGCGAATTTTTCGAAAAAACAAGTTATGATCCTATTGGCCAAATATAATAATCAAAACGCATTTCAGGCGCTTAAAAGCATAATAAAACAACATTTTGAAGAAAATAATCACTGGCTTGTTGTGTATAGTGTATTAGTCTCATTGAGTATTTGCATTAAACGCATATTTGTCGAAAAATAAAGTTTTTATCCTATGTTCGAAATGTCAGAATTTAAATGTTTTTTTTGGCTCTAAAAAGCTTAATAATATAACATTTTAATGAAAATCATTATTGTTATTCTTTCTTCTATTTTCAGTCTAACTACTATTACCCTTGAATTCACTGGTTCCTATGATTCCACCCTTTCCTCCATTTACTCATTAACTATTGTTCCAACTCCCTCCTTAGCTCTTCTTCCTCTACCTACTCCAACATATCTCAGCACATATCCTCTTTCAAGGCACATTATAACAATAATACAAGTTTATGCCCCGACAAATGAAAGAAGTTTTTTATACTCAATAACAAAGAGTAGATAATAAAGAGAATAAAGAGAATAGGAAGGTAATCTTGATTGGAGATCTTAATGGTAGAACTGGAAACAATAGAATAAGGTAACATGGTTGTAGTGGAACATATGGAGGGGAATATGTGATAAATGAAAATGGACAAAGATTAATAGAATTCTGTGTAGAGTACCAATTGCTAAAAGGAAACTCCTTTTTCCAGCATAAGAAAATTCATAAAATCACTTATGAAGCTGAGTGAAGGGAGTCAAAAAGTATAATAGACTACATAATTAACGCAAGAGCATTTCGATATGCCTTTATGAATGTAAAGGTAATTCGAGGTGCTGAATTGAGTACTGACCACAGACTGCTAATAGCGATAACAAGATTTAAGAGGAATAATAGAGAAAGAGATAGGAAGTTTGTAAAGATATAAGTAAAGCAGCTTGCTAAGGAAGAGAAGAGAAAACAGTATAAGGAACACTAGAAGAAAAATGGAATGAATTGGAAATAAAAGGAATTGAAATTGACAGTATGTGGGAAAAATTTAAGGAAGTGATAATATATATGCAGCAATTGAAGTATGTGGAATAGTTAGGGTGAATACAAAAAGGAAAAGAACTAATTGGTGGAAAGATGAAGTAAAGAGGAAAGTGAAAGAGAAAAAGAAAGCATGGAAGAATTACATAGGATTAAGATCAGAGGAACACAGGTTAATTAATATATGTTCAAAAAAGAAATTAGAGTAAATGGTCTGTAGACGACGCAAAGCGAAGGTCATGGGAGAAGTTTGGAAATGATATTGAACAAAGTTTTGTAGAACATAGAAAGCAGTTCTGGAATATGGTTAAAAGCCTGAAAGGAAAAAATGGGGAAAAGCAGCAAGAACTATAAGAAATAAGGAAAATGTACTAGTCATAGGAAGGGAGAATGTGATGGAGGAAAGAAGAAAATACTATAAAGAAAAATTCAAGTATAGGACAAATGAGCAAGAACAAGATGAGGAGCATGACCAGTAAAAAGAGGAGGATGAGAGAATAAGAAACAGAGAAGAGGAGGAGCATGTAGAAGAAGATATGATGATAACAGAGAATGACGTGAGATAAGCAATTCAACGGATACGAATTGGGAAAGCAGCAGCATGGAATGGAATAGCACCAGAATTTATAAAATATGGAGGACCATGAATGGCTGAAACACTAATATTATCCTTGAATTCACTGGTTCCCATGATTCCACCCTTTCTTCCATATGCTCATTAATTATTATTCCAACTCCCTCCTCAGCTCTTCTTCCTCTACCTACTCCAACATATCGCAGCACCTAAGACTATACCAGAAGAGTGGAAAAGGAACAGTACACAAGAAAGGGAGTAATAATATATGTGATAATTCTAGAGCAATATGTCTATCATCAGTGGTATATAAGATGAATACGAATATATTGGAAAGGAGGCTGAGAAAAATTATAGAGGGAAAACTTGAAGAGGAACAAGCTGGATTTAGACCTGGGAGACAGACTCAAGATCACATTTTTAATTTAGTAACAATGATGGGGAAAATGCTGGACAAAAATAAAAGAATATACTTAGCATTTCTAGACTTGAAAGCGGCATTTAACTCGGTACCTAGAAAATATCTATGGGAGGCATTAGAAAGTAAGGAAGTACCTAAGGAACTTATTGAAGCAATAAGAAGTGTATATAAGGATGTAAAAGGAATAGCATGAATAGAAGGAAACGAGTCTAAGGAATTTCAAACAGAAAAAGGAATTAAACAGGGAGATAGTCTCAGTCTTTTACTTTTCATTAATGTAATGGATGAAATAACTAAAATTTGCAAAAGAAGAACCCCAACTGCAAGTACTGTTATATGCTGATGATATAGTTTAGTTGCTAGCAGTGAAGAGAATTTACAGAAGAGCGTAATAGAATGGAAAGAAGAACTTGCGAGAAAAGGTATGAAGATTAATATTAAGAAAAGTAAAGTTATGCAGGTGGTAAAAGGAGAAAAAGATCATGAAATAGCAATTAGATATGGAAACGAGAAGTTGGAAGAAGTAGATGAATATGGATATTTAGGAACCATCATAACAAGTGATGGTATGTGTGATGAAGAAATCCTAAATAGGAAAAGAAAAGCAAATACAGTTTATTATCAGTTCAGTAAAACAATAATGGGAAAGAAAGAAGTGGCAGTAAAGACAAAAATGCAGCTATACAAATCAGTATTGGTCCCTTCATTAACATATGGAATGGAAAGTTTACCACTTCAAGATAAACATCTGAGTAAAATTCAGGCTAGTGAAATGAAATACCTGAGAAGAGCTGTTAATAAGACTAGCAGAGATAAAGTGAGGAATGAAAGAATAAGAAGAAAAGTGGAACAGGAGTCGCTAGAGAAAATAATTGAAAAGAGACAACTAAAGTAGTGGGACATGTATTCAGAATGAATGAAGACAAAAAGGTAAAGCAAATTCTAGAAGTAAAGGTGCAAGGTAGGAGAGGTTAGCTGAAGACCAAGGATAATGTTTGAAGACAGAATGGAAAAGATTGGAAGAAAATGGAATAAGACAATAAATATGATGAAGAGAATGACGAGAAACAGACAGGAATGGAGGAGATGGATCGAGGCAACCAACCCTACTCTATGATGGCAGAAGGGGACTAGAGGAAGAAGAGGAAGTATTAAAATCATATCTGGCCAGTTCTGGAGAAAAAATGAGTTTCAAAGACATACTAGAATTCAACGCGTTATTCTCGAAATATAAAATATTCATTCTATAGTCGAAATGTCATAATTAAAACGCTTTTCGGGTTTTGCAAAGCTCAATAATTTAACATTTTAATGAAAATCATCTCTGGCTTAGTCTGCAGAGAAAATGAGTTTTAAGCGAGTACTAGCTTTTAACTTGTATTTCTCGAAAAATCAGGTATTCATCCTATAGTCGAAATGTCATAATTTAAACGCTTTTCAAGCTCTGAAAACAAAATAATTCAACATTTAAATGAAAATCATCACTGGCTTGGTCTGTAGAGAAAATGAGTTTCCAACGTGAATTAGCATTTAACGCGAATTTTTCGAAAAATCAAGTTATGATCCTATTGGCCAAATATAATAATTAAAACGCATTTCAGACGCTTAAAAGCATAATAAAACAACATTTTGAAGAAAATAATCACTGGCTTTTTGTGTATAGTGTATTAGTCTCATTGAGTATTTGCATTAAACGCATATTGTCTAAAAATAAAGTTTTTATCCTATGTTCGAAATGTCAGAATTAAAATGTTTTTCAGGCTCTAAAAAGCTTAATAATATAACATTTTAATGAAAATCATTATTGTTATTCTTTTTTCTATTTTCAGTCAAAACTACTATTACCCTTGAATTCACTGGTTCCCATGATTCCACCCTTTCTTCCATTTACTCATTAACTATTGTTCCAACTCCCTCCTTAGCTCTTCTTCCTCTACCTACTCCAACATATCTCAGCACATATCCTCTTTCAAGGCACATTATAACAATAATACAAGTTTATGCCCCGACAAATGATCAGGAGAAAGAAGTTTTCTATACTCAATTACAAAGAGTAGTGAATAAAGAGAATGAAGAGAATAGGAAGGTAATCTTGATGGGAGATCTTAATGGTAGAACTGGAAACAATAGAATAAGGTAACATGGTTGTATTGGAACATATGGAGGGGAATATGTGATAAATGAAAATCGACAAAGATTAATAGAATTCTGTGTAGAGAACCAATTGCTACAAGGAAACTCCTTTTTCCAGCATAAGAAAATTCATAAAATCACTTATGAAGCTGAGTGAAGGGAGTCAAAAAGTATAATAGACTACATAATTAACGCAAGAGCATTTCGATATGCCTTTATGAATGTAAAGGTAATTCGAGGTGCTGAATTGAGTACTGACCACAGACTGCTAATAGCGATAACAAGATTTAAGAGGAATAATAGAGAAAGAGATAGGAAGTTTGAAAAGATATAAGTAAAGCAGCTGGCTAAGGAAGAGATGAGAAAACAGTATAAGGAACTAGTAGAAGAAAAATGGAATGAATTGGAAATAAGAGGAATTTAAATTAACAGTATGTGGATAAAATTTAAGGAAGTGATAATATATGCAGCAATTGAAGTACGTGGAATAGTTAGGGTGAATACAAAAAGGAAAAGAACTAATTGGTGGAGGGATGAAGTAAAGAGGAAAGTGAAAGAGAAAAAGAAAGCATGGAAGAATTACCTAGAATTAAGAACAGAGGAACATAGGTTAATTAATATATGTTCAAAAAAGAAATGAGAGTAAATGGTCTGTAGACGACGCAAAGCGAAGATCATGGGAGAAGTTTGAAAATGATATTGAACAAAGTTTTGTAGAACATAGAAAGCAGTTCTGGAATATGGTTATTAGCCTGAAAGGAAAATGGGGAAAAGCAGCAAGAACTATAAGAAATAAGGAAAATGTACTAGGAAGGGAGAATGTGAAGGAGGTATGGAGAAAATACTATAAAGAAAAGTTCAAGTATAGGACAAATAAGCAAAAACAAGATGAGGAGCAGGACCAGTAAAAGAAGGAGGATGAGAGAATAAGAAACAGAGAAGAGGAGGAGCATGTAGAAGAAGATATGATCATAACAGAGAATGACGTGAGAAAAGCAATTCAACGGATACGAATTGAGAAAGCAGCAGCATGGAATGAAATAGCACCAGAATTTATAAAATATGGAGGACCATGAATGGCTGAAACACTACTATTATCCTTGAATTCACTGGTTCCCATGATTCCACCCTTTCTTCCATTTGCTCATTAACTATTATTCCAACTCCCTCCTCAGCTCTTCTTCCTCTACCTACTCCAACATATCTCAGCACCTAAGACTATACCAGAAGAGTGGAAAAGGAACAGTACACAAGAAAGGTTGTAATAAGGAATGTGATAGTTCTAGAGCAATATGTCTATCATCAGTGGTATATAAGATGAATACGAATATATTGGAAAGGAGGCTGAGAAAAATTATAGAGGGAAAACTTGAAGAGGAACAAGCTGGATTTAGACTTGGGAGACAAACTCAAGATCACATTTTTAATTTAATAACAATGATGGGGAAAATGCTGGACAAAAATAAAGAATATACTTAGCATTTCTAGACTTGAAAGCGGCATTTGACTCGGTACCTAGAAAATATCTATGGGAGGCATTATAAAGTAAGGAAGTACCTAAGGAACTTATTCAAGCAATAAGAAGTGTATATAAGGATGTAAATGGAATAGTAAGAATAGAAGGAAACGAGTCTAAGGAATTTCAAACAGAAAAAGGAATTAAACAGGGAGATAGACTCAGTCCTTTACTTTTCATTAATGTAATGGATGAAATAACTAAAATTTACAAAAGAAGAACCCCAAGAGTACAAATAGGATATTGGAATATGAGAGTAATACAACTGCAAGTACTGTTATATGCTGATGATATAGTTTAGTTGCTAGCAGTGAAGAGAATTTACAGAAGAGCGTAATAGAATGGGGAGAAGAACTTGCGAGAAAAGGTATGAAGATTAATATTAAGAAAAGTAAAGTTATGCAGGTGGTAAAAGGAGAAAAAGATCATGAAATAGCAATTAGATATGGAAACGAGAAATTGGAAGATGTAGATTAATATGGATATTCAGGAACCATCATCACAAGTGATGGTAGGTGTGATGAAGAAATCCTAAATAGGAGAAGAAAAGCAAATACAGTATATTATCAGTTCAGTAAAACAATAATGGGAAAGAAAGAAGTGGCAGTAAAGACAAAAATGCAGCTATACAAATTAGTATTGGTCCCTTCATTAACATATGGAATGGAAAGTTTACCACTTCAAGATATACATCTGAGTAAAATTCAGGCTAGTGAAATGAAATACCTGAGAAGAGCTGTTAATAAGACTAGGAGAGATAAAGTGAGGAATGAAAGAATAAGAAGAAAAGTGGAACAGGAGTCGCTAGAGAAAATATTTGAAAAGAGACAGCTAAAGTAGTGGGACATGTATTCAGAATGAATGAAGACAAAAAGGTAAAGCAAATTCTAGAAGTAAAGGTGCAAGGTAGGAGAGGTTAGCGGAAGACCAAGGAAAATGTTTGAAGACAGAATGGAAAAGATTGGAAGAAAATGGAATAAGACAATAAATATGATGAAGAGAATGACGAGAAACAGACAGGAATGGAGGAGATGGATCGAGGCAACCAACCCTACTCTATGATGGCAGAAGGGGACTAGAGGAAGAAGAGGAAGAATTAAAATCATATCAGGCTAGTTCTGGAGAGAAAATGAGTTTCAAAGAAATACTAGAATTCAACGCGTACTTCTCGAAATATAAAATATTCCTTCTATAGTCGAAATGTCATAATTAAAACGCTTTTCGGGTTTTGCAATGCTCAATAATTTAACATTTTAATGAAAATCATCTCTGGCTTAGTCTGCAGAGAAAATGAGTTTTAAGCAAGTACTAGCATTTAACTTGTATTTCTCGAAAAATCAGGTATTCATCATATAGTCGAAATGTCATAATTAAAACGCTTTTCAAGCTCTGAAAACAAAATAATTCAACATTTAAATGAAAATCATCACTGGTTTGGTCTGTAGAGAAAATGAGTTTCCAACGTGAATTAGCATTTAACGCGAATTTTTCGAAAAATCAAGTTATGATCCTATTGGCCAAATGTAATAATTAAAACGCATTTCAGGAGCTTAAAAGCATAATAAAACAACATTTTGAAGAAAATAATCACTGGCTTGTTGTGTATAGTGAATTAGTCTCATTGAGTATTTGCATTAAACGCATATTTGTCGAAAAATAAAGTTTTTATCCTATGTTCGAAATGTCAGAATTAAAATGTTTTTCAGGCTCTAAAAAGCTTAATAATATAACATTTTAATGAAAATCATTATTGTTATTCCTTCTTCTATTTTCAGTCAAAACTACTATTACCCTTGAATTCACTGGTTCCCATGACTCAACTCTTTCCTCCATTTACTCATTAACTATTGTTCCAACTCCCTCCTTAGCTCTTCTTCCTCTACCTACTCCAACATATCTCAGCACATATCCTCTTTCAAGGCACATTATAACAATAATACAAGTTTATGCCCCGACAAATGATCAGGAGAAAGAAGTTTTCTATACTCAATTACAAAGAGTAGTGAATAAAGAGAATGAAGAGAATAGGAAGGTAATCTTGATGGGAGATCTTAATGGTAGAACTGGAAACAATAGAATAAGGTAACATGGTTGTATTGGAACATATGGAGGGGAATATGTGATAAATGAAAATGGACAAAGATTAATAGAATTCTGTGTAGAGAACCAATTGCTACAAGGAAACTCCTTTTTCCAGCATAAGAAAATTCATAAAATCACTTATGAAGCTGAGTGAAGGGAGTCAAAAAGTATAATAGACTACATAATTAACGCAAGAGCATTTCGATATGCCTTTATGAATGTAAAGGTAATTCGAGGTGCTGAATTGAGTACTGACCACAGACTGCTAATAGCGATAACAAGATTTAAGAGGAATAATAGAGAAAGAGATAGGAAGTTTGAAAAGATATAAGTAAAGCAGCTGGCTAAGGAAGAGAAGAGAAAACAGTATAAGGAACTAGTAGAAGAAAAATGGAATGAATTGGAAATAAGAGGAATTTAAATTAACAGTATGTGGATAAAATTTAAGGAAGTGATACTATATGCAGCAATTGAAGTATGTGGAATAGTTAGGGTGAATACAAAAAGGAAAAGAACTAATTGGTGAACGGATGAAGTAAAGAGGAAAGTGAAAGAGAAAAAGAAAGCATGGAAGAATTACCTAGAATTAAGATCAGAGGAACATAGGTTAATTAATATATGTTCAAAAAAGAAATGAGAGTAAATGGTCTGTAGACGACGCAAAGCGAAGATCATGGGAGAAGTTTGGAAATGATACTGAACAAAGTTTAGTAGAACATAGAAAGCAGTTCTGGAATATGGTTATTAGCCTGAAAGGAAAATGGGGAAAAGCAGCAAGAATTATAAGAAATAAGGAAAATGTACTAGGAAGGGAGAATGTGAAGGAGGAATGGAGAAAATACTATAAAGAAAAGTTCAAGTATAGGACAATGATGGGGAAAATGCTGGACAAAAATAAAAGAATATACTTAGCATTTCTAGACTTGAAAGCGGCATTTGACTCGGTACCTATCTCTGGGAGGCATTAGAAAGTAAGGAAGTACCTAAGGAACTTATTGAAGCAATAAGAAGTGTATATAAGGATGTAAAAGGAATATCATGAATAGAAGGAAACGAGTCTAAGGAATTTCAAACAGAAAAAGGAATTAAACAGGGAGATAGTCTCAGTCCTTTACTTTTCATTAATGTAATGGATGAAATAACTAAAATTTGCAAAAGAAGAACCCCAAGAGTACAAATAGGATATTGGAATATGAGAGTAATACAACTGCAAGTACTGTTATATGCTGATGATATAGTTTAGTTGCTAGCAGTGAAGAGAATTTACAGAAGAGCGTAATAGAATGGGGAGAAGAACTTGCGAGAAAAGGTATGAAGATTAATATTAAGAAAAGTAAAGTTATGCAGGTGGTAAAAGGAGAAAAAGATCATGAAATAGCAATTAGATATGGAAACGAGAAGTTGGAAGAAGTAGATGAATATGGATATTTAGGAACCATCATAACAAGTGATGGTAGGTGTCATGAAGAAATCCTAAATAGGAAAAGAAAAGCAAATACAGTATATTATCAGTTCAGTAAAAACATTAATGGGAAAGAAAGAAGTGTCAGTAAAGACAAAAATGCAGCTATACAAATCAGTATTGGTCCCTTCATTAACATATGGAATGGAAAGTTTACCACTTCAAGATAAACATCTGAGTAAAATTCAGGCTAGTGAAATCAAATACCTGAGAAGAGCTGTTAATAAGACTAGCAGAGATAAAGTGAGGAATGAAAGAATAAGAAGAAAAGTGGAACAGGAGTCGCTAGAGAAAATAATTGAAAAGAGACAGCTAAAGTAGTGGGGCATGTATTCAGAATGAATGAAGACAAAAAGGTAAAGGAAATTCTAGAAGTAAAGGTGCAAGGTAGGAGAGGTTAGCGGAAGACCAAGGATAATGTTTGAAGACAGAATGGAAAAGATTGGAAGAAAATGGAATAAGACAATAAATATGATGAAGAGAATGATGAGAAACAGACAGGAACGGAGGAGATGGATTGAGGCAACCAACCCTACTCTATGATGGCAGAAGGGGACTAGAGGAAGAAGAGGAAGAATGAAAATCATATCTGGCTAGTTCTGGAGAGAAAATGAGTTTCAAAGAAATACTAGAATTCAACGCGTACTTCTCGAGATATCAAATATTCATTCTATAGTCGAAATGTCATAATTAAAACGCTTTTCGGGTTTTGCAAAGCTCAATAATTTAACATTTTAATGAAAATCATCTCTGGCTTAGTCTGCAGAGAAAATGAGTTTCAAGCGAGTACTAGCATTTAACTTGTATTTCTCGAAAAATCAGGTATTCATCCTATAGTCGAAATGTCATAATTAAAACGCTTTTCAAGCTCTGAAAACAAAATAATTCAACATTTATATGAAAATCATCACTGGTTTGGTCTGTAGAGAAAATGAGTTTCCAACGAGAATTAGCATTTAACGCGAATTTTTCGAAAAATAGAGTTATGATCCTATTGGCCAAATGTAATAATTAAAACGCATTTCAGGCGCTTAAAAGCATAATAAAACAACATTGTGAAGAAAATAATCACTGGCTTGTTGTGTATAGTGTATTAGTCTCATTGAGTATTTGCATTAAACGCATATTTGTCGAAAAATAAAGTTTTTATCCTATATTCGAAATGTCAGAATTAAAATGTTTTTCAGGCTCTAAAAAGCTTAACAATATAACATTTTAATGAAAATCGTTATTGTTATTCTTTCTTCTATTTTCAGTCCAACTACTATTACCCTTGAATTCACTGGTTCCCATGATTCCAACCTTTCCCCATTTACTCATTATCTATTGTTCCAACTCCCTCCTTAGCTCTTCTTCCTCTACCTACTCCAACATATCTCAGCACATATCCTCTTTCAAGGCACATTATAACAATAATACAAATTTATGCCCCGACAAATGATCAGGAGAAAGAAGTTTTCTATACTCAATTACAAAGAGTAGTGAATAAAGAGAATGAAGAGAATAGGAAGGTAATCTTGATGGGAGATCTTATTGGTAGAACTGGAAACAATAGGATAAGGTAACATGGTTGTATTGTAACATATGGAGGGGAATATGTGATAAATGAAAATTGACAAAGATTAATAGAATTCTGTGTAGAGAACCAATTGCTACAAGGAAACTCCTTTTTCCAGCATAAGAAAATTCATAAAATCACTTATGAAGCTTAGGGAAGGGAGTCAAAGAGTATAATAGACTACATAATTAACGCCAGAGCATTTCGATATGCCTTTATGAATGTAAAGGTAATTCGAGGTGCTGAATTGAGTACTGACCACAGACTGTTAATAGCGATAACAAGATTTAAGAGGAATAATAGAGAAAGAGATAGGAAGTTTGAAAAGATATAAGTAAAGCAGCTGGCTAAGGAAGAGAAGAGAAAACAGTATAAGGAAATAGTAGAAGAAAAATGGAATGAATTGGAAATAAGAGGAATTTAAATTGACAGTATGTGGCAAAAAATTAAGGAAGTGATACTATATGCAGCAATTGAAGTATGTGGAATAGTTAGGGTGAATACAAAAAGGAAAAGAACTAATTGGTGGCGGATGAAGTATAGAGGAAAGTAAAAGAGAAAAAGAAAGCATGGAAGAATTACCTAGAATTAAGATCAGAGGAACATAGGTTAATTAATATATGTTCAAAAAAGAAATGAGAGTAAATGGTCTGTAGACGACGCAAAGCGAAGATCATGGGAGAAGTATGGAAATGATATTGAGCAAAGTTTTGTAGAACATAGAAAGCAGATCTGGAATATGGTTAAAAGCCTGAAAGGAAAATGGGGAAAAGCAGCAAGAACTATAAGAAATAAGGAAAATGTACTAGTCATAGGAAGGGACAATGTGATGGAGGAATGAAGAAAATACTATAAAGAAAAGTTCAAGTATCGGACAAATGAGCAAGAACAAGATGAGGAGCAGGACCAGTAAAAAGAGGAGGATGAGAGAATAAGAAACAGAGAAGAGGAGGAGCATGTAGAAGAAGATATGATGATAACAGAGAATGACGTGAGAAAAGCAATTCAACGGATACGAATTGGGAAAGCAGCAGCATGGAATGGAATAGCACCAGAATTTATAAAATATGGAGGACCATGAATGGCTGAAACACTAATATTATCCTTGAATTCACTGGTTCCCATGATTCCACCCTTTCTTCCATTTGCTCATTAACTATTATTCCAACTCCCTCCTCAGCTCTTCTTCCTCTACCTACTCCAACATATCGCAGCACCTAAGACTATACCAGAAGAGTGGAAAAGGAACAGTACACAAGAAAGGGAGTAATAAGGAATGTGATAATTCTGGAGCAATATGTCTATCATCAGTGGTATATAAGATGAATACGAATATATTGGAAAGGAGGCTGAGAAAAATTATAGAGGGAAAACTTGTAGAGGAACAAGCTGGATTTAGACCTGGGAGACAGACTCAAGATCACATTTTTAATTTAATAACAATGATGGGGAAAATGCTGGACAAAAATAAAAGAATATACTTAGCATTTCTAGACTTGAAAGCGGCATTTGACTCGGTACCTAGAAAATATCTATGGGAGGCATTAGAAAGTAAGGATGTACCTAAGGAACTTATTGAAGCAATAAGAAGTGTATATAAGGATGTAAAAGGAATATCATGAATAGAAGGAAACAAGTCTAAGGAATTTCAAACAGAAAAAGGAATTAAACAGGGAGATAGTCTCAGTCCTTTACTTTTCATTAATGTAATGGATGAAATAACTAAAATTTGCAAAAGAAGAACCCCAAGAGTACAAATAGGATATTGGAATATGAGAGTAATACAACTGCAAGTACTGTTATATGCTGATGATATAGTTTAGTTGCTAGCAGTGAAGAGAATTTACAGAAGAGCGTAATAGAATGGGGAGAAGAACTTGCGAGAAAAGGTATGAAGATTAATATTAAGAAAAGTAAAGTTATGCAGGTGGTAAAAGGAGAAACAGATCATGAAATAGCAATTAGATATGGAAACGAGAAATTGGAAGAAGTAGATTAATATGGATATTTAGGAACCATCATAACAAGTGATGGTAGGTGTGATGAAGAAATCCTAAATAGGAGAAGAAAAGCAAATACAGTATATTATCAGTTCAGTAAAACAATAATGGGAAAGAAAGAAGTGGCAGTAAAGACAAAAATGCAGCTATACAAATCAGTATTGGTCCCTTCATTAACATATGGAATGGAAAGTTTACCACTTCAAGATAAACATCTGAGTAAAATTCAGGCTAGTGAAATCAAATACCTGAGAAGAGCTGTTAATAAGACTAGCAGAGATAAAGTGAGGAATGAAAGAATAAGAAGAAAAGTGGAACAGGAGTCGCTAGAGAAAATAATTGAAAGGAGACAGCTAAAGTAGTGGGGCATGTATTCAGAATGAATGAAGACAAAAAGGTAAAGCAAATTCTAGAAGTAAAGGTGCAAGGTAGGAGAGGTTAGCGGAAGACCAAGGATAATGTTTGAAGACAGAATGGAAAAGATTGGAAGAAAATGGAATAAGACAATAAATATGATGAAGAGAATGATGAGAAACAGACAGGAACGGAGGAGATGGATTGAGGCAACCAACCCTACTCTATGATGGCAGAAGGGAACTAGAGGAAGAATGAAAATCATATCTGGCTAGTTCTGGAGAGAAAATGAGTTTCAAAGAAATACTAGAATTCAACTTGTATTTCTCCAAAAATCAGGTATTCACCCTATAGTCGAAATGTCATAATTAAAACGCTTTTCAAGCTCTGAAAACAAAATAATTCAACATTTATATGAAAATCATGACTGGTTTGGTCTGTAGAGAAAATGAGTTTCCAACGAGAATTAGCATTTAACGCGAATTTTTCGAAAAATAGAGTTATGATCCTATTGGCCAAATGTAATAATTAAAACGCATTTCAGGCGCTTAAAAGCATAATAAAACAACATTGTGAAGAAAATAATCACTGGCTTGTTGTGTATAGTGTATTAGTCTCATTGAGTATTTGCATTAAACGCATATTTGTCGAAAAATAAAGTTTTTATCCTATGTTCGAAATGTCAGAATTAAAATGTTTTTCAGGCTCTAAAAAGCTTAACAATATAACATTTTAATGAAAATCGTTATTGTTATTCTTTCTTCTATTTTCAGTCTAACTACTATTACCCTTGAATTCACTGGTTCCCATGATTCCAACCTTTCCTCCATTTACTCGTTATCTATTGTTCCAACTCCCTCCTTAGCTCTTCTTCCTCTACCTACTCCAACATATCTCAGCACATATCCTCTTTCAAGGCACATTATAACAATAATACAAGTTTATGCCCCGACAAATGATCAGGAGAAAGAAGTTTTCTATACTCAATTACAAAGAGTAGTGAATAAAGAGAATGAAGAGAATAGGAAGGTAATCTTGATGGGAGATCTTATTGGTAGAACTGGAAAAAATAGGATAAGGTAACATGGTTGTATTGTAACATATGGAGGGGAATATGTGATAAATGAAAATTGACAAAGATTAATAGAATTCTGTGTAGAGAACCAATTGCTACAAGGAAACTCCTTTTTCCAGCATAAGAAAATTCATAAAATCACTTATGAAGCTTAGGGAAGGGAGTCAAAGAGTATAATAGACTACATAATTAACGCCAGAGCATTTCGATATGCCTTTATGAATGTAAAGGTAATTCGAGGTGCTGAATTGAGTACTGACCACAGACTGTTAATAGCGATAACAAGATTTAAGAGGAATAATAGAGAAAGAGATAGGAAGTTTGAAAAGATATAAGTAAAGCAGCTGGCTAAGGAAGAGAAGAGAAAACAGTATAAGGAAATAGTAGAAGAAAAATGGAATGAATTGGAAATAAGAGGAATTTAAATTGACAGTATGTGGCAAAAAATTAAGGAAGTGATACTATATGCAGCAATTGAAGTATGTGGAATAGTTAGGGTGAATACAAAAAGGAAAAGAACTAATTGGTGGACGGATGAAGTATAGAGGAAAGTAAAAGAGAAAAAGAAAGCATGGAAGAATTACCTAGAATTAAGATCAGAGGAACATAGGTTAATTAATATGTGTTCAAAAAAGAAATGAGAGTAAATGGTCTGTGGACGACGCAAAGCGAAGATCATGGGAGAAGTATGGAAATGATATTGAGCAAAGTTTTGTAGAACATAGAAAGCAGATCTGGAATATGGTTAAAAGCCTGAAAGGAAAATGGGGAAAAGCAGCAAGAACTATAAGAAATAAGGAAAATGTACTAGTCATAGGAAGGGACAATGTGATGGAGGAATGAAGAAAATACTATAAAGAAAAGTTCAAGTATCGGACAAATGAGCAAGAACAAGATGAGGAGCAGGACCAGTAAAAAGAGGAGGATGAGAGAATAAGAAACAGAGAAGAGGAGGAGCATGTAGAAGAAGATATGATGATAACAGAGAATGACGTGAGAAAAGCAATTCAACGGATACGAATTGGGAAAGCAGCAGCATGGAATGGAATAGCACCAGAATTTATAAAATATGGAGGACCATGAATGGCTGAAACACTAATATTATCCTTGAATTCACTGGTTCCCATGATTCCACCCTTTCTTCCATTTGCTCATTAACTATTATTCCAACTCCCTCCTCAGCTCTTCTTCCTCTACCTACTCCAACATATCGCAGCACCTAAGTCTATACCAGAAGAGTGGAAAAGGAACAGTACCCAAGAAAGGGAGTAATAAGGAATGTGATAATTCTGGAGCAATATGTCTATCATCAGTGGTATATAAGATGAATACGAATATATTGGAAAGGAGGCTGAGAAAAATTATAGAGGGAAAACTTGTAGAGGAACAAGCTGGATTTAGACCTGGGAGACAGACTCAAGATCACATTTTTAATTTAATAACAATGATGGGGAAAATGCTGGACAAAAATAAAAGAATATACTTAGCATTTCTAGACTTGAAAGCGGCATTTGACTCGGTACCTAGAAAATATCTATGGGAGGCATTAGAAAGTAAGGATGTACCTAAGGAACTTATTGAAGCAATAAGAAGTGTATATAAGGATGTAAAAGGAATATCATGAATAGAAGGAAACAAGTCTAAGGAATTTCAAACAGAAAAAGGAATTAAACAGGGAGATAGTCTCAGTCCTTTACTTTTCATTAATGTAATGGATGAAATAACTAAAATTTGCAAAAGAAGAACCCCAAGAGTACAAATAGGATATTGGAATATGAGAGTAATACAACTGCAAGTACTGTTATATGCTGATGATATAGTTTAGTTGCTAGCAGTGAAGAGAATTTACAGAAGAGCGTAATAGAATGGGGAGAAGAACTTGCGAGAAAAGGTATGAAGATTAATATTAAGAAAAGTAAAGTTATGCAGGTGGTAAAAGGAGAAACAGATCATGAAATAGCAATTAGATATGGAAACGAGAAATTGGAAGAAGTAGATTAATATGGATATTTAGGAACCATCATAACAAGTGATGGTAGGTGTGATGAAGAAATCCTAAATAGGAGAAGAAAAGCAAATACAGTATATTATCAGTTCAGTAAAACAATAATGGGAAAGAAAGAAGTGGCAGTAAAGACAAAAATGCAGCTATACAAATCAGTATTGGTCCCTTCATTAACATATGGAATGGAAAGTTTACCACTTCAAGATAAACATCTGAGTAAAATTCAGGCTAGTGAAATCAAATACCTTAGAAGAGCTGTTAATAAGACTAGCAGAGATAAAGTGAGGAATGAAAGAATAAGAAGAAAAGTGGAACAGGAGTCGCTAGAGAAAATAATTGAAAAGAGACAGCTAAAGTAGTGGGGCATGTATTCAGAATGAATGAAGACAAAAAGGTAAAGCAAATTCTAGAAGTAAAGGTGCAAGGTAGGAGAGGTTAGCGGAAGACCAAGGATAATGTTTGAAGACAGAATGGAAAAGATTGGAAGAAAATGGAATAAGACAATAAATATGATGAAGAGAATGATGAGAGACAGACAGGAACGGAGGAGATGGATTGAGGCAACCAACCCTACTCTATGATGGCAGAAGGGGACTAGAGGAAGAAGAAGAAGAATGAAAATCATATCTGGCTAGTTCTGGAGAGAAAATGAGTTTCAAAGAAATACTAGAATTCAACGCGTACTTCTCGAAATATCAAATATTCATTCTATAGTCGAAATGTCATAATTAAAACGCTTTTCGGGTTTTGCAAAGCTCAATAATTTAACATTTTAATGAAAATCATCTCTGGCTTAGTCTGCAGAGAAAATGAGTTTCAAGCGAGTACTAGCATTTAACTTGTATTTCTCGAAAAATCAGGTATTCATCCTATAGTCGAAATGTCATAATTAAAACGCTTTTCAAGCTCTGAAAACAAAATAATTCAACATTTAAATGAAAATCATCACTGGTTTGGTCTGTAGAGAAAATGAGTTTCCAACGAGAATTAGGATTTAACTCTAATTTTTCGAAAAATAGAGTTATGATCCTATTGGCCAAATATAATAATTAAAACGCATTTCAGGCGTTTAAAAGCATAATAAAACAACATTTTGAAGAAAATAATCACTGGCTTGTTGTGTATAGTGTATTAGTCTCATTGAGTATTTGCATTAAACGCATATTTGTCGAAAAATAAAGTTTTTATCCTATATTCGAAATGTCAGAATTAAAATGTTTTTCAGGCTCTAAAAAGCTTAACAATATAACATTTTAATGAAAATCATTATTGTTATTCTTTCTTCTATTTTCAGTCTAACTACTATTACCCTTGAATTCACTGGTTCCCATGATTCCAACCTTTCATCCATTTACTCATTATCTATTGTTCCAACTCCCTCCTTAGCTCTTCTTCCTCTACCTACTCCAACATATCTCAGCACATATCCTCTTTCAAGGCACATTATAACAATAATACAAGTTTATGCCCCGACAAATGATCAGGAGAAAGAAGTTTTCTATACTCAATTACAAAGAGTAGTGAATAAAGAGAATGAAGAGGTAATCTTGATGGGAGATCTTAATGGTAGAACTGGAAACAATAGGATAAGGTAACATGGTTGTATTTTAACATATGGAGGGGAATATGTGATAAATCAAAATTGACAAAGATTAATAGAATTCTGTGTAGAGAACCAATTGCTACAAGGAAACTCCTTTTTCCAGCATAAGAAAATTCATAAAATCACTTATGAAGCTTAGGGAAGGGAGTCAAAGAGTATAATAGACTACATAATTAACGCCAGAGCATTTCGATATGCCTTTATGAATGTAAAGGTAATTCGAGGTGCTGAATTGAGTACTGACCACAGACTGCTAATAGCGATAACAAGATTTAAGAGGAATAATAGAGAAAGAGATAGGAAGTTTGAAAAGATATAAGTAAAGCAGCTGTCTAAGGAAGAGAAGAGAAAACAGTATAAGCAACTAGTAGAAGAAAAATGGAATGAATTGGAAATAAGAGGAATTTAAATTGACAGTATGTGGCAAAAAATTAAGGAAGTGATACTATATGCAGCAATTGAAGTATGTGGAATAGTTAGGGTGAATACAAAAAGGAAAAGAACTAATTGGTGGAGGGATGAAGTATAGAGGAAAGTGAAAGAGAAAAAAAAAGCATGGAAGAATTACCTAGAATTAAGATCAGAGGAACATAGGTTAATTAATATATGTTCAAAAAAGAAATGAGAGTAAATGGTCTGTGGACGACGCAAAGCGAAGATCATGGGAGAAGTATGGAAATGATATTGAGCAAAGTTTTGTAGAACATAGAAAGCAGATCTGGAATATGGTTAAAAGCCTGAAAGGAAAATGGGGAAAAGCAGCAAGAACTATAAGAAATAAGGAAAATGTACTAGTCATAGGAAGGGAGAATGTGATGGAGGAATGAAGAAAATACTATAAAGAAAAGTTCAAGTATCGGACAAATGAGCAAGAACAAGATGAGGAGCAGGACCAGTAAAAAGAGGAGGATGAGAGAATAAGAAACAGAGAAGAGGAGGAGCATGTAGAAGAAGATATGATGATAACAGAGAATGACGTGAGAAAAGCAATTCAACGGATACGAATTGGGAAAGCAGCAGCATGGAATGGAATAGCACCAGAATTTATAAAATATGGAGGACCATGAATGGCTGAAACACTAATATTATCCTTGAATTCACTGGTTCCCATGATTCCACCCTTTCTTCCATTTGCTCATTAACTATTATTCCAACTCCCTCCTCAGATCTTCTTCCTCTACCTACTCCAACATATCGCAGCACCTAAGACTATACCAGAAGAGTGGAAAAGGAACAGTACACAAGAAAGGGAGTAATAAGGAATGTGATAATTCTAGAGCAATATGTCTATCATCAGTGGTATATAAGATGAATACGAATATATTGGAAAGGAGGCTGAGAAAAATTATAGAGGGAAAACTTGAAGAGGAACAAGCTGGATTTAGACCTGGGAGACAGACTCAAGATCACAATTTTAATTTAATAACAATGATGGGGGAAATGCTGGACAAAAATAAAAGAATATACTTAGCATTTCTAGACTTGAAAGCGGCATTTGACTCGGTACCTAGAAAATATCAATGGGAGGCATTAGAAAGTAAGGAAGTACCTAAGGAACTTATTGAAGCAATGAGAAGTGTATATAAGGATTTAAAAGGAATAGCATGAATAGAAGAAAACGAGTCTAAGGAATTTCAAACAGAAAAAGGAATTAAACAGGGAGATAGTATCAGTCCTTTACTTTTCATTAATGTAATGGATGAAATAACTAAAATTTGCAAAAGAAGAACCCCAATAGTACAAATAGGATATTGGAATATGAGAGTAATACAACTGCAAGTACTGTTATATGCTGATGATATAGTTTAGTTGCTAGCAGTGAAGACAATTTACAGAAGAGCGTAATAGAATGGGGAGAAGAACTTGCGAGAAAAGGTATGAAGATTAATATTAAGAAAAGTAAAGTTATGCAGGTGGTAAAAGGAGAAAAAGATCATGAAATAGCAATTAGATATGGAAACGAGAAATTGGAAGAAGTAGATTAATATGGATATTTAGGAACCATCATAACAAGTGATGGTAGGTGTGATGAAGAAATCCTAAATAGGAGAAGAAAAGCAAATACAGTATATTATCAGTTCAGTAAAACAATAATGGGAAAGAAAGAAGTGGCAGTAAAGACAAAAATGCAGCTATACAAATCAGTATTGGTCCCTCATTAACATATGGAATGGAAAGTTTACCACTTCAAGATAAACATCTGAGTAAAATTCAGGCTAGTGAAATCAAATACCTGAGAAGAGCTGTTAATAAGACTAGCAGAGATAAAGTGAGGAATGAAAGAATAAGAAGAAAAGTGGAACAGGAGTCGCTAGAGAAAATAATTGAAAGGAGACAGCTAAAGTAGTGGGGCATGTATTCAGAATGAATGAAGACAAAAAGGTAAAGCAAATTCTAGAAGTAAAGGTGCAAGGTAGGAGAGGTTAGCGGAAGACCAAGGATAATGTTTGAAGACAGAATGGAAAAGATTGGAAGAAAATGGAATAAGACAATAAATATGATGAAGAGAATGATGAGAAACAGACAGGAACGGAGGAGATGGATTGAGGCAACCAACCCTACTCTATGATGGCAGAAGGGAACTAGAGGAAGAATGAAAATCATATCTGGCTAGTTCTGGAGAGAAAATGAGTTTCAAAGAAATACTAGAATTCAACTTGTATTTCTCCAAAAATCAGGTATTCACCCTATAGTCGAAATGTCATAATTAAAACGCTTTTCAAGCTCTGAAAACAAAATAATTCAACATTTAAATGAAAATCATCACTGGTTTGGTCTGTAGAGAAAATGAGTTTCCAACGAGAATTAGCATTTAACGCGAATTTTTCGAAAAATAGAGTTATGATCCTATTGGCCAAATATAATAATTAAAACGCATTTCAGGCGTTTAAAAGCATAATAAAACAACATTTTGAAGAATATAATCACTGGCTTGTTGTGTATAGTGTATTAGTCTCATTGAGTATTTGCATTAAACGCATATTTGTAGAAAAATAAAGTTTTTATCCTATATTCGAAATGTCAGAAATAAAATGTTTTTCAGGCTCTAAAAAGCTTAACAATATAACATTTTAATGAAAATCATTATTGTTATTCTTTCTTCTATTTTCAGTCTAACTACTATTACCCTTGAATTCACTGGTTCCCATGATTCCAACCTTTCATCCATTTACTCATTATCTATTGTTCCAACTCCCTCCTTAGCTCTTCTTCCTCTACCTACTCCAACATATCTCAGCACATATCCTCTTTCAAGGCACATTATAACAATAATACAAGTTTATGCCCCGACAAATGATCAGGAGAAAGAAGTTTTCTATACTCAATTACAAAGAGTAGTGAATAAAGAGAATGAAGAGAATAGGAAGGTAATCTTGATGGGAGATCTTATTGGTAGAACTGGAAACAATAGAATAAGGTAACATGGTTGTATTGGAACATATGGAGGGGAATATGTGATAAATGAAAAAGGACAAAGATTAATAGAATTCTGTGTAGAGAACCAATTGCTACAAGGAAACTCCTTTTTCCAGCATAAGAAAATTCATAAAATCACTTATGAAGCTGAGTGAAGGGAGTCAAGAAGTATAATAGACTACATAATTAACGCAAGAGCATTTCGATATGCCTTTATGAATGTAAAGGTAATTCGAGGTGCTGAATTGAGTACTGACCACAGACTGCTAATAGCGATAACAAGATTTAAGAGGAATAATAGTAAAAGAGATAGGAAGTTTAAAAAGATATAAGTAAAGCAGCTGGCTAAGGAAGAGAAGAGAAAACAGTATAAGGAACACTAGAAGAAAAATGGAATGAATTGGAAATAAGAGGAATTGAAATTGACAGTATGTGGGAAAAATTTAAGGAAGTGATAATATATATGCAGCAATTGAAGTATGTGGAATAGTTAGGGTGAATACAAAAAGGAAAAGAACTAATTGGTGGAGGGATGAAGTAAAGAGGAAAGTGAAAGAGAAAAAGAAAGCATGGAAGAATTACGTAGGATAAAGATCAGAGGAACATAGGTTAATTAATATATGTTCAAAAAAGAAATGAGAGTAAAT
Organism: Lepisma saccharinum; assembly: GCF_977018435.1. NCBI lineage: Eukaryota > Metazoa > Arthropoda > Insecta > Zygentoma > Lepismatidae > Lepisma > Lepisma saccharinum. Next base: position 35,072,124 of record NC_139254.1, read on the forward strand.
GGTCTGTAGACGACGCAAAACGAAGATCATGGGAGAAGTTTGGAAATGATATTGAGCAAAGTTTTTTAGAACATAGAAAGCAGTTCTGGAATATGGTTAAAAGCCTGAAAGGAAAATGGGGAAAAGCAGCAAGAACTATAAGAAATAAGGAAAATGTTCTAGTCATAGGAAGGGAGAATTTGATGGAGGAATGGAGAAAATACTATAAAGAAAAGTTCAAGTATAGTACAAATGAGCAAGAACAAGATGAGGAGCAGGACCAGTAAAAAGAGGAGGGTGAGAGAATAAGAAACAGAGAAGAGGAGGAGCATGTAGAAGAAGATATGATGATAACAGAGAATGACGTGTGAAAAGCAATTCAACGGATACGAATTTGAGAAAGCAGCAGGATGGAATGGAATAGCACCAGAATTTATAAAATATGGAGGACCATGAATGGCTGAAACACTACTATTATCCTTGAATTCACTGGTTCCCATGATTCCACCCTTTCTTCCATTTGCTCATTAACTATTATTCCAACTCCCTCCTCAGCTCTTCTTCCTCTACCTACTCCAACATATCTCAGCACCTAAGACTATACCAGAAGAGTGGAAAAGGAACAGTACACAAGAAAGGGAGTAATAAGGAATGTGATAATTCTAGAGCAATATGTCTATCATCAGTGGTATATAAGATGAATACGAATATATTGGAAAGGAGGCTGAGAAAAAATATAGAGGGAAAACTTGAAGAGGAACAAGCTGGATTTAGACCTGGGAGACAGACTCAAGATCACATTTTTAATTTAGTAACAATGATGGGGAAAATGCTGGACAAAAATAAAAGAATATACTTAGCATTTTTAGACTTGAAAGCGGCATTTAACTCGGTACCTAGAAAATATCTATGGGAGGCATTAGAAAGTAAGGAAGTACCTAAGAAACTTATTGAAGCAATAAGAAGTGTATATAAGGATGTAAAAGGAATAGCATGAATAGAAGGAAACGAGTCTAAGGAATTTCAAACAGAAAAAGGAATTAAACAGGGAGATAGTCTCAGTCCTTTACTTTTCATTAATGTAATGGATGAAATAAGTAAAATTTGCAAAAGAAGAACCCCAAGAGTACAAATAGGATATTGGAATATGAGAGTAATAAAACTGCAAGTACTGTTATATGCTGATGATATAGTTTAGTTGCTAGCAGTGAAGAGAATTTACAGAAGAGCGTAATAGAATGGGGAGAAGAACTTGCGAGAAAAGGTATGAAGATTAATATTAAGAAAAGTAAAGTTATGCAGGTGGTAAATGGAGAAAAAGATCATGAAATAGCAATTAGATATGGAAACGAGAAGTTGGAAGAAGTAGATGAATATGGATATTTAGGAACCATCATAACAAGTGAAGGTAGGTGTGTTGAAGAAATCCTAGATAGGAAAAGAAAAGCAAATACAGTATATTATCAGTTCAGTAAAACAATATTGGGAAAGAAAGAAGTGGCAGTAAAGACAAAAATGCAGCTATACAAATCAGTATTGGTCCCTTCATTAACATATGGAATGGAAACTTTACCACTTCAAAATAAACATCTGAGTAAAATTCAGGCTAGTGAATTGAAATACCTGAGAAGAGCTGTTAATAAGACTAGGAGAGATAAAGTGAGGAATGAAAGAATAAGAAGAAAAGTGGAACAGGAGTCGCTAGAGAAAATAATTGAAAAGAGACAGCTAAAGTAGTGGGACATGTATTCAGAATGAATGAAGACAAAAAGGTAAAGCAAATTCTAGAAGTAAAGGTGCAAGGTAGGAGAGGTTAGCGGAAGACCAAGGATAATGTTTGAAGACAGAATGGAAAAGATTGGAAGAAAATGGAATAAGACAATAAATATGATGAAGAGAATGATGAGAAACAGACAGGAATGGAGGAGATGGATCGAGGCAACCAACCCTACTCTATGATGGCAGAAGGGGACTAGAGGAAGAAGAGGAAGAATGAAAATCATATCTGGCTAGTTCTGGAGAGAAAATGAGTTTCAAAGAAATACTAGAATTCAACGCGTACTTCTCGAAATATCAAATATTCATTCTATAGTCGAAATGTTATAATTAAAACGCTTTTCGGGTTTTGCAAAGCTCAATAACTTAACATTTTAATGAAAATCATCGCTGGCTTAGTCTGCAGAGAAAATGAGTTTCAAGCGAGTACTAGCATTTAACTTGTATTACTCGAAAAATCAGGTAATCATCCTATACTCGAAATGTCATAATTAAAACGCTTTTCAAGCTCTGAAAACAAAATAATTCAACATTTAAATGAAAATCATCACTGGCTTGGTCTGTATGGAAAATGAGTTTCCAACGTGAATTAGCATTTAACGCGAATTTTTCGAAAAATAGAGTTATGATCCTATTGGCCAAATGTAATAATTAAAACGCATTTCAGGCGCTTAAAAGCATAATAAAACAACATTTTGAAGAAAATAATCACTGGCTGGTTGTGTATAGTTTATTAGTCGCATTGAGTATTTGCATTAAACGCATATTTGTCGAAAAATAAAGTTTTTATCCTATATTCGTAATGTCAGAATTAAAATGTTTTTCAGGCTCTAAAAAGCTTAATAATATAACATTTTGATGAAAATCATTATTGTTATTCTTTCTTCCATTTTCAGTCTAACTACTATTACCCTTGAATTCACTGGTTCCCACGATTCCACCCTTTCTTCCGTTTACTCATTAACTATTGTTCCAACTCCCTCCTTAGCTCTTCTTCCTCTACGTACTAAAATATATCTCTGCACATATCCTTTTTCAAGGCACATTTTAACAATAATACAAATTTATGCCCCGACAAATGATCAAGACATATTCGTGAAAGAAGTTTTCTATACTCAATTACAAAGAGTAGTGAATAAAGAGAATGAAGAGAACAGGAAGGTAATCTTGATGGGAGATCTTAATGGTAGAACTGAAAACAATAGGATAAGGTAACATGGTTGTATTGTAACATATGGAGGTGAATATGTGATAAATAAAAATGGACAAAGATTAATAGAATTCTGTGTAGAGAACCAATTGCTACAAGGAAACTCCTTTTTCCAGCATAAGAAAATTCATAAAATCACTTATGAAGCTGAGGGAAGGGAGTCAAAGAGTATAATAGACTACATAATTAAAGCAAGAGCATTTCGATATGCCTTTATGAATGTAAAGGTAATTCGAGGTGCTGAATTGAGTACTGACCACAGACTGCTAATAGCGATAACAAGATTTAAGAGGAATAATAGAGAAAGAGATAGGAAGTTTGAAAAGATATAAGTAAAGCAGCTGGCTAAGGAAGAGAAGAGAAAACAGTATAAGGAACACTAGAAGAAAAATGGAATGAATTGGAAATAAGAGGAATTTAAATTAACAGTATGTGGATAAAATTTAAGGAAGTGATACAATATGCAGCAATTGAAGTATGTGGAATAGTAAGGGTGAATACAAAAAGGAAATGAACTAATTGGTGGAGGGATGATGTAAAGAGGAAAGTGAAAGAGAAAAAGAAAGCATGGAAGAATTACCTAGAATTAAGATCAGAGGAACATAGGTTAATTAATATATGTTCAAAAAAGAAATGAGAGTAAATGGTCTGTAGACGACGCAAAGCGAAGATCATGGGAGAAGTTTGGAAATGATATTGAACAAAGTTTTGTAGAACATAGAAAGCAGTTCTGGAATATGGTTATTAGCCTGAAAGGAAAATGGGGAAAAGCAGCAAGAACTATAAGAAATAAGGAAAATGTACTAGTCATAGGAAGGGAGAATGTGAAGGAGGAATGGAGAAAATACTATAAAGAAAAGTTCAAGTATAGGACAAATAAGCAAGAACAAGATGAGGAGCAGGACCAGTAAAAGAAGGAGGATGAGAGAATAAGAAACAGAGAAGAGGAGGAGCATGTAGAAGAAGATATGATCATAACAGAGAATGACGTGAGAAAAGCAATTCAACGGATACGATTTGAGAAAGCAGCAGGATGGAATGGAATAGCACCAGAATTTATAAAATATGGAGGACCATGAATGGCTGAAACACTACTATTATCCTTGAATTCACTGGTTCCCATGATTCCATCCTTTCTTCAATTTGCTCATTAACTATTATTCCAACTCCCTCCTCAGATCTTCTTCCTCTACCTACTCCAACTTATCTCAGCACCTAAGACTATACCAGAAGAGTGGAAAAGGAACAGTACACAAGAAAGGGAGTAATAAGGAATGTGATAATTCTAGAGCAATATGTCTATCATCAGTGGTATATAAGATGAATACGAATATATTGGAAAGGAGGCTGAGAAAAATTATAGAGGGAAAACTTGAAGAGGAACAAGCTGGATTTAGACCTGGGAGACAGACTCAAGATCACATTTTTAATTTAGTAACAATGATGGGGAAAATGCTGGACAAAAATAAAAGAATATACTTAGCATTTTTAGACTTGAAAGCGGCATTTAACTCGGTACCTAGAAAATATCTATGGGAGGCATTAGAAAGTAAGAAAGTACCTAAGAAACTTATTGAAGCAATAAGAAGTGTATATAAGGATGTAAAAGGAATAGAATGAATAGAAGGAAACGAGTCTAAGGAATTTCAAACAGAAAAAGGAATTAAACAGGGAGATAGTCTCAGTCCTTTACTTTTCATTAATGTAATGGATGAAATAACTAAAATTTGCAAAAGAAGAACCCCAAGAGTACAAATAGGATATTGGAATATGAGAGTAATACAACTGCAAGTACTGTTATATGCTGATGATATAGTTTAGTTGCTAGCAGTGAAGAGAATTTACAGAAGAGCGTAATAGAATGGGGAGAAGAACTTGCGAGAAAAGGTATGAAGATTAATATTAAGAAAAGTAAAGTTATGCAGGTGGTAAATGGAGAAAAAGATCATGAAATAGCAATTAGATATGGAAACGAGAAGTTGGAAGAAGTAGATGAATATGGATATTTAGGAACCATCATAACATGTGCTTAGGTGTGATGAAGAAATCCTAAATAGGAAAAGAAAAGCAAATACAGTATATTATCAGTTCAGTAAAACAATAATGGGAAAGAAAGAAGTGGCAGTAAAGATAAAAATGCAGCTATACAAATCAGTATTGGTTCCTTCATTAACATATGGAATGGAAAGTTTACCACTTCAAGATAAACATCTGAGTAAAATTCAGGCTAGTGAAATGAAATACCTGAGAAGAGCTGTTAATAAGACTAGGAGAGATAAAGTGAGGAATGAAAGAATAAGAAGAAAAGTGGAACAGGAGTCGCTAGAGAAAATAATTGAAAAGAGACAGCTAAATTAGTGGGACATGTATTCAGAATGAATGAAGACAAAAAGGTAAAGCAAATTCTAGAAGTAAAGGTGCAATGTAGGAGAGGTTAGCGGAAGACCAAGGATAATGTTTGAAGACAGAATGGAAAAGATTGGAAGAAAATGGAATAAGACAATAAATATGATGAAGAGAATGATGAGAAACAGACAGGAATGGAGGAGATGGATCGAGGCAACCAACCCTACTCTATGATGGCAGAAGGGGACTAGAGGAAGAAGAGGAAGAATGAAAATCATATCTGGCTAGTTCTGGAGAGAAAATGAGTTTCAAAGAAATACTAGAATTCAACGCGTACTTCTCGAAATATCAAATATTCATTCTATAGTCGAAATGTTATAATTAAAACGCTTTTCGGGTTTTGCAAAGCTCAATAACTTAACATTTTAATGAAAATCATCGCTGGCTTAGTCTGCAGAGAAAATGAGTTTCAAGCGAGTACTAGCATTTAACTTGTATTACTCGAAAAATCAGGTAATCATCCTATACTCGAAATGTCATAATTAAAACGCTTTTCAAGCTCTGAAAACAAAATAATTCAACATTTAAATGAAAATCATCACTGGCTTGGTCTGTATGGAAAATGAGTTTCCAACGTGAATTAGCATTTATCGCGAATTTTTCGAAAAATAGAGTTATGATCCTATTGGCCAAATGTAATAATTAAAACGCATTTCAGGCGCTTAAAAGCATAATAAAACAACATTTTGAAGAAAATAATCACTGGCTTGTTGTGTATAGTTTATTAGTCGCATTGAGTATTTGCATTAAACGCATATTTGTCGAAAAATAAAGTTTTTATCCTATATTCGTAATGTCAGAATTAAAATGTTTTTCAGGCTCTAAAAAGCTTAATAATATAACATTTTGATGAAAATCATTATTGTTATTCTTTCTTCCATTTTCAGTCTAACTACTATTACCCTTGAATTCACTGGTTCCCACGATTCCACCCTTTCTTCCGTTTACTCATTAACTATTGTTCCAACTCCCTCCTTAGCTCTTCTTCCTCTACGTACTAAAACATATCTCTGCACATATCCTTTTTCAAGGCACATTTTAACAATAATACAAATTTATGCCCCGACAAATGATCAAGACATATTCGTGAAAGAAGTTTTCTATACTCAATTACAAAGAGTAGTGAATAAAGAGAATGAAGAGAACAGGAAGGTAATCTTGATGGGAGATCTTAATGGTAGAACTGAAAACAATAGGATAAGGTAACATGGTTGTATTGTAACATATGGAGGTGAATATGTGATAAATAAAAATGGACAAAGATTAATAGAATTCTGTGTAGAGAACCAATTGCTACAAGGAAACTCCTTTTTCCAGCATAAGAAAATTCATAAAATCACTTATGAAGCTGAGGGAAGGGAGTCAAAGAGTATAATAGACTACATAATTAAAGCAAGAGCATTTCGATATGCCTTTATGAATGTAAAGGTAATTCGAGGTGCTGAATTGAGTACTGACCACAGACTGCTAATAGCGATAACAAGATTTAAGAGGAATAATAGAGAAAGAGATAGGAAGTTTGAAAAGATATAAGTAAAGCAGCTGGCTAAGGAAGAGAAGAGAAAACAGTATAAGGAACACTAGAAGAAAAATGGAATGAATTGGAAATAAGAGGAATTTAAATTAACAGTATGTGGATAAAATTTAAGGAAGTGATACAATATGCAGCAATTGAAGTATGTGGGTGGGATGTAAGGGTGAATACAAAAAGGAAATGAACTAATTGGTGGAGGGATGATGTAAAGAGGAAAGTGAAAGAGAAAAAGAAAGCATGGAAGAATTACCTAGAATTAAGATCAGAGGAACATAGGTTAATTAATATATGTTCAAAAAAGAAATGAGAGTAAATGGTCTGTAGACGACGCAAAGCGAAGATCATGGGAGAAGTTTGGAAATGATATTGAACAAAGTTTTGTAGAACATAGAAAGCAGTTCTGGAATATGGTTATTAGCCTGAAAGGAAAATGGGGAAAAGCAGCAAGAACTATAAGAAATAAGGAAAATGTACTAGTCATAGGAAGGGAGAATGTGATGGAGGAATGGAGAAAATACTATAAAGAAAAGTTCAAGTATAGGACAAATAAGCAAGAACAAGATGAGGAGCAGGACCAGTAAAAGAAGGAGGATGAGAGAATAAGAAACAGAGAAGAGGAGGAGCATGTAGAAGAAGATATGATCATAACAGAGAATGACGTGAGAAAAGCAATTCAACGGATACGATTTGAGAAAGCAGCAGGATGGAATGGAATAGCACCAGAATTTATAAAATATGGAGGACCATGAATGGCTGAAACACTACTATTATCCTTGAATTCACTGGTTCCCATGATTCCATCCTTTCTTCAATTTGCTCATTAACTATTATTCCAACTCCCTCCTCAGCTCTTCTTCCTCTACCTACTCCAACATATCTCAGCACCTAAGACTATACCAGAAGAGTGGAAAAGGAACAGTACACAAGAAAGGGAGTAATAAGGAATGTGATAATTCTAGAGCAATATGTCTATCATCAGTGGTATATAAGATGAATACGAATATATTGGAAAGGAGGCTGAGAAAAATTATAGAGGGAAAACTTGAAGAGGAACAAGCTGGATTTAGACCTGGGAGACAGACTCAAGATCACATTTTTAATTTAGTAACAATGATGGGGAAAATGCTGGACAAAAATAAAAGAATATACTTAGCATTTTTAGACTTGAAAGCGGCATTTAACTCGGTACCTAGAAAATATCTATGGGAGGCATTAGAAAGTAAGAAAGTACCTAAGAAACTTATTGAAGCAATAAGAAGTGTATATAAGGATGTAAAAGGAATAGAATGAATAGAAGGAAACGAGTCTAAGGAATTTCAAACAGAAAAAGGAATTAAACAGGGAGATAGTCTCAGTCCTTTACTTTTCATTAATGTAATGGATGAAATAACTAAAATTTGCAAAAGAAGAACCCCAAGAGTACAAATAGGATATTGGAATATGAGAGTAATACAACTGCAAGTACTGTTATATGCTGATGATATAGTTTAGTTGCTAGCAGTGAAGAGAATTTACAGAAGAGCGTAATAGAATGGGGAGAAGAACTTGCGAGAAAAGGTATGAAGATTAATATTAAGAAAAGTAAAGTTATGCAGGTGGTAAATGGAGAAAAAGATCATGAAATAGCAATTAGATATGGAAACGAGAAGTTGGAAGAAGTAGATGAATATGGATATTTAGGAACCATCATAACATGTGCTTAGGTGTGATGAAGAAATCCTAAATAGGAAAAGAAAAGCAAATACAGTATATTATCAGTTCAGTAAAACAATAATGGGAAAGAAAGAAGTGGCAGTAAAGATAAAAATGCAGCTATACAAATCAGTATTGGTCCCTTCATTAACATATGGAATGGAAAGTTTACCACTTCAAGATAAACATCTGAGTAAAATTCAGGCTAGTGAAATGAAATACCTGAGAAGAGCTGTTAATAAGACTAGGAGAGATAAAGTGAGGAATGAAAGAATAAGAAGAAAAGTGGAACAGGAGTCGCTAGAGAAAATAATTGAAAAGAGACAGCTAAATTAGTGGGACATGTATTCAGAATGAATGAAGACAAAAAGGTAAAGCAAATTCTAGAAGTAAAGGTGCAATGTAGGAGAGGTTAGCGGAAGACCAAGGATAATGTTTGAAGACAGAATGGAAAAGATTGGAAGAAAATGGAATAAGACAATAAATATGATGAAGAGAATGATGAGAAACAGACAGGAATGGAGGAGATGGATCGAGGCAACCAACCCTACTCTATGATGGCAGAAGGGGACTAGAGGAAGAAGAGGAAGAATGAAAATCATATCTGGCTAGTTCTGGAGAGAAAATGAGTTTCAAAGAAATACTAGAATTCAACGCGTACTTCTCGAAATATCAAATATTCATTCTATAGTCGAAATGTTATAATTAAAACGCTTTTCGGGTTTTGCAAAGCTCAATAACTTAACATTTTAATGAAAATCATCGCTGGCTTAGTCTGCAGAGAAAATGAGTTTCAAGCGAGTACTAGCATTTAACTTGTATTACTCGAAAAATCAGGTAATCATCCTATACTCGAAATGTCATAATTAAAACGCTTTTCAAGCTCTGAAAACAAAATAATTCAACATTTAAATGAAAATCATCACTGGCTTGGTCTGTATGGAAAATGAGTTTCCAACGTGAATTAGCATTTAACGCGAATTTTTCGAAAAATAGAGTTATGATCCTATTGGCCAAATGTAATAATTAAAACGCATTTCAGGCGCTTAAAAGCATAATAAAACAACATTTTGAAGAAAATAATCACTGGCTTGTTGTGTATAGTTTATTAGTCGCATTGAGTATTTGCATTAAACGCATATTTGTCGAAAAATAAAGTTTTTATCCTATATTCGTAATGTCAGAATTAAAATGTTTTTCAGGCTCTAAAAAGCTTAATAATATAACATTTTGATGAAAATCATTATTGTTATTCTTTCTTCCATTTTCAGTCTAACTACTATTACCCTTGAATTCACTGGTTCCCACGATTCCACCCTTTCTTCCGTTTACTCATTAACTATTGTTCCAACTCCCTCCTTAGCTCTTCTTCCTCTACGTACTAAAACATATCTCTGCACATATCCTTTTTCAAGGCACATTTTAACAATAATACAAATTTATGCCCCGACAAATGATCAAGACATATTCGTGAAAGAAGTTTTCTATACTCAATTACAAAGAGTAGTGAATAAAGAGAATGAAGAGAACAGGAAGGTAATCTTGATGGGAGATCTTAATGGTAGAACTGAAAACAATAGGATAAGGTAACATGGTTGTATTGTAACATATGGAGGTGAATATGTGATAAATAAAAATGGACAAAGATTAATAGAATTCTGTGTAGAGAACCAATTGCTACAAGGAAACTCCTTTTTCCAGCATAAGAAAATTCATAAAATCACTTATGAAGCTGAGGGAAGGGAGTCAAAGAGTATAATAGACTACATAATTAAAGCAAGAGCATTTCGATATGCCTTTATGAATGTAAAGGTAATTCGAGGTGTTGAATTGAGTACTGACCACAGACTGCTAATAGCGATAACAAGATTTAAGAGGAATAATAGAGAAAGAGATAGGAAGTTTGAAAAGATATAAGTAAAGCAGCTGGCTAAGGAAGAGAAGAGAAAACAGTATAAGGAACACTAGAAGAAAAATGGAATGAATTGGAAATAAGAGGAATTTAAATTAACAGTATGTGGATAAAATTTAAGGAAGTGATACAATATGCAGCAATTGAAGTATGTGGGTGGGATGTAAGGGTGAATACAAAAAGGAAATGAACTAATTGGTGGAGGGATGATGTAAAGAGGAAAGTGAAAGAGAAAAAGAAAGCATGGAAGAATTACCTAGAATTAAGATCAGAGGAACATAGGTTAATTAATATATGTTCAAAAAAGAAATGAGAGTAAATGGTCTGTAGACGACGCAAAGCGAAGATCATGGGAGAAGTTTGGAAATGATATTGAACAAAGTTTTGTAGAACATAGAAAGCAGTTCTGGAATATGGTTATTAGCCTGAAAGGAAAATGGGGAAAAGCAGCAAGAACTATAAGAAATAAGGAAAATGTACTAGTCATAGGAAGGGAGAATGTGATGGAGGAATGGAGAAAATACTATAAAGAAAAGTTCAAGTATAGGACAAATAAGCAAGAACAAGATGAGGAGCAGGACCAGTAAAAGAAGGAGGATGAGAGAATAAGAAACAGAGAAGAGGAGGAGCATGTAGAAGAAGATATGATCATAACAGAGAATGACGTGAGAAAAGCAATTCAACGGATACGATTTGAGAAAGCAGCAGGATGGAATGGAATAGCACCAGAATTTATAAAATATGGAGGACCATGAATGGCTGAAACACTACTATTATCCTTGAATTCACTGGTTCCCATGATTCCATCCTTTCTTCAATTTGCTCATTAACTATTATTCCAACTCCCTCCTCAGCTCTTCTTCCTCTACCTACTCCAACATATCTCAGCACCTAAGACTATACCAGAAGAGTGGAAAAGGAACAGTACACAAGATAGGGAGTAATAAGGAATGTGATAATTCTAGAGCAATATGTCTATCATCAGTGGTATATAAGATGAATACGAATATATTGGAAAGGAGGCTGAGAAAAATTATAGAGGGAAAACTTGAAGAGGAACAAGCTGGATTTAGACCTGGGAGACAGACTCAAGATCACATTTTTAATTTAGTAACAATGATGGGGAAAATGCTGGACAAAAATAAAAGAATATACTTAGCATTTTTAGACTTGAAAGCGGCATTTAACTCGGTACCTAGAAAATATCTATGGGAGGCATTAGAAAGTAAGAAAGTACCTAAGAAACTTATTGAAGCAATAAGAAGTGTATATAAGGATGTAAAAGGAATAGAATGAATAGAAGGAAACGAGTCTAAGGAATTTCAAACAGAAAAAGGAATTAAACAGGGAGATAGTCTCAGTCCTTTACTTTTCATTAATGTAATGGATGAAATAACTAAAATTTGCAAAAGAAGAACCCCAAGAGTACAAATAGGATATTGGAATATGAGAGTAATACAACTGCAAGTACTGTTATATGCTGATGATATAGTTTAGTTGCTAGCAGTGAAGAGAATTTACAGAAGAGCGTAATAGAATGGGGAGAAGAACTTGCGAGAAAAGGTATGAAGATTAATATTAAGAAAAGTAAAGTTATGCAGGTGGTAAATGGAGAAAAAGATCATGAAATAGCAATTAGATATGGAAACGAGAAGTTGGAAGAAGTAGATGAATATGGATATTTAGGAACCATCATAACATGTGCTTAGGTGTGATGAAGAAATCCTAAATAGGAAAAGAAAAGCAAATACAGTATATTATCAGTTCAGTAAAACAATAATGGGAAAGAAAGAAGTGGCAGTAAAGATAAAAATGCAGCTATACAAATCAGTATTGGTCCCTTCATTAACATATGGAATGGAAAGTTTACCACTTCAAGATAAACATCTGAGTAAAATTCAGGCTAGTGAAATGAAATACCTGAGAAGAGCTGTTAATAAGACTAGGAGAGATAAAGTGAGGAATGAAAGAATAAGAAGAAAAGTGGAACAGGAGTCGCTAGAGAAAATAATTGAAAAGAGACAGCTAAATTAGTGGGACATGTATTCAGAATGAATGAAGACAAAAAGGTAAAGCAAATTCTAGAAGTAAAGGTGCAATGTAGGAGAGGTTAGCGGAAGACCAAGGATAATGTTTGAAGACAGAATGGAAAATATTGGAAGAAAATGGAATAAGACAATAAATATGATGAAGAGAATGATGAGAAACAGACAGGAATGGAGGAGATGGATCGAGGCAACCAACCCTACTCTATGATGGCAGAAGGGGACTAGAGGAAGAAGAGGAAGAATGAAAATCATATCTGGCTAGTTCTGGAGAGAAAATGAGTTTCAAAGAAATACTAGAATTCAACGCGTACTTCTCGAAATATCAAATATTCATTCTATAGTCGAAATGTTATAATTAAAACGCTTTTCGGGTTTTGCAAAGCTCAATAACTTAACATTTTAATGAAAATCATCGCTGGCTTAGTCTGCAGAGAAAATGAGTTTCAAGCGAGTACTAGCATTTAACTTGTATTACTCGAAAAATCAGGTAATCATCCTATACTCGAAATGTCATAATTAAAACGCTTTTCAAGCTCTGAAAACAAAATAATTCAACATTTAAATGAAAATCATCACTGGCTTGGTCTGTATGGAAAATGAGTTTCCAACGTGAATTAGCATTTAACGCGAATTTTTCGAAAAATAGAGTTATGATCCTATTGGCCAAATGTAATAATTAAAACGCATTTCAGGCGCTTAAAAGCATAATAAAACAACATTTTGAAGAAAATAATCACTGGCTTGTTGTGTATAGTTTATTAGTCGCATTGAGTATTTGCATTAAACGCATATTTGTCGAAAAATAAAGTTTTTATCCTATATTCGTAATGTCAGAATTAAAATGTTTTTCAGGCTCTAAAAAGCTTAATAATATAACATTTTGATGAAAATCATTATTGTTATTCTTTCTTCCATTTTCAGTCTAACTACTATTACCCTTGAATTCACTGGTTCCCACGATTCCACCCTTTCTTCCGTTTACTCATTAACTATTGTTCCAACTCCCTCCTTAGCTCTTCTTCCTCTACGTACTAAAACATATCTCTGCACATATCCTTTTTCAAGGCACATTTTAACAATAATACAAATTTATGCCCCGACAAATGATCAAGACATATTCGTGAAAGAAGTTTTCTATACTCAATTACAAAGAGTAGTGAATAAAGAGAATGAAGAGAACAGGAAGGTAATCTTGATGGGAGATCTTAATGGTAGAACTGAAAACAATAGGATAAGGTAACATGGTTGTATTGTAACATATGGAGGTGAATATGTGATAAATAAAAATGGACAAAGATTAATAGAATTCTGTGTAGAGAACCAATTGCTACAAGGAAACTCCTTTTTCCAGCATAAGAAAATTCATAAAATCACTTATGAAGCTGAGGGAAGGGAGTCAAAGAGTATAATAGACTACATAATTAAAGCAAGAGCATTTCGATATGCCTTTATGAATGTAAAGGTAATTCGAGGTGCTGAATTGAGTACTGACCACAGACTGCTAATAGCGATAACAAGATTTAAGAGGAATAATAGAGAAAGAGATAGGAAGTTTGAAAAGATATAAGTAAAGCAGCTGGCTAAGGAAGAGAAGAGAAAACAGTATAAGGAACACTAGAAGAAAAATGGAATGAATTGGAAATAAGAGGAATTTAAATTAACAGTATGTGGATAAAATTTAAGGAAGTGATACAATATGCAGCAATTGAAGTATGTGGGTGGGATGTAAGGGTGAATACAAAAAGGAAATGAACTAATTGGTGGAGGGATGATGTAAAGAGGAAAGTGAAAGAGAAAAAGAAAGCATGGAAGAATTACCTAGAATTAAGATCAGAGGAACATAGGTTAATTAATATATGTTCAAAAAAGAAATGAGAGTAAATGGTCTGTAGACGACGCAAAGCGAAGATCATGGGAGAAGTTTGGAAATGATATTGAACAAAGTTTTGTAGAACATAGAAAGCAGTTCTGGAATATGGTTATTAGCCTGAAAGGAAAATGGGGAAAAGCAGCAAGAACTATAAGAAATAAGGAAAATGTACTAGTCATAGGAAGGGAGAATGTGAAGGAGGAATGGAGAAAATACTATAAAGAAAAGTTCAAGTATAGGACAAATAAGCAAGAACAAGATGAGGAGCAGGACCAGTAAAAGAAGGAGGATGAGAGAATAAGAAACAGAGAAGAGGAGGAGCATGTAGAAGAAGATATGATCATAACAGAGAATGACGTGAGAAAAGCAATTCAACGGATAAAATTTGAGAAAGCAGCAGGATGGAATGGAATAGCACCAGAATTTATAAAATATGGAGGACCATGAATGGCTGAAACACTACTATTATCCTTGAATTCACTGGTTCCCATGATTCCATCCTTTCTTCCATTTGCTCATTAACTATTATTCCAACTCCCTCCTCAGCTCTTCTTCCTCTACCTACTCCAACATATCTCAGCACCTAAGACTATACCAGAAGAGTGGAAAAGGAACAGTACACAAGAAAGGGAGTAATAAGGAATGTGATAATTCTAGAGCAATATGTCTATCATCAGTGGTATATAAGATGAATACGAATATATTGGAAAGGAGGCTGAGAAAAATTATAGAGGGAAAACTTGAAGAGGAACAAGCTGGATTTAGACCTGGGAGACAGACTCAAGATCACATTTTTAATTTAGTAACAATGATGGGGAAAATGCTGGACAAAAATAAAAGAATATACTTAGCATTTTTAGACTTGAAAGCGGCATTTAACTCGGTACCTAGAAAATATCTATGGGAGGCATTAGAAAGTAAGAAAGTACCTAAGAAACTTATTGAAGCAATAAGAAGTGTATATAAGGATGTAAAAGGAATAGAATGAATAGAAGGAAACGAGTCTAAGGAATTTCAAACAGAAAAAGGAATTAAACAGGGAGATAGTCTCAGTCCTTTACTTTTCATTAATGTAATGGATGAAATAACTAAAATTTGCAAAAGAAGAACCCCAAGAGTACAAATAGGATATTGGAATATGAGAGTAATACAACTGCAAGTACTGTTATATGCTGATGATATAGTTTAGTTGCTAGCAGTGAAGAGAATTTACAGAAGAGCGTAATAGAATGGGGAGAAGAACTTGCGAGAAAAGGTATGAAGATTAATATTAAGAAAAGTAAAGTTATGCAGGTGGTAAATGGAGAAAAAGATCATGAAATAGCAATTAGATATGGAAACGAGAAGTTGGAAGAAGTAGATGAATATGGATATTTAGGAACCATCATAACATGTGCTTAGGTGTGATGAAGAAATCCTAAATAGGAAAAGAAAAGCAAATACAGTATATTATCAGTTCAGTAAAACAATAATGGGAAAGAAAGAAGTGGCAGTAAAGATAAAAATGCAGCTATACAAATCAGTATTGGTCCCTTCATTAACATATGGAATGGAAAGTTTACCACTTCAAGATAAACATCTGAGTAAAATTCAGGCTAGTGAAATGAAATACCTGAGAAGAGCTGTTAATAAGACTAGGAGAGATAAAGTGAGGAATGAAAGAATAAGAAGAAAAGTGGAACAGGAGTCGCTAGAGAAAATAATTGAAAAGAGACAGCTAAATTAGTGGGACATGTATTCAGAATGAATGAAGACAAAAAGGTAAAGCAAATTCTAGAAGTAAAGGTGCAATGTAGGAGAGGTTAGCGGAAGACCAAGGATAATGTTTGAAGACAGAATGGAAAAGATTGGAAGAAAATGGAATAAGACAATAAATATGATGAAGAGAATGATGAGAAACAGACAGGAATGGAGGAGATGGATCGAGGCAACCAACCCTACTCTATGATGGCAGAAGGGGACTAGAGGAAGAAGAGGAAGAATGAAAATCATATCTGGCTAGTTCTGGAGAGAAAATGAGTTTCAAAGAAATACTAGAATTCAACGCGTACTTCTCGAAATATCAAATATTCATTCTATAGTCGAAATGTTATAATTAAAACGCTTTTCGGGTTTTGCAAAGCTCAATAACTTAACATTTTAATGAAAATCATCGCTGGCTTAGTCTGCAGAGAAAATGAGTTTCAAGCGAGTACTAGCATTTAACTTGTATTTCTCGAAAAATCAGGTAATCATCCTATACTCGAAATGTCATAATTAAAACGCTTTTCAAGCTCTGAAAACAAAACAATTCAACATTTAAATGAAAATCATCACTGGCTTGGTCTGTATGGAAAATGAGTTTCCAACGTGAATTAGCATTTAACGCGAATTTTTCGAAAAATAGAGTTATGATCCTATTGGCCAAATGTAATAATTAAAACGCATTTCAGGCGCTTAAAAGCATAATAAAACAACATTTTGAAGAAAATAATCACTGGCTTGTTGTGTATAGTTTATTAGTCTCATTGAGTATTTGCATTAAACGCATATTTGTCGAAAAATAAAGTTTTTATCCTATATTCGTAATGTCAGAATTAAAATGTTTTTCAGGCTCTAAAAAGCTTAATAATATAACATTTTAATGAAAATCATTATTGTTATTCTTTCTTCCATTTTCAGTCTAACTACTATTACCCTTGAATTCACTGGTTCCCATGATTCCACCCTTTCTTCCATTTACTCATTAACTATTGTTCCAACTCCCTCCTTAGCTCTTCTTCCTCTACCTACTCCAACATATCTCTGCACATATCCTTTTTCAAGGCACATTTTAACAATAATACAAATTTATGCCCCGACAAATGATCAGGACATATTCGAGAAAGAAATTTTCTATACTCAATTACAAAGAGTAGTGAATAAAGATAATGAAGAGAACAGGAAGGTAATCTTGATGGGAGATCTTAATGGTAGAACTGGAAACAATAGGATAAGGTAACATGGTTGTATTGTAACATATGGAGGTGAATATGTGATAAATAAAAATGGACAAAGATTAATAGAATTCTGTGTAGAGAACCAATTGCTACAAGGAAACTCCTTTTTCCAGCATAAGAAAATTCATAAAATCACTTATGAAGCTGAGGGAAGGGAGTCAAAGAGTATAATAGACTACATAATTAAAGCAAGAGCATTTCGATATGCCTTTATGAATGTAAAGGTAATTCGAGGTGCTGAATTGAGTACTGACCACAGACTGCTAATAGCGATAACAAGATTTAAGAGGAATAATAGAGAAAGAGATAGGAAGTTTGAAAAGATATAAGTAAAGCAGCTGGCTAAGGAAGAGAAGAGAAAACAGTATAAGGAACACTAGAAGAAAAATGGAATGAATTGGAAATAAGAGGAATTTAAATTAACAGTATGTGGATAACATTTAAGGAAGTGATACTATATGCAGCAATTGAAGTATGTGGAATAGTAAGGGTGAATACAAAAAGGAAAAGAACTAATTGGTGGAGGGATGAAGTAAAGAGGAAAGTGAAAGAGAAAAAGAAAGCATGGAAGAATTACCTAGAATTAAGATCAGAGGAACATAGGTTAATTAATATATGTTCAAAAAAGAAATGAGAGTAAATGGTCTGTAGACGACGCAAAGCGAAGATCATGGGAGAAGTTTGGAAATGATATTGAACAAAGTTTTGTAGAACATAGAAAGCAGTTCTGGAATATGGTTATTAGCCTGAAAGGAAAATGGGGAAAAGCAGCAAGAACTATAAGAAATAAGGAAAATGTACTAGTCATAGTAAGGGAGAATGTGATGGAGGAATGGAGAAAATACTATAAAGAAAAATTCAAGTATAGGACAAATGAGCAAGAACAAGATGAGGAGCAGGACCAGTAAAAAGAGGAGGGTGAGAGAATAAGAAACAGAGAAGAGGAGGAGCATGTAGAAGAAGATATGATGATAACAGAGAATGACGTGAGAAAAGCAATTCAACGGATACGAATTGAGAAAGCAGCAGGATGGAATGGAATAGCACCAGAATTTATAAAATATGGAGGACCATGAATGGCTGAAACACTACTATTATCCTTGAATTCACTGGTTCCCATGATTCCACCCTTTCTTCCATTTGCTCATTAACTATTATTCCAACTCCCTCCTCAGATCTTCTTCCTCTACCTACTCCAACATATCTCAGCACCTAAGACTATACCAGAAGAGTGGAAAAGGAACAGTACACAAGAAAGGGTGTAATAAGGAATGTGATAATTCTAGAGCAATATGTCTATCATCAGTGGTATATAAGATGAATACGAATATATTGGAAAGGAGGCTGAGAAAAATTATAGAGGGAAAACTTGAAGAGGAACAAGCTGGATTTAGACCTGGGAGACAGACTCAAGATCACATTTTTAATATAAAAACAATGATGGGGAAAATGCTGGACAAAAATAAAAGAATATACTTAGCATTTCTAGACTTGAAAGCGGCATTTGACTCGTTACCTAGAAAATATCTATGGGAGGCATTAGAAAGTAAGGAAGTACCTAAGGAACTTATTGAAGCAATAAGAAGTGTATATAAGGATGTAAAAGGAATAGCATGAATAGAAGGAAACAAGTCTAAGGAATTTCAAATAGAAAAAGGAATTAAACAGGGAGATAGTCTCAGTCCTTTACTTTTCATTAATGTAATGGATGAAATAACTAAAATTTGCAAAAGAAGAACCCCAAGAGTACAAATAGGATATTGGAATATGAGAGTAATACAACTGCAAGTACTGTTATATGCTGATGATATAGTTTAGTTGCTAGCAGTGAAGAGAATTTACAGAAGAGCGTAATAGAATGGGGAGAAGAACTTGCGAGAAAAGGTATGAAGATTAATATTAAGAAAAGTAAAGTTATGCAGGTGGTAAATGGAGAAAAGATCATGAAATAGCAATTAGATGTGGAAACGAGAAGTTGGAAGAAGTAGATGAATATGGATATTTAGGAACCATCATAACAAGTGATGGTAGGTGTGATGAAGAAATCCTAAATAGGAAAAGAAAATCAAATACAGTATATTATCAGTTCATTAAAAACATTAATGGGAAAGAAAGAAGTGGCAGTAAAGACAAAAATGCAGCTATACAAATCAGTATTGGTCCCTTCATTAACATATGGAATGGAAAGTTTACCACTTCAAGATAAACATCTGAGTAAAATTCAGGCTAGTGAAATCAAATACCTGAGAAGAGCTGTTAATAAGACTAGCAGAGATAAAGTGAGGAATGAAAGAATAAGAAGAAAAGTGGAACAGGAGTCGCTAGAGAAAATAATTGAAAAGAGACAGCTAAAGTAGTGGGACATGTATTCAGAGTGAATGAAGACAAAAAGGTAAAGCAAATTCTAGAAGTAAAGGTGCAAGGTAGGAGAGGTTAGCGGAAGACCAAGGATAATGCTTGAAGAGAGAATGGAAAAGATTGGAAGAAAATGGAATAAGACAATAAATATGATGAAGAGAATGATGAGAAACAGACAGGAATGGAGGAGATGGATCGAGGCAACTAACCCTACTCTATGATGGCAGAAGGGGACTAGAGGAAGAAGAGGAAGAATGAAAATCATATCTGGCTAGTTCTGGAGAGAAAATGAGTTTCAAAGAAATACTAGAATTCAACGCGTACTTCTCGAAATATCAAATATTCATTCTATAGTCGAAGTGTCATAATTAAAGCGCTTTTCCGGTTTTGTAAAGCTCAATAATTTAACATTTTAATGAAAATCATCTCTGGCTAAGTCTGCAGAGGAAATGAGTTTCAAGAGAGTACTAGCTTTTAACTTGTATTTCTCGAAAAATCAGGTATTCATCCCATAGTCGAAACGTCATAATTAAAACGCCTTTCAAGCTCTGAAAACAAAATAATTCAACATTTAAATGAAAATCATCACTGGTTTGGTATGTAGGGAAAATGAGTTTCAAACGAGAATTAGCATTTAACGCGAATTTTTCGAAAAATCAAGTTATGATCCTATTGGCCGAATGTAATAATTAAAACGCATTTCAGGCGCTTAAAAGCATTATAAAACAACATTTTGAAGAAAATAATCACTGGCTTGTTGTGTATAGTGTATTAGTGTCATTGAGTTTTTATCCTATATTCGAAATGTCAGAATTAAAATGTTCTTCAGGCTGTAAAAAGCTTAATAATATAACATTTTAATGAAAATCATTATTGTTATTCTTTCTTCCATTTTCAGTCTAACTACTATTAACCTTGAATTCACTGGTTCCCATGATTCCACCCTTTCTTCCATTTACTCATTAACTATTGTTCCAACTCCCTCCTTAGCTCTTCTTCCTCTACCTACTCCAACATATCTCTGCACATATCCTTTTTCAAGGCACATTTTAACAATAATACAAATTTATGCCCCGACAAATGATCAGGACATATTCGAGAAAGAAGTTTTCTATACTCAATTACAAAGAGTAGTGAATAAAGATAATGAAGAGAATAGGAAGGTAATCATGATGGGAGATCTTAATGGAAGAACTGGAAACAATAGGATAAGGTAACATGGTTGTATTGTAACATATGGAGGGGAATATGTGATAAATGAAAATGGACAAAGATTAATAGAATTCTGTGTAGGGAACCAATTGCTACAAGGAAATTCCTTTTTCCAGCATAAGAAAATTCATAAAATCACTTATGAAGCTGAGGGAAGGGAGTCAAAGAGTATAATAGACTACATAATTTACGAAAGAGCACTTCGATATGCCTTTATGAATGTCAAGGTAATTCGAGGTGCTGAATTGAGTACTGACCACAGACTGCTAATAGCTATAAGAAGATTTAAGAGGAATAATAGAGAAAGAGATAGCAAGTTTGAAAAGATATAAGTAAAGCAGCTGGCTAAGGAAGAGAAGAGAAAACAGTATAAGGAACTAGTAGAAGAAAAATGGAATGAATTGGAAATAAGAGGAATTTAAATTGACAGTATGTGGGAAAAATTTAAGGAAGTGATAATATATGCAGCAATTGAAGTATGTGGAATAGTTAGGGTGAATACAAAAAGGAAAAGAACTAACTGGTGGACGGATGAAGTAAAGAGGAAAGTGAATGAGAAGAAGAAAGCATGGAAGAATTACCTAAAATTAAGATCAGAGGAACAAAGGTTAATTAATATATGTTCAAAAAAGAAATGAGAGTAAATGGTCTGTAGACGACGCAAAGCGAAGATCATGGAAGAAGTTTGGAAATGATATTGAACAAAGTTTTGTAGAACATAGAAAGCAGTTCTGGAATATGGTTAAAGCGAGAAAGGAAAATGGGGAAAAGCAGCAAGAACTATAAGAAATAAGGAAAATGTACTAGTCATAGGAAGGGAGAATGTGATGGAGGAATGGAGAAAATACTATAAAGAAAAGTTCAAGTATAGGACAAATGAGCAAGAACAAGATGAGGAGCAGGACCAGTAAAAAGAGGAGTATGAGAGAATAAGAAACAGAGAAGAGGAGGAGCATGTAGAAGAAGATATAATGATAACAGAGAATGACGTGAGAAAAGCAATTCAACGGATACGAATTGGGAAAGCAGCAGCATGGAATGGAATAGCACCAGAAGTTATAAAATATGGAGGACCATGAATGGCTGAAACACTAATATTATCCTTGAATTCACTGGTTCCCATGATTCCACCCTTTCTTCCATTTGCTCATTAACTATTATTCCAACTCCCTCCTCACCTCTTCCTCCTCTACCTACTACAACATATCGCAGCACCTAAGACTATACCAGAAGAGTGGAAAAGGAACAGTACACAAGAAAGGGAGTAATAAGGAATGTGATAATTCTAGAGCAATATGTCTATCATCAGTGGTATATAATATTAATACGAATATATTGGAAAGGAGGCTGAGAAAAATTATAGAGGGAAAACTTGAAGAGGAACAAGCTGGATTTAGACCTGGGAGACAGACTCAAGATCACAATTTTAATTTAATAACAATGATGGGGGAAATGCTGGACAAAAATAAAATAATATACTTAGCATTTCTAGACTTGAAAGCGGCATTTGACTCGGTACCTAGAAAATATCAATGGGAGGCATTAGAAAGTAAGGAAGTACCTAAGGAACTTATTGAAGCAATAAGAAGTGTATATAAGGATTTAAAAGGAATAGCATGAATAGAAGAAAACGAGTCTAAGGAATTTCAAACAGAAAAAGGAATTAAACAGGGAGATAGTCTCAGTCCTTTACTTTTCATTAATGTAATGGATGAAATAACTAAAATTTGCAAAAGAAGAACCCCAAGAGTACAAATAGGATATTGGAATATGAGAGTAATGCAACTGCAAGTACTGTTATATGCTGATGATATAGTTTAGTTGCTAGCAGTGAAGAGAATTTACAGAAGAGCGTAATAGAATGGGGAGAAGAACTTGCGAGAAAAGGTATGAAGATTAATATTAAGAAAAGTAAAGTTATGCAGGTGGTAAAAGGAGAAAAAGATCATGAAATAGCAATTAGATATGGAAACGAGAAATTGGAAGAAGTAGATTAATATGGATATTTAGGAACCATCATCGCAAGTGATGGTAGGTGTGATGAAGAAATCCTAAATAGGAGAAGAAAAGCAAATACAGTATATTATCAGTTCAGTAAAACAATAATGGGAAAGAAAGAAGTGGCAGTAAAGACAAAAATGCAGCTATACAAATCAGTATTGGTCCCTTCATTAACATATGGAATGGAAAGTTTACCACTTCAAGATAAACATCTGAGTAAAATTCAGGCTAGTGAAATAAAATACCTGAGAAGAGCTGTTAATAAGACTAGGAGAGATAAAGTGAGGAATGAAAGAATAAGAAGAAAAGTGGAACAGGAGTCGCTAGAGAAATTATTTGAAAAGAGACAGCTAAAGTAGTGGGACATGTATTCAGAATGAATGAAGACAAAAAGGTAAAGCAAATTCTAGAAGTAATGGTGCAAGGTAGGAGAGGTTAGCGGAAGACCAAGGATAATGTTTGAAGACAGAATGGAAAAGATTGGAAGAAAATGGAATAAGACAATAAATATGATGAAGAGAATGATGAGAAACAGACACGAATGGAGGAGATGGATCGAGGCAACCAACCCTACTCTATGATGGCAGAAGGGGACTAGAGGAAGAAGAGGAAGAATGAAAATCATATCTGGCTAGTTCTGGAGAGAAAATGAGTTTCAAAGAAATACTAGAATTCAACGCGTACTTCTCGAAATATCAAATATTCATTCTATAGTCGAAATGTTATAATTAAAACGCTTTTCGGGTTTTGCAAAGCTCAATAACTTAACATTTTAATGAAAATCATCGCTGGCTTAGTCTGCAGAGAAAATGAGTTTCAAGCGAGTACTAGCATTTAACTTGTATTTCTCGAAAAATCAGGTAATCATCCTATACTCGAAATGTCATAATTAAAACGCTTTTCAAGCTCTGAAAACAAAATAATTCAACATTTAAATGAAAATCATCACTGGCTTGGTCTGTATGGAAAATGAGTTTCCAAAGTGAATTAGCATTTAACGCGAATTTTTCGAAAAATAGAGTTATGATCCTATTGGCCAAATGTAATAATTAAAACGCATTTCAGGCGCTTAAAAGCATAATAAAACAACATTTTGAAGAAAATAATCACTGGCTTGTTGTGTATAGTTTATTAGTCTCATTGAGTATTTGCATTAAACGCATATTTGTCGAAAAATAAAGTTTTTATCCTATATTCGTAATGTCAGAATTAAAATGTTTTTCAGGCTCTAAAAAGCTTAATAATATAACATTTTAATGAAAATCATTATTGTTATTCTTTCTTCCATTTTCAGTCTAACTACTATTACCCTTGAATTCACTGGTTCCCATGATTCCACCCTTTCTTCCATTTACTCATTAACTATTGTTCCAACTCCCTCCTTAGCTCTTCTTCCTCTACCTACTCCAACATATCTCTGCACATATCCTTTTTCAAAGCACATTTTAACAATAATACAAATTTATGCCCCGACAAATGATCAGGACATATTCGAGAAAGAAGTTTTCTATACTCAATTACAAAGAGTAGTGAATAAAGAGAATGAAGAGAACAGGAAGGTAATCTTGATGGGAGATCTTAATGGTAGAACTGGAAACAATAGGATAAGGTAACATGGTTGTATTGTAACATATGGAGGTGAATATGTGATAAATAAAAATGGACAAAGATTAATAGAATTCTGTGTAGAGAACCAATTGCTACAAGGAAACTCCTTTTTCCAGCATAAGAAAATTCATAAAATCACTTATGAAGCTGAGGGAAGGGAGTCAAAGAGTATAATAGACTACATAATTAAAGCAAGAGCATTTCGATATGCCTTTATGAATGTAAAGGTAATTCGAGGTGCTGAATTGAGTACTGACCACAGACTGCTAATAGCGATAACAAGATTTAAGAGGAATAATAGAGAAAGAGATAGGAAGTTTGAAAAATATAAGTAAAGCAGCTGGCTAAGGAAGAGAAGAGAAAACAGTATAAGGAACACTAGAAGAAAAATGGAATGAATTGGAAATAAGAGGAATTTAAATTAACAGTATGTGGATAACATTTAAGGAAGTGATACTATATGCAGCAATTGAAGTATGTGGAATAGTAAGGGTGAATACAAAAAGGAAAAGAACTAATTGGTGGAGGGATGAAGTAAAGAGGAAAGTGAAAGAGAAAAAGAAAGCATGGAAGAATTACCTAGAATTAAGATCAGAGGAACATAGGTTAATTAATATATGTTCAAAAAAGAAATGAGAGTAAATGGTCTGTAGACGACGCAAAGCGAAGATCATGGGAGAAGTTTGGAAATGATATTGAACAAAGTTTTGTAGAACATAGAAAGCAGTTCTGGAATATGGTTATTAGCCTGAAAGGAAAATGGGGAAAAGCAGCAAGAACTATAAGAAATAAGGAAAATGTACTAGTCATAGTAAGGGAGAATGTGATGGAGGAATGGAGAAAATACTATAAAGAAAAATTCAAGTATAGGACAAATGAGCAAGAACAAGATGAGGAGCAGGACCAGTAAAAAGAGGAGGGTGAGAGAATAAGAAACAGAGAAGAGGAGGAGCATGTAGAAGAAGATATGATGATAACAGAGAATGACGTGAGAAAAGCAATTCAACGGATACGAATTGAGAAAGCAGCAGGATGGAATGGAATAGCACCAGAATTTATAAAATATGGAGGACCATGAATGGCTGAAACACTACTATTATCCTTGAATTCACTGGTTCCCATGATTCCACCCTTTCTTCCATTTGCTCATTAACTATTATTCCATGTCCCTCCTCAGATCTTCTTCCTCTACCTACTCCAACATATCTCAGCACCTAAGACTATACCAGAAGAGTGGAAAAGGAACAGTACACAAGAAAGGGTGTAATAAGGAATGTGATAATTCTAGAGCAATATGTCTATCATCAGTGGTATATAAGATGAATACGAATATATTGGAAAGGAGGCTGAGAAAAATTATAGAGGGAAAACTTGAAGAGGAACAAGCTGGATTTAGACCTGGGAGACAGACTCAAGATCACATTTTTAATTTAGTAACAATGATGGGGAAAATGCTGGACAAAAATAAAAGAATATACTTAGCATTTTTAGACTTGAAAGCGGCATTTAACTCGGTACCTAGAAAATATCTATGGGAGGCATTAGAAAGTAAGAAAGTACCTAAGAAACTTATTGAAGCAATAAGAAGTGTATATAAGGATGTAAAAGGAATAGCATGAATAGAAGGAAACGAGTCTAAGGAATTTCAAACAGAAAAAGGAATTAAACAGGGAGATAGTCTCAGTCCTTTACTTTTCATTAATGTAATGGATGAAATAACTAAAATTTGCAAAAGAAGAACCCCAAGAGTACAAATAGGATATTGGAATATGAGAGTAATACAACTGCAAGTACTGTTATATGCTGATGATATAGTTTAGTTGCTAGCAGTGAAGAGAATTTACAGAAGAGCGTAATAGAATGGGGAGAAGAACTTGCGAGAAAAGGTATGAAGATTAATATTAAGAAAAGTAAAGTTATGCAGGTGGTAAAAGGAGAAAAAGATCATGAAATAGCAATTAGATATGGAAACGAGAAATTGGAAGAAGTAGATTAATATGGATATTTAGGAACCATCATCACAAGTGATGGTAGGTGTGATGAAGAAATCCTAAATAGGAGAAGAAAAGCAAATACAGTATATTATCAGTTCAGTAAAACAATAAAGGGAAAGAAAGAAGTGGCAGTAAAGACAAAAATGCAGCTATACAAATCAGTATTGGTCCCTTCATTAACATATGGAATGGAAAGTTTACCACTTCAAGATAAACATCTGAGTAAAATTCAGGCTAGTGAAATCAAATACCTGAGAAGAGCTGTTAATAAGACTAGCAGAGATAAAGTGAGGAATGAAAGAATAAGAAGAAAAGTGGAACAGGAGTCGCTAGAGAAAATAATTGAAAAGAGACAGCTAAAGTAGTGGGGCATGTATTCAGAATGAATGAAGACAAAAAGGTAAAGCAAATTCTAGAAGTAAAGGTGCAAGGTAGGAGAGGTTAGCGGAAGACCAAGGATAATGCTTGAAGAGAGAATGGAAAAGATTGGAAGAAAATGGAATAAGACAATAAATATGATGAAGAGAATGATGAGAAACAGACAGGAATGGAGGAGATGGATCGAGGCAACTAACCCTACTCTATGATGGCAGAAGGGGACTAGAGGAAGAAGAGGAAGAATGAAAATCATATCTGGCTAGTTCTGGAGAGAAAATGAGTTTCAAAGAAATACTAGAATTCAACGCGTACTTCTCGAAATATCAAATATTCATTCTATAGTCGAAGTGTCATAATTAAAACGCTTTTCGGGTTTTGTAAAGCTCAATAATTTAACATTTTAATGAAAATCATCTCTGGCTAAGTCTGCAGAGTAAATGAGTTTCAAGAGAGTACTAGCTTTTAACTTGTATTTCTCGAAAAATCAGGTATTCATCCTATAGTCGAAACGTCATAATTAAAACGCCTTTCAAGCTCTGAAAACAAAATAATTCAACATTTAAATGAAAATCATCACTGGCTTGGTCTGTAGAGAAAATGAGTTTCAAACGAGAATTAGCATTTAACGCGAATTTTTCGAAAAATCAAGTTATGATCCTATTGGCCAAATGTAATAATTAAAACGCATTTCAGGCGCTTAAAAGCATTATAAAACAACATTTTGAAGAAAATAATCACTGGCTTGTTGTGTATAGTGTATTAGTCTCATTGAGTATTTGCATTGAACGCATATTTGTCGAAAAATAAAGTTTTTATCCTATATTCGAAATGTGAGAATTAAAATGTTCTTCCGGCTGTAAAAAGCTTAATAATATAACATTTTAATGAAAATCATTATTGTTATTCTTTCTTCCATTTTCAGTCTAACTACTTTTAACCTTGAATTCACTGGTTCCCATGATTCCACACTTTCTTCCATTTACTCATTAACTATTGTTCCAACTCCCTCCTTAGCTCTTCTTCCTCTACCTACTCCAACATATCTCTGCACATATCCTTTTTCATGGCACATTTTAACAATAATACAAATTTATGCCCCGACAAATGATCAGGACATATTCGAGAAAGAAGTTTTCTATACTCAATTACAAAGAGTAGTGAATAAAGATAATGAAGAGAATAGGAAGGTAATCATGATGGGAGATCTTAATGGAAGAACTGGAAACAATAGGATAAGGTAACATGGTTGTATTGTAACATATGGAGGGGAATATGTGATAAATGAAAATGGACAAAGATTAATAGAATTCTGTGTAGAGAACCAATTGCTACAAGGAAATTCCTTTTTCCAGCATAAGAAAATTCATAAAATCACTTATGAAGCTGAGGGAAGGGAGTCAAAGAGTATAATAGACTACATAATTTACGAAAGAGCACTTCGATATGCCTTTATGAATGTCAAGGTAATTCGAGGTGCTGAATTGAGTACTGACCACAGACTGCTAATAGCTATAAGAAGATTTAAGAGGAATAATAGAGAAAGAGATAGCAAGTTTGAAAAGATATAAGTAAAGCAGCTGGCTAAGGAAGAGAAGAGAAAACAGTATAAGGAACTAGTAGAAGAAAAATGGAATGAATTGGAAATAAGAGGAATTTAAATTGACAGTATGTGGGAAAAATTTAAGGAAGTGATAATATATGCAGCAATTGAAGTATGTGGAATAGTTAGGGTGAATACAAAAAGGAAAAGAACTAACTGGTGGACGGATGAAGTAAAGAGGAAAGTGAAAGAGAAGAAGAAAGCATGGAAGAATTACCTAAAATTAAGATCAGAGGAACAAAGGTTAATTAATATATGTTCAAAAAAGAAATGAGAGTAAATGGTCTGTAGACGACGCAAAGCGAAGATCATGGGAGAAGTTTGGAAATGATATTGAACAAAGTTTTGTAGAACATAGAAAGCAGTTCTGGAATATGGTTAAAGCGAGAAAGGAAAATGGGGAAAAGCAGCAAGAACTATAAGAAATAAGGAAAATGTACTAGTCATAGGAAGGGAGAATGTGAAGGAGGAATGGAGAAAATACTATAAAGAAAAGTTCAAGTATAGGACAAATGAGCAAGAACAAGATGAGGAGCAGGACCAGTAAAAGGAGGAGGATGAGAGAATAAGAAACAGAGAAGAGGAGGAGCATGTAGAAGAAGATATGATGATAACAGAGAATGATGTGAGAGAAGCAATTAAACGGATACGAATTGGGAAAGCAGCAGCATGGAATGGAATAGCACCAGAATTTATAAAATATGGAGGACCATGAATGGCTGAAATACTACTATTATCCTTGAATTCACTGGTTCCCATGATTCCACCCTTTCTTCCATTTGCTCATTAACTCTTATTCCAACTCCCTCCTTAGCTCTTCTTCCTCTACCTACTCCAACATATCTCAGCATCTAAGACTATACCAGAAGAGTGGAAAAGGAACAGTACACAAGAAAGGGAGTAATAAGGAATGTGATAATTCTAGAGCAATATATCTATCATCAGTGGTATATAAGATGTATACGAATATATTGGAAAAGAGGCTGAGAAAAATTATAGAGGGAAAACTTGAAGAGGAACAAGCTTTATTTAGACCTGGGAGACAGACTCAAGATCACATTTTCAATTCAATAACAATGATGGGGAAAATTCTGGACAAAAATAAAACAACATGAATGGAGGAGATGGATCGAGGGAACCAACCCTACGCTATGATGGCAGAAGAGGACTAGAGGAAGAAGAAGAAGAATGAAAATCATATCTGACTAGTTCTGGAGAGAAAACGAGTTTCAAAGAAAAACTAGAATTGAACGTGCACTTCTCGAAAAATGAAGTATTCATTCTATTGTCAAAATGTCATAATTAAAAAGCTTTTCAGTCTTTTTAAAGCCCAATAATTTAACATTTTTATGAAAATCAACTCTATCTTAGTCTGCAGAGAAAATGAGTTTCAAGCGAGTACTAGCATTGAACATGTATTTCTCGAAAAATCAGGTATTCGTCCGATTGTTGAAATGTCATAATTAAAACGCTTTTAAAGCTCTGAAAGCATAATAATTCAACATTTAGATGAAAATAAACCCTGGTTTGGTCTGTAGAGAAAATGACTTTCAAACGAGAATTAGCTATTAACGCGAATTTCTCGAAAAATCATGTTATGATCCTATAGGCGAAATGAACTTATTAAAACGCTTCTCGGGTCTGAAAAGCATAATAATTCAACATTTTAAAGAAAATCAATTCTGGCTTTGGCTTTTTTGAAAATGAGTTCCAAGTGAATATTAACATTGAACGCGACATTCTCGAAAAATCAAGTTTTGATCTTATAGCAGAAATGTCAGAATTAAATCACTTTTGTGATTCTGAAAAGCTTAATAATTCAACGTTAATTGAAAATAATCTCTAGCTTGGTCTGTTGAGAAAATGAGTTTCAAACGAAAATTAGCAATTAGCATAATAATTCAACATTTAAATGAAAATAATCCCTGGCTTGGTCTGTAGAGAAAATGAGTTTCAAACGAGAATTAGCTTTTAACGCGAATTTCTCAAAAAATCAAGTTTTTATACTATATTCGAAATGTAATAACTAAGATGCCTTTCAGGCCTTGGAAATCATAATAATTCAACATTTTATAGAAAATCATCGTTGGCTTGGTCT
Source organism: Lepisma saccharinum (assembly GCF_977018435.1). Classification (NCBI taxonomy): domain Eukaryota; kingdom Metazoa; phylum Arthropoda; class Insecta; order Zygentoma; family Lepismatidae; genus Lepisma; species Lepisma saccharinum. Next base: position 35,102,778 of record NC_139254.1, read on the forward strand.
GTATTGAAAATGAATCTCAAGTGAGTATTAACATTGAACGCAAATTTCTCGAGAGATCAAGTTTTGATCATATAGTCAAAATGTCAGAATTAAATCGCTTATGAGATACTGAAAAGCATAGTAATTCAACATTTTATCGAAAATCATCTCTGGCTAAGTTTGTAGAGAAAATGAGTTTTAAACGATTACGAACATTCAACATGCATTTCTCGAAAAATCAAGTATTCATACTATAGTCTAAATATCATAATTAAAACGCTTTTGAGGCTCTGAAAAGTATAATAATTTAACATTTAAATGAAAATCAATTCTGGCTTGGTCTGTAGAGAAAATGAGTTTAGAACGAAATTAGCATTTAATGCAAATTTCTCGAACATTCAAGTTTTTATCCTATATTCGAAATGTAATAATTAAAAAGCTTTTCAGGATCTGAAAATAATTCAACATTTTCAAGTAAGTTTCTCTGGCTGGGTCTGTAGAGAAAATGAGTTTCAAACGAGCATATACCATTGATCGCGTATTTCTCGAAAAATCAAGTATTGATACTATAGTCCAAATGTCATAACTAAAACTTTTTTCAGGTTCTGAAAAACATAATAATTCAACATTTAAATGAAAATCATTTCTGGCTGGTCTGTAGAGAAATTGAGTTTAGAACGAAAATTAGCATTTAATGCAAATTTCTCGAAAAATCAACTTTTGATTCTATAGTCGAAATGTCAGAATAACAAGACGCTTTTAAGGCTCCAAAAAACTTAATAATTCAACATTTAAATGAAATAACTGGCTAGTTCTCGAAAGAAAATGAGTTTCAAACGCGTAATAGAATTCATCGCGTATTAGGACTGAACGCGTATTTTTCGAAAAATAAATTATTCATACTATAGTCCAAATGTCATAATTAAAACCCTGTTTATTCTCCGAAAAGCATAATAATTGAACATTTAAATGAAAATCATCTCTGGCTTGAGTGTGGAGAAAATGAGTTTCAAACGAAAATTAGCATTTAACGCGAATTTCTCGATAAATCAAATTATAATAGTTCAACATTTTATAGAAAATCATCGCTGGCCTAGCCTGTATTGAAAATGAGTCTCAAGTGAGTATTAACATTGAACGCAAATTTCTCGAGAGATCAAGTTTTGATCATATAGTCGAAATGTCATAATTAAATCGCTTGTGCGATACTGAAAAGCTTAGTAATTCAACATTTTATCGAAAATCATCTCTGGCTAAGTCTGTAGAGAAAATGAGTTTCAAACGAGTACGAACATTCAACGTGTATTTATCGAAAAATCAAGTGTTCATACTATAGTCTAAATATCAAAATTAAAATCCTTTTGAGGCTTTGAGTGCATAATAATTTAACATTTAAATGAAAATCATCCCTGGCTTGGTCTGTAGAGAAAATGAGTTTCAAACGAGAATTAGCATTTAACGCGAATTTGTCGAAAATCAAGTTATGATCCTATAGCCGAAATGAATTAATTAAAACGCTTCTCAGGCTCTGAAAAGCATAATAATTGATCATTTTAAAGAAAATCATCTCTGGCTTGGTCTGTTTTGAAAATGAGTTTCAAGTGAGTATTAACATTGTACGCGAATTTCTCGAAAAATCAAGTCTTGATCTTATAGCCGAAATGTCAGTATTAAATCGCTTTTGTCATTCTGAAGAGCTTAGTAATACAACGTTAAATGAAAATCATCTCTAGCTTGGTCCGTAGAGAAAATGAGTTTCAAACGAAAATTTGCATTTAACGCGAATATCTAGAAAAATCAAGTTATGATCCTATAGCCGAAATGAATTAATTAAAACGCTTCTCAGACTCTAAAAATCATAATAATTCTACATTTTAAAGAAAGTCGCCTCTGGCTAGGTCTGTAGAGAAAATGAGTTTCAAACGAGTACTAGCATTGAACGCGTATTTCTCGAAAAATCAGGTATTCAATCTATACTCCAAATGTCTGAATTAAAACGCTTTTCAGGGTCTGAGAAGCTCAATAATTCAACATTTTAAAACAAATCACGTCTCGTTTGGTCTGTACATAACATGAGTTTGAAACGAAATTTAGCATTTAACGCCAATTTCTCGAAAAATCAAATATTGATCCTATAGGCGAAATGTAATAACTTGAACTCTTTTCAGGCTATGAAAAGCATAATAATTCAACATTTAAAAGAAAATCATCTCTGGCTTGGCCTGTAGAGAAATGAGTTTCAAACGAAACTTAGCATTTAACGCGAATTTTTCAAAAAACCAAATTATGATCTAGGCGAAATGTAATAATTAAAAGGCTTTTCAGGCGCTTAAAAGCATTATAAATCAACGTTTTGAAGAAAATCATCAGAAGCTTGGTTAGTAAATAAATTAGTCTCATTGATTATTAGCATTAAACGCATATTTGTCGAAAAATCAAGTTTTTATCCTATATGCGAAATGTCAGAATTAAAACGTTTTTCAGGCTCTTAAAAGCTTAATAATTTAACATTTTCATGAAAATCATTATTGTTATACTTTCTTCCATTTTCAGTTTAACTACTTATATCCTTGAATTCACTGGTTCCCTTGTTTCCACCCTTTCTTCCATTTACTCATTAACTATTATTCCAATTCCCTCCTTAGCTCTTCTTCCTCTACCTACTCCAACATATCTCAACACATATCCTCTTTCATGGAACATTATACCACATTATAACAATAATACAAGTTTATGCCCCGACAAATGATCAGGACATATTGGAGAAAGAAAAAGGTAAAAGGTAAAGTGCTCCCCTGTGCATAGCACCACGCCATGAAGGCGTATAGGGGGTGTGGGGGTAACGCCCCACACTTGATTGGAGAAAGAAGTTTTCTATACTCAATTACAAACAGTAGTGAATAAAGAGAATGAAAAGAATAGGAAGTTAATCTTGATGGGAGATCTTAATGGTAGACTTGGAAACAATATGGTTGTATTGGACCATATGGAGGGAAAATGTGATAAATGAAAATGGACAAAGATTAATAGAATTCTGTGTAGAGAACCAATTGCTACAAGGAAACTCCTTTTTCTAGCATTAGAAAATTCATAAAATCACTTATGAAGGTGAGGGAAGGGAGGCAAAACGTATAATAAAATACATAATTTACGCAAGAGCACTTCGATATGCCTTTATGGATCGTGCACCAAATGTTAGCCCTGTCCAAATAGATATTTTTAAACATAGAAACAACAGACGGGGTGCAGTGTTGTTCATGCAGTGTTGCCAAATGGAAGTGAAAGTGTAAATTTATTTTTCCACAAAGCATGGAAAATTGCATGTCAAACATTCGTACGGAAATTTCTACGTCAATTTCCACCTTGGGTTGGTGGACTATTTCGCCATCTATAGTTCAGAGAAGAAAACCGATCGTTTTCGCGTATAGCCAATCCTGAAATGCCTCTTAAAGGTGTACCGGTCCAAATGGGTGTTTTAAAAAAAATTATGAGGTACAGTGGCAACACTGTTGATGTTTGAAGGCAACAAAAGGTGTGTTTAGTGATGGTCTATGACATTGAAATACTGGAAACAGGAAAAAAGAAAATGAAAATTATGGTTAAAAAAGTGTTACTTACCTACTCCTGGCAACCATGCATTGCGATAAGACCGCCCACCGAACAAGAACAAAAGAATCAGTTAGTTGTGTACGCAGAACTGTTTGAGCCGTGCATTTCGCATTGTTCGTAGGGGAAGATTAGAATTGTTCTGTGAAATAAAGTACTCTTTGGAAGAGAGGGTGTTCATTGTGGAACATTATTTTTGTTCAAAATCGTACGCTAGTGTAAAAACTGTATTTCGCGAGAAATATCCGAATAACAGTGTTCCAGAAAATTCGACGATATATCGACTTGTTTCCAGATTTCGTGAAAGAGGATCAGTTAATGACAAACCCTACCACAGACAACCACAAGGTGTGCTGCAGGATGTGGAGCAGAGAATATCACAATTTCCCAGGAAATCTGTTCGTAAACTTGCTGCACAGTCAGGTGTTTCAAAAACAACAACTCACCGAGCGTTAAAACAATTGCACCTACGTGCATATTAGGTACAGGCTGTGCAAGAACTGAAGGAAGCAAAGGTTCTCATGTAAGATAAGATACTGCCAGTGGTTTAGAAATTTTATTAGAGACAATGGTGTGAATATTTTGGATAAGGTTTTTTTCACGGATGAAGCATAGTTCCACATAAATGGATATGTCAACAGTCAAAATTTGTTACATGAACAATCACTTCATCCACAAAAGATCGGTGTGTGGTGCGCGATTTCGCGGAGAAAAATAATCGGTCCATTCTTTTTCAACACAACAGTTGTCGGAAAAGTTTATCGTGACCTTATCACACAGTTTATTTTCTGTTGGAACGCGATGAACGTGATTGTTGGTTTCAACAAGACTCCGCAACATGTCACAAGTCTAATGAAACTTTTGACATGTTGGCAGAGTTTTTTGGCGATCACATTATAAGGAAAAACTTATGGCCCAGTCGTTCCCCGGATCTGACGTCTCCAGATTTTTTTCTGTGGGGTTATTTGAAACAAACTGTTTACATTAATAACCCAAGAACACTTGATGATCTAAAAATAAACATTTGCAAAGCCATTAATATTAACATTATATAAACCAATCAACCTTGCATAAAGTTGCTTCCAACATGATGAAACGTGTTGATGAATGCCTCAGGGAAAATGGTTGTCATTTTCAACATCCTTTGTAAAGCTACACTGCCTGTTACGCGCATTGCATGGTTGCCAGGAGTAGGTAAGTAACACTTTTTCACCATAATTTTCATTTTCTTTTATTCCTGTTTCCAGTATTTCCATGTCATAGACCATCACTAAACACATATTTTGTTGCCTTCAAACATCAACAGTGTTACCACTGTACTTCATATTTTTTTAAAAACACCCATTTAGACCGGTACGCCTTTACGAGGCATTTCAGGATCGCGAAAACGATCGGTTTTCTTCTCTGAACTATAGATGGCAAAATAGTCCACCTACCCAAGGTGGAAATTGACGTAGAAATTTCCGTACGAATGTTTGACATGCAATTTTCCATGCTTTGTGGAAAAATAAATTTACACTTTCCTTTCCATTTTTCAACACTGCATGAACAACACTGCACCCCGTTAGTTGTTTCTATGTTTAAAAATATCTACTTGGACAGGGCTAACATTTGGTGTATGACTTATGTATGTACAGGTTTCGGTTACAAAGTAACGCGACTCTTAATTCCCAGTTGCGCCGTTCGTGGGACACCCTGTAGAAATGAACGCCTACTTCTCGAAAATTCAAGTTTTTATTATATAGGCCAAATTTCATAATTAAAACGCTTTTGAAGCTCTGAAAAGCCTAATAATTCAACATTTTAATGAAAATCAACTCTGGCTTGGTCTGCAGAGAAAATGAGTTTCAAGCGAGTACTAGCATTGAACGTGTATTTCTCGAAAAATCAAGTATTCATCCTATAGTCGAAATGTCATAATTAAAACGCTTTTCAAGCTCATAGAAGCATAATAATTCAACATTTAGATGAAAATCATTCCTGGTTTGTATATAGAGAAAATGAGTTTCAAACTAAAATTAGCATTTAGACCGGGGAGACAGACTCAAGATCACATTTTTAATTTAATAACAATGATGGGGAAAATGCAGGACAAAAATAAAAGAATATACTTAGCATTTCTAGACTTGAAAGCGGCATTTGACTCGGTACCTAGAAAATATCTATGGGAGGCATTAGAAAGTAAGGAAGTACCTAAGGAACTTATTGAAGCAATAAGAAGTGTATATAAGGATGTAAAAGGAATAGCATGAATAGAAGGAAACAAGTCTAAGGAATTTCAAATAGAAAAAGGAATTAAACAGGGAGATAGTCTCAGTCCTTTACTTTTCATTAATGTAATGGATGAAATAACTAAAATTTGCAAAAGAAGAACCCCAAGAGTACAAATAGGATATTGGAATATGAGAGTAATACAACTGCAAGTACTGTTATATGCTGATGATATAGTTTAGTTGCTAGCAGTGAAGAGAATTTACAGAAGAGCGTAATAGAATGGGGAGAAGAACTTGCGAGAAAAGGTATGAAGATTAATATTAAGAAAAGTAAAGTTATGCAGGTGGTAAAAGGAGAAAAAGATCATGAAATAGCAATTAGATATGGAAACGAGAAATTGGAAGAAGTAGATTAATATGGATATTTAGGAACCATCATCACAAGTGATGGTAGGTGTGATGAAGAAATCCTAAATAGGAGAAGAAAAGCAAATACAGTATATTATCAGTTCAGTAAAAGAATAAAGGGAAAGAGAGAAGTGGCAGTAAAGACAAAAATGCAGCTATACAAATCAGTATTGGTCCCTTCATTAACATATGGAATGGAAAGTTTACCACTTCAAGATAAACATCTGAGTAAAATTCAGGCTAGTGAAATCAAATACCTGAGAAGAGCTGTTAATAAGACTAGCAGAGATAAAGTGAGGAATGAAAGAATAAGAAGAAAAGTGGAACAGGAGTCGCTAGAGAAAATAATTGAAAAGAGACAGCTAAAGTAGTGGGGCATGTATTCAGAATGAATGAAGACAAAAAGGTAAAGCAAATTCTAGAAGTAAAGGTGCAAGGTAGGAGAGGTTAGCGGAAGACCAAGGATAATGCTTGAAGAGAGAATGGAAAAGATTGGAAGAAAATGGAATAAGACAATAAATATGATGAAGAGAATGATGAGAAACAGACAGGAATGGAGGAGATGGATCGAGGCAACTAACCCTACTCTATGATGGCAGAAGGGGACTAGAGGAAGAAGAGGAAGAATGAAAATCATATCTGGCTAGTTCTGGAGAGAAAATGAGTTTCAAAGAAATACTAGAATTCAACGCGTACTTCTCGAAATATCAAATATTCATTCTATAGTCGAAGTGTCATAATTAAAACGCTTTTCGGGTTTTGTAAAGCTCAATAATTTAACATTTTAATGAAAATCATCTCTGGCTAAGTCTGCAGAGGAAATGAGTTTCAAGAGAGTACTAGCTTTTAACTTGTATTTCTCGAAAAATCAGGTATTCATCCTATAGTCGAAACGTCATAATTAAAACGCCTTTCAAGCTCTGAAAACAAAATAATTCAACATTTAAATGAAAATCATCACTGGCTTGGTCTGTAGAGAAAATGAGTTTCAAACGAGAATTAGCATTTAACGCGAATTTTTCGAAAAATCAAGTTATGATCCTATTGGCCAAATGTAATAATTAAAACGCATTTCAGGCGCTTAAAAGCATTATAAAACAACATTTTGAAGAAAATAATCACTGGCTTGTTGTGTATAGTGTATTAGTCTCATTGAGTATTTGCATTAAACGCATATTTGTCGAAAAATAAAGTTTTTATCCTATATTCGAAATGTCAGAATTAAAATGTTCTTCCGGCTGTAAAAAGCTTAATAATATAACATTTTAATGAAAATCATTATTGTTATTCTTTCTTCCATTTTCAGTCTAACTACTATTAACCTTGAATTCACTGGTTCCCATGATTCCACCCTTTCTTCCATTTACTCATTAACTATTGTTCCAACTCCCTCCTTAGCTCTTCTTCCTCTACCTACTCCAACATATCTCTGCACATATCCTTTTTCAAGGCACATTTTAACAATAATACAAATTTATGCCCCGACAAATGATCAGGACATATTCGAGAAAGAAGTTTTCTATACTCAATTACAAAGAGTAGTGAATAAAGATAATGAAGAGAATAGGAAGGTAATCATGATGGGAGATCTTAATGGAAGAACTGGAAACAATAGGATTAGGTAACATGGTTGTATTGTAACATATGGAGGGGAATATGTGATAAATGAAAATGGACAAAGATTAATAGAATTCTGTGTAGAGAACCAATTTCCAATCCACAAAAGATCGGTGTGTGGTGCGCGATTTCGCGGAGAAAAATAATCGGTCCATTCTTTTTCAACACAACAGTTGTCCTTATCACACAGTTTATTTTCTGTTGGAACGCGATGAACGTGATTGTTGGTTTCAACAAGACTCCGCAACATGTCACAAGTCTAATGAAACTTTTGACATGTTGGCAGAGTTTTTTGGCGATCACATTATAAGGAAAAACTTATGGCCCAGTCGTTCCCCGGATCTGACGTCTCCAGATTTTTTTCTGTGGGGTTATTTGAAACAAACTGTTTACATTAATAACCCAAGAACACTTGATGATCTAAAAATAAACATTTGCAAAGCCATTAATATTAACATTATATAAACCAATCAACCTTGCATAAAGTTGCTTCCAACATGATGAAACGTGTTGATGAATGCCTCAGGGAAAATGGTTGTCATTTTCAACATCCTTTGTAAAGCTACACTGCCTGTTACGCGCATTGCATGGTTGCCAGGAGTAGGTAAGTAACACTTTTTCACCATAATTTTCATTTTCTTTTATTCCTGTTTCCAGTATTTCCATGTCATAGACCATCACTAAACACATATTTTGTTGCCTTCAAACATCAACAGTGTTACCACTGTACTTCATATTTTTTTAAAAACACCCATTTAGACCGGTACGCCTTTACGAGGCATTTCAGGATCGCGAAAACGATCGGTTTTCTTCTCTGAACTATAGATGGCAAAATAGTCCACCTACCCAAGGTGGAAATTGACGTAGAAATTTCCGTACGAATGTTTGACATGCAATTTTCCATGCTTTGTGGAAAAATAAATTTACACTTTCCTTTCCATTTTTCAACACTGCATGAACAACACTGCACCCCGTTAGTTGTTTCTATGTTTAAAAATATCTACTTGGACAGGGCTAACATTTGGTGTATGACTTATGTATGTACAGGTTTCGGTTACAAAGTAACACGACTCTTAATTCCCAGTTGCGCCGTTCGTGGGACACCCTGTAGAAATGAACGCCTACTTCTCGAAAATTCAAGTTTTTATTATATAGGCCAAATTTCATAATTAAAACGCTTTTGAAGCTCTGAAAAGCCTAATAATTCAACATTTTAATGAAAATCAACTCTGGCTTGGTCTGCAGAGAAAATGAGTTTCAAGCGAGTACTAGCATTGAACGTGTATTTCTCGAAAAATCAAGTATTCATCCTATAGTCGAAATGTCATAATTAAAACGCTTTTCAAGCTCATAGAAGCATAATAATTCAACATTTAGATGAAAATCATTCCTGGTTTGTATATAGAGAAAATGAGTTTCAAACTAAAATTAGCATTTAACGCGAATTTCTCGTAAAATCAAATTTTGATCCAATAGGCGAAATATAATAACTAAGATGCCTTTCAGGCCATGAAAATCATAATAATTCAACATTTTATAGAAAATCATCGATGGCTTGGTTTGTAGAGAAAATGAGTTTCAAACGAATACTAGCGTTGAACGCGTATTTCTCGAAAAATCAGGTATTCATTCTATACTCCAAATATCATAATTAAAACGCTTCTCAGGGTCTGAAGAGCTCAATAATTCAACATATTAATGAAAATTATCTGTGGCTAGGTCTGTAAAAAAAATGAGTTTCAAATTAGTACAAGCATTGAAAGCGAATTTCTCGTAAAATCAAATTTTGATCCAATAAGTGAAATGTAATAATTAGAACTCTTTTCAGGCATTGAAATCCATAACAATTCAACATTTTAAAGAAAATCATCTCTGGCTTGGTCTGCAGAAAAAATGAGTTTCAAACGAGTACTAGAGAACGTGTATTTCTCGAAAAATCAAGTATTCATCCTATAGTCGAAATGTCATAATTAAAACGCTTTTCAGGCTCTGAAAAGCATATTAATTCATCATTTAAATGAGAATCATCTCTGGCTTGGTCCTGTTTCCGTCTATGACTTCATTCATGTGTCCTATCAAATATAATTTGTAATTTGATGATCTTTCCCAATGCTGGAAATATGTTACAAAAAATCTCTGTAAATAGATATTTAACTGTACAATTTGCAACACTTCAGCAGCAGACCTTACAGATGCACTGCAACTGAATCTTAGCCCCTGCCGATTGGGGAGTGAAGGTATTGTGCATAGAAGCTGGCCTCTTATTGGTTGGTTCAAGGTTACAGCCCCATTTTAATGTGTTGCTTCCCCTTGGCCTGAGGTAATTTGTCAATTCGCTACAAGTTTGTGCCATCTGTTTCTATCTTGAGAATGAACTGCGACTGGGAGGACTACAAGTTCAATCATTTGAAATGGTAGAAAGTAATTACAGAAAAAATCCAAGGACAAAAAGAAACTTATTTTGTAATTATATTTCTACAAGCCAGCACTGATGACCTTGCTGTACTGGAGTGCATGTGCATGTAGAAAAGGTAAACTACAGGAGCCCTTGGCAATGGACAATGTTCAGTTATATCCGTTTTCTGCTTAATTAAAGGCCGAATCACATGAAACTGGATTCCCAGTAGGAATGACCGTAGACAGGGCTGGACTGAACTACCTGGCTGGAAATGACGGCTGACATTACATGACATAGGTTAATTAATATATGTTCAAAAAAGAAATGAGAGTAAATGGTCTGTGGACAACGCAAAGCGAAGATCATGGGAGAAGTATGGAAATGATATTGAGCAAAGTTTTGTAGAACATAGAAAGCAGTTCTGGAATATGGTTAAAAGCCTGAAAGGAAAATGGGGAAAAGCAGCAAGAACTATAAGAAATAAGGAAAATGTACTAGTCATAGGAAGGGAGAATGTGATGGAGGAATGAAGAAAATACTATAAAGAAAAGTTCAAGTATAGGACAAATGAGCAAGAACAAGATGAGGAGCAGGACCAGTAAAAAGAGGAGGATGAGAGAATAAGAAACAGAGAAGAGGAGGAGCATGTAGAAGAAGATATAATGATAACAGAGAATGACGTGAGAAAAGCAATTCAACGGATACGAATTGGGAAAGCAGCAGCATGGAATGGAATAGCACCAGAATTTATAAAATATGGAGGACCATGAATGGCTGAAACACTAATATTATCCTTGAATTCACTGGTTCCCATGATTCCACCCTTTCTTCCATTTGCTCATTAACTATTATTCCAACTCCCTCCTCAGCTCTTCTTCCTCTACATACTCCAACATATCTCAGCACCTAAGACTATACCAGAAGAGTGGAAAAGGAACAGTACACAAGGAAGGGAGTAATAAGGAATGTGATAATTCTAGAGCAATATGTCTATCATCAGTGGTATATAAGATGAATACGAATATATTGGAAAGGAGGCTGAGAAAAATTATAGAGGGAAAACTTGAAGAGGAACAAGCTGGATTTAGACCTGGGAGACAGACTCAAGATCACAATTTTAATTTAATAACAATGATGGGGGAAATGCTGGACAAAAATAAAATAATATACTTAGCATTTCTAGACTTGAAAGCGGCATTTGACTCGGTACCTAGAAAATATCAATGGGAGGCATTAGAAAGTAAGGAAGTACCTAAGGAACTTATTGAAGCAATAAGAAGTGTATATAAGGATTTAAAAGGTATAGCATGAATAGAAGGAAACGAGTCTAAGGAATTTCAAACAGAAAAAGGAATTAAACAGGGAGATAGTATCAGTCCTTTACTTTTCATTAATGTAATGGATGAAATAACTAAAATTTGCAAAAGAAGAACCCCAATAGTACAAATAGGATATTGGAATATGAGAGTAATACAGCTGCAAGTACTGTTATATGCTGATGATATAGTTTAGTTGCTAGCAGTGAAGAGAATTTACAGAAGAGCGTAATAGAATGGGGAGAAGAACTTGCGAGAAAAGGTATGAAGATTAATATTAAGAAAAGTAAAGTTATGCAGGTGGTAAAAGGAGAAAAAGATCATGAAATAGCAATTAGATATGGAAACGAGAAATTGGAAGAAGTAGATTAATATGGATATTTAGGAACCATCATCACAAGTGATGGTAGGTGTGATGAAGAAATCCTAAATAGGAGAAGAAAAGCAAATACAGTATATTATCAGTTCAGTAAAACAATAATGGGAAAGAAAGAAGTGGCAGTAAAGACAAAAATGCAGCTATACAAATCAGTATTGGTCCATTCATTAACATATGGAATGGAAAGTTTACCACTTCAAGATAAACATCTGAGTAAAATTCAGGCTAGTGAAATGAAATACCTGAGAAGAGCTGTTAATAAGACTAGGAGAGATAAAGTGAGGAATGAAAGAATAAGAAGAAAAGTGGAACAGGAGTCGCTAGAGAAATTATTTGAAAAGAGACAGCTAAAGTAGTGGGACATGTATTCAGAATGAATGAAGACAAAAAGGTAAAGCAAATTCTAGAAGTAAAGGTGCAAGGGAGGAGAGGTTAGCGGAAGACCAAGGATAATGTTTGAAGACAGAATGGAAAAGATTGGAAGAAAATGGAATAAGACAATAAATATGATGAAGAGAATGATGAGAAACAGACACGAATGGAGGAGATGGATCGAGGCAACCAACCCTACTCTATGATGGCAGAAGGGGACTAGAGGAAGAAGAGGAAGAATGAAAATCATAACTGGCTAGTTCTGGAGAGAAAATGAGTTAAAAAGAAATACTAGAATTCAACGCGTACTTCTCGAAATATAAAATATTCCTTCTATAGTCGAAATGTCATAATTAAAACGCTTTTCGGGTTTTGCAAAGCTCAATAATTTAATGAAAATCATCTCTGGCTTAGTCTGCAGAGAAAATGAGTTTTAAGCAAGTACTAGCATTTAACTTGTATTTCTCGAAAAATCATGTATTCATCCTATAGTCGAAATGTCATAATTAAAACGATTTTCAAGCTCTGAAAACCAAATAATTCAACATTTAAATGAAAATCATCACTGGCTTGGTCTGTAGAGAAAATGAGTTTCCAACGTGAATTAGCATTTAACGCGAATTTTTCGAAAAATCAAGTTATGATCCAATTGGCCAAATATAATAATTAAAACGCATTTCAGGCGTTTAAAAGCATAATAAAACAACATTTTGAAGAAAATAATCACTGGCTTGTTGTGTATAGTGTATTAGTCTCATTGAGTATTTGCATTAAACGCATATTTGTCGAAAAATAAAGTTTTTATCCTATTTTCGAAATGTCAGAATTAAAATGTTTTTCAGGCTCTAAAAAGCTTAATAATATAACATTTTAATGAAAATCATTATTGTTATTCTTTCTTCTATTTTCAGTCTAACTACTATTACCCTTGAATTCACTGGTTCCCATGATTCCACCCTTTCCTCCATTTACTCATTAACTATTGTTCCAACTCCCTCCTTAGCTCTTCTTCCTCTACCTACTCCAACATATCTCAGCACATATCCTCTTTCAAGGCACATTATAACAATAATACAAGTTTATGCCCCGACAAATGATCAGGAGAAAGATGTTTTCTATACTCAATTACAAAGAGTAGTGAATAAAGAGAATGAAGAGAATATGAAGGTAATCTTGATGGGAGATCTTATTGGTAGAACTGGAAGCAATAGAATAAGGTAACATGGTTGTATTGGAACATATGGAGGGGAATATGTGATAAATGAAAAAGGACAAAGATTAATAGAATTCTGTGTAGAGAACCAATTGCTACAAGGAAACTCCTTTTTCCAGCATAAGAAAATTCATAAAATCACTTATGAAGCTGAGTGAAGGGAGTCAAGAAGTATAATAGACTACATAATTAACGCAAGAGCATTTCGATATGCCTTTATGAATGTAAAGGTAATTCGAGGTGCTGAATTGAGTACTGACCACAGACTGCTAATAGCGATAACAAGATTTAAGAGGAATAATAGAGAAAGAGATAGGAAGTTTAAAAAGATATAAGTAAAGCAGCTGGCTAAGGAAGAGAAGAGAAAACAGTATAAGGAACACTAGAAGAAAAATGGAATGAATTGGAAATAAGAGGAATTGAAATTGACAGTATGTGGGAAAAATTTAAGGAAGTGATAATATATATGCAGCAATTGAAGTATGTGGAATAGTTAGGGTGAATACAAAAAGGAAAAGAACTAATTGGTGGAGGGATGAAGTAAAGAGGAAAGTGAAAGAGAAAAAGAAAGCATGGAAGAATTACCTAGGATTAAGATCAGAGGAACATAGGTTAATTAATATATGTTCAAAAAAGAAATGAGAGTAAATGGTCTGTAGACGACGCAAAACGAAGATCATGGGAGAAGTTTGGAAATGATATTGAGCAAAGTTTTGTAGAACATAGAAAGCAGTTCTGGAATATGGTTAAAAGCCTGAAAGGAAAATGGGGAAAAGCAGCAAGAACTATAAGAAATAAGGAAAATGTTCTAGTCATAGGAAGGGAGAATGTGATGGAGGAATGGAGAAAATACTATAAAGAAAAGTTCAAGTATAGGACAAATGAGCAAGAACAAGATGAGGAGCAGGACCAGTAAAAAGAGGAGGGTGAGAGAATAAGAAACAGAGAAGAGGAGGAGCATGTAGAAGAAGATATGATGATAACAGAGAATGACGTGAGAAAAGCAATTCAACGGATACGAATTGAGAAAGCAGCAGGATGGAATGGAATAGCACCAGAATTTATAAAATATGGAGGACCATGAATGGCTGAAACACTACTATTATCCTTGAATTCACTGGTTCCCATGATTCCACCCTTTCTTCCATTTGCTCATTAACTATTATTCCAACTCCCTCCTCAGCTCTTCTTCCTCTACCTACTCCAACATATCTCAGCACCTAAGACTATACCAGAAGAGTGGAAAAGGAACAGTACACAAGAAAGGGAGTAATAAGGAATGTGATAATTCTAGAGCAATATGTCTATCATCAGTGGTATATAAGATGAATACGAATATATTGGAAAGGAGGCTGAGAAAAATTATAGAGGGAAAACTTGAAGAGGAACAAGCTGGATTTAGACCTGGGAGACAGACTCAAGATCACATTTTTAATTTAGTAACAATGATGGGGAAAATGCTGGACAAAAATAAAAGAATATACTTAGCATTTTTAGACTTGAAAGCGGCATTTAACTCGGTACCTAGAAAATATCTATGGGAGGCATTAGAAAGTAAGAAAGTACCTAAGAAACTTATTGAAGCAATAAGAAGTGTATATAAGGATGTAAAAGGAATAGCATGAATAGAAGGAAACGAGTCTAAGGAATTTCAAACAGAAAAAGGAATTAAACAGGGAGATAGTCTCAGTCCTTTACTTTTCATTAATGTAATGGATGAAATAACTAAAATTTGCAAAAGAAGAACCCCAAGAGTACAAATAGGATATTGGAATATGAGAGTAATACAACTGCAAGTACTGTTATATGCTGATGATATAGTTTAGTTGCTAGCAGTGAAGAGAATTTACAGAAGAGCGTAATAGAATGGGGAGAAGAACTTGCGAGAAAAGGTATGAAGATTAATATTAAGAAAAGTAAAGTTATGCAGGTGGTAAATGGAGAAAAAAATCATGAAATAGCAATTAGATATGGAAACGAGAAGTTGGAAGAAGTAGATGAATATGGATATTTAGGAACCATCATAACAAGTGAAGGTAGGTGTGATGAAGAAATCCTAAATAGGAAAAGAAAAGCAAATACAGTATATTATCAGTTCAGTAAAACAATAATGGGAAAGAAAGAAGTGGCAGTAAAGATAAAAATGCAGCTATACAAATCAGTATTGGTCCCTTCATTAACATATGGAATGGAAAGTTTACCACTTCAAGATAAACATCTGAGTAAAATTCAGGCTAGTGAAATCAAATACCTGAGAAGAGCTGTTAATAAGACTAGGAGAGATAAAGTGAGGAATGAAAGAATAAGAAGAAAAGTGGAACAGGAGTCGCTAGAGAAAATAATTGAAAAGAGACAGCTAAAGTAGTGGGACATGTATTCAGGATGAATGAAGACAAAAAGGTAAAGCAAATTCTAGAAGTAAAGGTGCAAGGTAGGAGAGGTTAGCGGAAGACCAAGGATAATGTTTGAAGACAGAATGGAAAAGATTGGAAGAAAATGGAATAAGACAATAAATATGATGAAGAGAATGATGAGAAACAGACAGGAATGGAGGAGATGGATCGAGGCAACCAACCCTACTCTATGATGGCAGAAGGGGACTAGAGGAAGAAGAGGAAGAATGAAAATCATATCTGGCTAGTTCTGGAGAGAAAATGAGTTTCAAAGAAATACTAGAATTCAACGCGTACTTCTCGAAATATCAAATATTCATTCTATAGTCGAAATGTTATAATTAAAACGCTTTTCGGGTTTTGCAAAGCTCAATAACTTAACATTTTAATGAAAATCATCGCTGGCTTAGTCTGCAGAGAAAATGAGTTTCAAGCGTGTACTAGCATTTAACTTGTATTTCTCGAAAAATCAGGTAATCATCCTATACTCGAAATGTCATAAATAAAACGCTTTTCAAGCTCTGAAAACAAAATAATTCAACATTTAAATGAAAATCATCACTGGCTTGGTCTGTATGGAAAATGAGTTTCCAACGTGAATTAGCATTTAACGCGAATTTTTCGAAAAATAGAGTTATGATCCTATTGGTCAAATGTAATAATTAAAACGCATTTCAGGCGCTTAAAAGCATAATAAAACAACATTTTGAAGAAAATAATCATTGGGTTGTTGTGTATAGTGTATTAGTCTCATTGAGTATTTGCATTAAACGCATATTTGTCGAAAAAAAAAGTTTTTATCCTATATTCGTAATGTCAGAATTAAAATGTTTTTCAGGCTCTAAAAAGCTTAATAATATAACATTTTAATGAAAATCATTATTGTTATTCTTTCTTCCATTTTCAGTCTAACTACTATTACCCTTGAATTCACTGGTTCCCATGATTCCACCCTTTCTTCCATTTACTCATTAACTATTGTTCCAACTCCCTCCTTAGCTCTTCTTCCTCTACCTACTCCAACATATCTCTGCACATATCCTTTTTCAAGGCACATTTTAACAATAATACAAATTTATGCCCCGACAAATGATCAGGACATATTCGAGAAAGAAGTTTTCTATACTCAATTACAAAGAGTAGTGAATAAAGAGAATGAAGAGAACAGGAAGGTAATCTTGATGGGAGATCTTAATGGTAGAACTGGAAACAATAGGATAAGGTAACATGGTTGTATTGTAACATATGGAGGTGAATATGTGATAAATAAAAATGGACAAAGATTAATAGAATTCTGTGTAGAGAACCAATTGCTACAAGGAAACTCCTTTTTCCAGCATAAGAAAATTCATAAAATCACTTATGAAGCTGAGGGAAGGGAGTCAAAGAGTATAATAGACTACATAATTAAAGCAAGAGCATTTCGATATGCCTTTATGAATGTCAAGGTAATTCGAGGTGCTGAATTGAGTACTGACGACAGACTGCTAATAGCGATAACAAGATTTAAGAGGAATAATAGAGAAAGAGATAGGAAGTTTGAAAAGATATAAGTAAAGCAGCTGGCTAAGGAAGAGAAGAGAAAACAGTATTAGGAACACTAGAAGAAAAATGGAATGAATTGGAAATAAGAGGAATTTAAATTAACAGTATGTGGATAACATTTAAGGAAGTGATACTATATGCAGCAATTGAAGTATGTGGAATAGTAAGGGTGAATACAAAAAGGAAAAGAACTAATTGGTGGAGGGATGAAGTAAAGAGGAAAGTGAAAGAGAAAAAGAAAGCATGGAAGAATTACCTAGAATTAAGATCAGAGGAACATAGGTTAATTAATATATGTTCAAAAAAGAAATGAGAGTAAATGGTCTGTAGACGACGCAAAGCGAAGATCATGGGAGAAGTTTGGAAATGATATTGAACAAAGTTTTGTAGAACATAGAAAGCAGTTCTGGAATATGGTTATTAGCCTGAAAGGAAAATGGGGAAAAGCAGCAAGAACTATAAGAAATAAGGAAAATGTACTAGTCATAGTAAGGGAGAATGTGATGGAGGAATGGAGAAAATACTATAAAGAAAAGTTCAAGTATAGGACAAATGAGCAAGAACAAGATGAGGAGCAGGACCAGTAAAAAGAGGAGGGTGAGAGAATAAGAAACAGAGAAGAGGAGGAGCATGTAGAAGAAGATATGATGATAACAGAGAATGACGTGAGAAAAGCAATTCAACGGATACGAATTGGGAAAGCAGCAGCATGGAATGGAATAGCACCAGAATTTATAAAATATGGAGGACCATGAATGGCTGAAACACTACTATTATCCTTGAATTCACTGGTTCCCATGATTCCACCCTTTCTTCCATTTGCTCATTAACTATTATTCCAACTCCCTCCTCAGATCTTCTTCCTCTACCTACTCCAACATATCTCAGCACCTAAGACTATACCAGAAGAGTGGAAAAGGAACAGTACACAAGAAAGGGTGTAATAAGGAATGTGATAATTCTAGAGCAATATGTCTATCATCAGTGGTATATAAGATGAATACGAATATATTGGAAAGGAGGCTGAGAAAAATTATAGAGGGAAAACTTGAAGAGGAACAAGCTGGATTTAGACCTGGGAGACAGACTCAAGATCACATTTTTAATTTAATAACAATGATGGGGAAAATGCTGGACAAAAATAAAAGAATATACTTAGCATTTCTAGACTTGAAAGCGGCATTTGACTCGGTACCTAGAAAATATCTATGGGAGGCATTAGAAAGTAAGGAAGTACCTAAGGAACTTATTGAAGCAATAAGAAGTGTATATAAGGATGTAAAAGGAATAGCATGAATAGAAGGAAACAAGTCTAAGGAATTTCAAATAGAAAAAGGAATTAAACAGGGAGATAGTCTCAGTCCTTTACTTTTCATTAATGTAATGGATGAAATAACTAAAATTTGCAAAAGAAGAACCCCAAGAGTACAAATAGGATATTGGAATATGAGAGTAATACAACTGCAAGTACTGTTATATGCTGATGATATAGTTTAGTTGCTAGCAGTGAAGAGAATTTACAGAAGAGCGTAATAGAATGGGGAGAAGAACTTGCGAGAAAAGGTATGAAGATTAATATTAAGAAAAGTAAAGTTATGCAGGTGGTAAAAGGAGAAAAAGATCATGAAATAGCAATTAGATATGGAAACGAGAAGTTGGAAGAAGTAGATGAATATGGATATTTAGGAACCATCATAACAAATGATGGTAGGTGTGATGAAGAAATCCTAAATAGGAAAAGAAAATCAAATACAGTATATTATCAGTTCATTAAAAACATTAATGGGAAAGAAAGAAGTGGCAGTAAAGACAAAAATGCAGCTATACAAATCAGTATTGGTACCTTCATTAACATATGGAATGGAAAGTTTACCACTTCAAGATAAACATCTGAGTAAAATTCAGGCTAGTGAAATCAAATACCTGAGAAGAGCTGTTAATAAGACTAGCAGAGATAAAGTGAGGAATGAAAGAATAAGAAGAAAAGTGGAACAGGAGTCGCTAGAGAAAATAATTGAAAAGAGACAGCTAAAGTAGTGGGGCATGTATTCAGAATGAATGAAGACAAAAAGGTAAAGCAAATTCTAGAAGTAAAGGTGCAAGGTAGGAGAGGTTAGCGGAAGACCAAGGATAATGCTTGAAGAGAGAATGGAAAAGATTGGAAGAAAATGGAATAAGACAATAAATATGATGAAGAGAATGATGAGAAACAGACAGGAATGGAGGAGATGGATCGAGGCAACTAACCCTACTCTATGATGGCAGAAGGGGACTAGAGGAAGAAGAGGAAGAATGAAAATCATATCTGGCTAGTTCTGGAGAGAAAATGAGTTTCAAAGAAATACTAGAATTCAACGCGTACTTCTCGAAATATCAAATATTCATTCTATAGTCGAAGTGTCATAATTAAAACGCTTTTCGGGTTTTGTAAAGCTCAATAATTTAACATTTTAATGAAAATCATCTCTGGCTAAGTCTGCAGAGGAAATGAGTTTCAAGAGAGTACTAGCTTTTAACTTGTATTTCTCGAAAAATCAGGTATTCATCCTATAGTCGAAACGTCATAATTAAAACGCCTTTCAAGCTCTGAAAACAAAATAATTCAACATTTAAATGAAAATCATCACTGGCTTGGTCTGTAGAGAAAATGAGTTTCAAACGAGAATTAGCATTTAACGCGAATTTTTCGAAAAATCAAGTTATGATCCTATTGGCCAAATGTAATAATTAAAACGCATTTCAGGCGCTTAAAAGCATTATAAAACAACATTTTGAAGAAAATAATCACTGGCTTGTTGTGTATAGTGTATTAGTCTCATTGAGTATTTGCATTAAACGCATATTTGTCGAAAAATAAAGTTTTTATACTATATTCGAAATGTCAGAATTAAAATGTTTTTCAGGCTGTAAAAAGCTTAATAATATAACATTTTAATGAAAATCATTATTGTTATTCTTTCTTCCATTTTCAGTCTAACTACTATTAACCTTGAATTCACTGGTTCCCATGATTCCACCCTTTCTTCCATTTACTCATTAACTATTGTTCCAACTCCCTCCTTAGCTCTTCTTCCTCTACCTACTCCAACATATCTCTGCACATATCCTTTTTCAAGGCACATTTTAACAATAATACAAATTTATGCCCCGACAAATGATCAGGACATATTCGAGAAAGAAGTTTTCTATACTCAATTACAAAGAGTAGTGAATAAAGATAATGAAGAGAATAGGAAGGTAATCATGATGGGAGATCTTAATGGAAGAACTGGCAACAATAGGATAAGGTAACATGGTTGTATTGTAACATATGGAGGGGAATATGTGATAAATGAAAATGGACAAAGATTAATAGAATTCTGTGTAGAGAACCAATTGCTACAAGGAAATTCCTTTTTCCAGCATAAGAAAATTCATAAAATCACTTATGAAGCTGAGGGAAGGGAGTCAAAGAGTATAATAGACTACATAATTTACGAAAGAGCACTTCGATATGCCTTTATGAATGTCAAGGTAATTCGAGGTGCTGAATTGAGTACTGACCACAGACTGCTAATAGCTATAAGAAGATTTAAGAGGAATAATAGAGAAAGAGATAGCAAGTTTGAAAAGATATAAGTAAAGCAGCTGGCTAAGGAAGAGAAGAGAAAACAGTATAAGGAACTAGTAGAAGAAAAATGGAATGAATTGGAAATAAGAGGAATTGAAATTGACAGTATGTGGGAAAAATTTAAGGAAGTGATAATATATGCAGCAATTGAAGTATGTGGAATAGTTAGGGTGAATACAAAAAGGAAAAGAACTAACTGGTGGACGGATGAAGTAAAGAGGAAAGTGAAAGAGAAGAAGAAAGCATGGAAGAATTACCTAAAATTAAGATCAGAGGAACAAAGGTTAATTAATATATGTTCAAAAAAGAAATGAGAGTAAATGGTCTGTAGACGACGCAAAGCGAAGATCATGGGAGAAGTTTGGAAATGATATTGAACAAAGTTTTGTAGAACATAGAAAGCAGTTCTGGAATATGGTTAAAGCGAGAAAGGAAAATGGGGAAAAGCAGCAAGAACTATAAGAAATAAGGAAAATGTACTAGTCATAGGAAGGGAGAATGTGATGGAGGAATGGAGAAAATACTATAAAGAAAAGTTCAAGTATAGGACAACTGAGCAAGAACAAGATGAGGAGCAGGACCAGTAAAAGGAGGAGGATGAGAGAATAAGAAACAGAGAAGAGGAGGAGCATGTAGAAGAAGATATGATGATAACAGAGAATGACGTGTGAAAAGCAATTCAACGGATACGAATTGAGAAAGCAGCAGGATGGAATGGAATAGCACCAGAATTTATAAAATATGGAGGACCATGAATGGCTGAAACACTACTATTATCCTTGAATTCACTGGTTCCCATGATTCCACCCTTTCTTCCATTTGCTCATTAACTATTATTCCAACTCCCTCCTCAGATCTTCTTCCTCTACCTACTCCAACATATCTCAGCACCTAAGACTATACCAGAAGAGTGGAAAAGGAACAGTACACAAGAAAGGGTGTAATAAGGAATGTGATAATTCTAGAGCAATATGTCTATCATCAGTGGTATATAAGATGAATACGAATATATTGGAAAGGAGGCTGAGAAAAATTATAGAGGGAAAACTTGAAGAGGAACAAGCTGGATTTAGACCTGGGAGACAGACTCAAGATCACATTTTTAATTTAATAACAATGATGGGGAAAATGCTGGACAAAAATAAAAGAATATACTTAGCATTTCTAGACTTGAAAGCGGCATTTGACTCGGTACCTAGAAAATATCTATGGGAGGCATTAGAAAGTAAGGAAGTACCTAAGGAACTTATTGAAGCAATAAGAAGTGTATATAAGGATGTAAAAGGAATAGCATGAATAGAAGGAAACAAGTCTAAGGAATTTCAAATAGAAAAAGGAATTAAACAGGGAGATAGTCTCAGTCCTTTACTTTTCATTAATGTAATGGATGAAATAACTAAAATTTGCAAAAGAAGAACCCCAAGAGTACAAATAGGATATTGGAATATGAGAGTAATACAACTGCAAGTACTGTTATATGCTGATGATATAGTTTAGTTGCTAGCAGTGAAGAGAATTTACAGAAGAGCGTAATAGAATGGGGAGAAGAACTTGCGAGAAAAGGTATGAAGATTAATATTAAGAAAAGTAAAGTTATGCAGGTGGTAAAAGGAGAAAAAGATCATGAAATAGCAATTAGATATGGAAACGAGAAGTTGGAAGAAGTAGATGAATATGGATATTTAGGAACCATCATAACAAATGATGGTAGGTGTGATGAAGAAATCCTAAATAGGAAAAGAAAATCAAATACAGTATATTATCAGTTCATTAAAAACATTAATGGGAAAGAAAGAAGTGGCAGTAAAGACAAAAATGCAGCTATACAAATCAGTATTGGTACCTTCATTAACATATGGAATGGAAAGTTTACCACTTCAAGATAAACATCTGAGTAAAATTCAGGCTAGTGAAATCAAATACCTGAGAAGAGCTGTTAATAAGACTAGCAGAGATAAAGTGAGGAATGAAAGAATAAGAAGAAAAGTGGAACAGGAGTCGCTAGAGAAAATAATTGAAAAGAGACAGCTAAAGTAGTGGGGCATGTATTCAGAATGAATGAAGACAAAAAGGTAAAGCAAATTCTAGAAGTAAAGGTGCAAGGTAGGAGAGGTTAGCGGAAGACCAAGGATAATGCTTGAAGAGAGAATGGAAAAGATTGGAAGAAAATGGAATAAGACAATAAATATGATGAAGAGAATGATGAGAAACAGACAGGAATGGAGGAGATGGATCGAGGCAACTAACCCTACTCTATGATGGCAGAAGGGGACTAGAGGAAGAAGAGGAAGAATGAAAATCATATCTGGCTAGTTCTGGAGAGAAAATGAGTTTCAAAGAAATACTAGAATTCAACGCGTACTTCTCGAAATATCAAATATTCATTCTATAGTCGAAGTGTCATAATTAAAACGCTTTTCGGGTTTTGTAAAGCTCAATAATTTAACATTTTAATGAAAATCATCTCTGGCTAAGTCTGCAGAGGAAATGAGTTTCAAGAGAGTACTAGCTTTTAACTTGTATTTCTCGAAAAATCAGGTATTCATCCAATAGTCGAAACGTCATAATTAAAACGCCTTTCAAGCTCTGAAAACAAAATAATTCAACATTTAAATGAAAATCATCACTGGCTTGGTCTGTAGAGAAAATGAGTTTCAAACGAGAATTAGCATTTAACGCGAATTTTTCGAAAAATCAAGTTATGATCCTATTGGCCAAATGTAATAATTAAAACGCATTTCAGGCGCTTAAAAGCATTATAAAACAACATTTTGAAGAAAATAATCACTGGCTTGTTGTGTATAGTGTATTAGTCTCATTGAGTATTTGCATTAAACGCATATTTGTCGAAAAATAAAGTTTTTATACTATATTCGAAATGTCAGAATTAAAATGTTTTTCAGGCTGTAAAAAGCTTAATAATATAACATTTTAATGAAAATCATTATTGTTATTCTTTCTTCCATTTTCAGTCTAACTACTATTAACCTTGAATTCACTGGTTCCCATGATTCCACCCTTTCTTCCATTTACTCATTAACTATTGTTCCAACTCCCTCCTTAGCTCTTCTTCCTCTACCTACTCCAACATATCTCTGCACATATCCTTTTTCAAGGCACATTTTAACAATAATACAAATTTATGCCCCGACAAATGATCAGGACATATTCGAGAAAGAAGTTTTCTATACTCAATTACAAAGAGTAGTGAATAAAGATAATGAAGAGAATAGGAAGGTAATCATGATGGGAGATCTTAATGGAAGAACTGGAAACAATAGGATAAGGTAACATGGTTGTATTGTAACATATGGAGGGGAATATGTGATAAATGAAAATGGACAAAGATTAATAGAATTCTGTGTAGAGAACCAATTGCTACAAGGAAATTCCTTTTTCCAGCATAAGAAAATTCATAAAATCACTTATGAAGCTGAGGGAAGGGAGTCAAAGAGTATAATAGACTACATAATTTACGAAAGAGCACTTCGATATGCCTTTATGAATGTCAAGGTAATTCGAGGTGCTGAATTGAGTACTGACCACAGACTGCTAATAGCTATAAGAAGATTTAAGAGGAATAATAGAGAAAGAGATAGCAAGTTTGAAAAGATATAAGTAAAGCAGCTGGCTAAGGAAGAGAAGAGAAAACAGTATAAGGAACTAGTAGAAGAAAAATGGAATGAATTGGAAATAAGAGGAATTTAAATTGACAGTATGTGGGAAAAATTTAAGGAAGTGATAATATATGCAGCAATTGAAGTATGTGGAATAGTTAGGGTGAATACAAAAAGGAAAAGAACTAACTGGTGGACGGATGAAGTAAAGAGGAAAGTGAAAGAGAAGAAGAAAGCATGGAAGAATTACCTAAAATTAAGATCAGAGGAACAAAGGTTAATTAATATATGTTCAAAAAAGAAATGAGAGTAAATGGTCTGTAGACGACGCAAAGCGAAGATCATGGGAGAAGTTTGGAAATGATATTGAACAAAGTTTTGTAGAACATAGAAAGCAGTTCTGGAATATGGTTAAAGCGAGAAAGGAAAATGGGGAAAAGCAGCAAGAACTATAAGAAATAAGGAAAATGTACTAGTCATAGGAAGGGAGAATGTGATGGAGGAATGGAGAAAATACTATAAAGAAAAGTTCAAGTATAGGACAAATGAGCAAGAACAAGATGAGGAGCAGGACCAGTAAAAGGAGGAGGATGAGAGAATAAGCAACAGAGAAGAGGAGGAGCATGTAGAAGAAGATATGATGATAACAGAGAATGACGTGAGAGAAGCAATTCAACGGATACGAATTGAGAAAGCAGCAGGATGGAATGGAATAGCACCAGAATTTATAAAATATGGAGGACCATGAATGGCTGAAACACTACTATTATCCTTGAATTCACTGGTTCCCATGATTCCACCCTTTCTTCCATTTGCTCATTAACTATTATTCCAACTCCCTCCTCAGATCTTCTTCCTCTACCTACTCCAACATATCTCAGCACCTAAGACTATACCAGAAGAGTGGAAAAGGAACAGTACACAAGAAAGGGTGTAATAAGGAATGTGATAATTCTAGAGCAATATGTCTATCATCAGTGGTATATAAGATGAATACGAATATATTGGAAAGGAGGCTGAGAAAAATTATAGAGGGAAAACTTGAAGAGGAACAAGCTGGATTTAGACCTGGGAGACAGACTCAAGATCACATTTTTAATTTAATAACAATGATGGGGAAAATGCTGGACAAAAATAAAAGAATATACTTAGCATTTCTAGACTTGAAAGCGGCATTTGACTCGGTTCCTAGAAAATATCTATGGGAGGCATTAGAAAGTAAGGAAGTACCTAAGGAACTTATTGAAGCAATAAGAAGTGTATATAAGGATGTAAAAGGAATAGCATGAATAGAAGGAAACAAGTCTAAGGAATTTCAAATAGAAAAAGGAATTAAACAGGGAGATAGTCTCAGTCCTTTACTTTTCATTAATGTAATGGATGAAATAACTAAAATTTGCAAAAGAAGAACCCCAAGAGTACAAATAGGATATTGGAATATGAGAGTAATACAGCTGCAAGTACTGTTATATGCTGATGATATAGTTTAGTTGCTAGCAGTGAAGAGAATTTACAGAAGAGCGTAATAGAATGGGGAGAAGAACTTGCGAGAAAAGGTATGAAGATTAATATTAAGAAAAGTAAAGTTATGCAGGTGGTAAAAGGAGAAAAAGATCATGAAATAGCAATTAGATATGGAAACGAGAAATTGGAAGAAGTAGATTAATATGGATATTTAGGAACCATCATCACAAGTGATGGTAGGTGTGATGAAGAAATCCTAAATAGGAGAAGAAAAGCAAATACAGTATATTATCAGTTCAGTAAAACAATAATGGGAAAGAAAGAAGTGGCAGTAAAGACAAAAATGCAGCTATACAAATCAGTATTGGTCCCTTCATTAACATATGGAATGGAAAGTTTACCACTTCAAGATAAACATCTGAGTAAAATTCAGGCTAGTGAAATGAAATACCTGAGAAGAGCTGTTAATAAGTCTAGGAGAGATAAAGTGAGGAATGAAAGAATAAGAAGAAAAGTGGAACAGGAGTCGCTAGAGAAATTATTTGAAAAGAGACAGCTAAAGTAGTGGGACATGTATTCAGAATGAATGAAGACAAAAAAAAAAGGTAAAAAAAAAAAGGTAAAGTGCTCCCCTGTGCATAGCACCACGCCATGAAGGCGTATAGGGGGTGTGGGGGTAACGCCCCACACTTTCTTGATCCGGTCGTGAGTGGGAGTGATGTGATCAGCATCACGCCCCTGACCGCCTTTACCCCCCAAGGTTTCCCCCAGGTACCCATGTTATTCGACGCTGGGTAGGCGCCGGGGCCGCTTCCACCGTTAGAAAAGTTCCCGGATTTGAACCGGCCGGGGATCGAACCCGGGACCTTTAGCATGGTAGTCAAACGCGTTACCGACTAAGCCACCGCGGCCACTGAATGAAGACAAAAAGGTAAAGCAAATTCTAGAAGTAAAGGTGCAAGGTAGGAGAGGTTAGCGGAAGACCAAGGATAATGTTTGAAGACAGAATGGAAAAGATTGGAAGAAAATGGAATAAGACAATAAATATGATGAAGAGAATGATGAGAAACAGACACGAATGGAGGAGATGGATCGAGGCAACCAACCCTACTCTATGATGGCAGAAGGGGACTAGAGGAAGAAGAGGAAGAATGAAAATCATAACTGGCTAGTTCTGGAGAGAAAATGAGTTAAAAAGAAATACTAGAATTCAACGCGTACTTCTCGAAATATAAAATATTCCTTCTATAGTCGAAATGTCATAATTAAAACGCTTTTCGGGTTTTGCAAAGCTCAATAATTTAATGAAAATCATCTCTGGCTTAGTCTGCAGAGAAAATGAGTTTTAAGCAAGTACTAGCATTTAACTTGTATTTCTCGAAAAATCATGTATTCATCCTATAGTCGAAATGTCATAATTAAAACGATTTTCAAGCTCTGAAAACAAAATAATTCAACATTTAAATGAAAATCATCACTGGCTTGGTCTGTAGAGAAAATGAGTTTCCAACGTGAATTAGCATTTAACGCGAATTTTTCGAAAAATCAAGTTATGATCCTATTGGCCAAATATAATAATTAAAACGCATTTCAGGCGTTTAAAAGCATAATAAAACAACATTTTGAAGAAAATAATCACTGGCTTGTTGTGTATAGTGTATTAGTCTCATTGAGTATTTGCATTAAACGCATATTTGTCGAAAAATAAAGTTTTTATCCTATTTTCGAAATGTCAGAATTAAAATCTTTTTCAGGCTCTAAAAAGCTTAATAATATAACATTTTAATGAAAATCATTATTGTTATTCTTTCTTCTATTTTCAGTCTAACTACTATTACCCTTGAATTCACTGGTTCCCATGATTCCACCCTTTCCTCCATTTACTCATTAACTATTGTTCCAACTCCCTCCTTAGCTCTTCTTCCTCTACCTACTCCAACATATCTCAGCACATATCCTCTTTCAAGGCACATTATAACAATAATACAAGTTTATGCCCCGAAAAATGATCAGGAGAAAGATGTTTTCTATACTCAATTACAAAGAGTAGTGAATAAAGAGAATGAAGAGAATAGGAAGGTAATCTTGATGGGAGATCTTATTGGTAGAACTGGAAGCAATAGAATAAGGTAACATGGTTGTATTGGAACATATGGAGGGGAATATGTGATAAATGAAAAAGGACAAAGATTAATAGAATTCTGTGTAGAGAACCAATTGCTACAAGGAAACTCCTTTTTCCAGCATAAGAAAATTCATAAAATCACTTATGAAGCTGAGTTAAGGGAGTCAAGAAGTATAATAGACTACATAATTAACGCAAGAGCATTTCGATATGCCTTTATGAATGTAAAGGTAATTCGAGGTGCTGAATTGAGTACTGACCACAGACTGCTAATAGCGATAACAAGATTTAAGAGGAATAATAGAGAAAGAGATAGGAAGTTTAAAAAGATATAAGTAAAGCAGCTGGCTAAGGAAGAGAAGAGAAAACAGTATAAGGAACACTAGAAGAAAAATGGAATGAATTGGAAATAAGAGGAATTGAAATTGACAGTATGTGGGAAAAATTTAAGGAAGTGATAATATATATGCAGCAATTGAAGTATGTGGAATAGTTAGGGTGAATACAAAAAGGAAAAGAACTAATTGGTGGAGGGATGAAGTAAAGAGGAAAGTGAAAGAGAAAAAGAAAGCATGGAAGAATTACGTAGGATTAAGATCAGAGGAACATAGGTTAATTAATATATGTTCAAAAAAGAAATGAGAGTAAATGGTCTGTAGACGACGCAAAACGAAGATCATGGGAGAAGTTTGGAAATGATATTGAGCAAAGTTTTGTAGAACATAGAAAGCAGTTCTGGAATATGGTTAAAAGCCTGAAAGGAAAATGGGGAAAAGCAGCAAGAACTATAAGAAATAAGGAAAATGTTCTAGTCATAGGAAGGGAGAATGTGATGGAGGAATGGAGAAAATACTATAAAGAAAAGTTCAAGTATAGGAAAAATGAGCAAGAACAAGATGAGGAGCAGGACCAGTAAAAAGAGGAGGGTGAGAGAATAAGAAACAGAGAAGAGGAGGAGCATGTAGAAGAAGATATGATGATAACAGAGAATGACGTGAGAAAAGCAATTCAACGGATACGAATTGAGAAAGCAGCAGGATGGAATGGAATAGCACCAGAATTTATAAAATATGGAGGACCATGAATGGCTGAAACACTACTATTATCCTTGAATTCACTGGTTCCCATGATTCCACCCTTTCTTCCATTTGCTCATTAACTATTATTCCAACTCCCTCCTCAGCTCTTCTTCCTCTACCTACTCCAACATATCTCAGCACCTAAGACTATACCAGAAGAGTGGAAAAGGAACAGTACACAAGAAAGGGAGTAATAAGGAATGTGATAATTCTAGAGCAATATGTCTATCATCAGTGGTATATAAGATGAATACGAATATATTGGAAAGGAGGCTGAGAAAAATTATAGAGGGAAAACTTGAAGAGGAACAAGCTGGATTTAGACCTGGGAGACAGACTCAAGATCACATTTTTAATTTAGTAACAATGATGGGGAAAATGCTGGACAAAAATAAAAGAATATACTTAGCATTTTTAGACTTGAAAGCGGCATTTAACTCGGTACCTAGAAAATATCTATGGGAGGCATTAGAAAGTAAGAAAGTACCTAAGAAACTTATTGAAGCAATAAGAAGTGTATATAAGGATGTAAAAGGAATAGCATGAATAGAAGGAAACGAGTCTAAGGAATTTCAAACAGAAAAAGGAATTAAACAGGGAGATAGTCTCAGTCCTTTACTTTTCATTAATGTAATGGATGAAATAACTAAAATTTGCAAAAGAAGAACCCCAAGAGTACAAATAGGATATTGGAATATGAGAGTAATACAACTGCAAGTACTGTTATATGCTGATGATATAGTTTAGTTGCTAGCAGTGAAGAGAATTTACAGAAGAGCGTAATAGAATGGGGAGAAGAACTTGCGAGAAAAGGTATGAAGATTAATATTAAGAAAAGTAAAGTTATGCAGGTGGTAAATGGAGAAAAAGATCATGAAATAGCAATTAGATATGGAAACGAGAAGTTGGAAGAAGTAGATGAATATGGATATTTAGGAACCATCATAACAAGTGAAGGTAGGTGTGATGAAGAAATCCTAAATAGGAAAAGAAAAGCAAATACAGTATATTATCAGTTCAGTAAAACAATAATGGGAAAGAAAGAAGTGGCAGTAAAGATAAAAATGCAGCTATACAAATCAGTATTGGTCCCTTCATTAACATATGGAATGGAAAGTTTACCACTTCAAGATAAACATCTGAGTAAAATTCAGGCTAGTGAAATGAAATACCTGAGAAGAGCTGTTAATAAGACTAGGAGAGATAAAGTGAGGAATGAAAGAATAAGAAGAAAAGTGGAACAGGAGTCGCTAGAGAAAATAATTGAAAAGAGACAGCTAAAGTAGTGGGACATGTATTCAGAATGAATGAAGACAAAAAGGTAAAGCAAATTCTAGAAGTAAAGGTGCAAGGTAGGAGAGGTTAGCGGAAGACCAAGGATAATGTTTGAAGACAGAATGGAAAAGATTGGAAGAAAATGGAATAAGACAATAAATATGATGAAGAGAATGATGAGAAACAGACAGGAATGGAGGAGATGGATCGAGGCAACCAACCCTACTCTATGATGGCAGAAGGGGACTAGAGGAAGAAGAGGAAGAATGAAAATCATATCTGGCTAGTTCTGGAGAGAAAATGAGTTTCAAAGAAATACTAGAATTCAACGCGTACTTCTCGAAATATCAAATATTCATTCTATAGTCGAAATGTTATAATTAAAACGCTTTTCGGGTTTTACAAAGCTCAATAACTTAACATTTTAATGAAAATCATTGCTGGCTTAGTCTGCAGAGAAAATGAGTTTCAAGCGAGTACTAGCATTTAACTTGTATTTCTCGAAAAATCAGGTAATCATCCTATACTCGAAATGTCATAATTAAAACGCTTTTCAAGCTCTGAAAACAAAATAATTCAACATTTAAATGAAAATCATCACTGGCTTGGTCTGTATGGAAAATGAGTTTCCAACGTGAATTAGCATTTAACGCGAATTTTTCGAAAAATAGAGTTATGATCCTATTGGCCAAATGTAATAATTAAAACGCATTTCAGGCGCTTAAAAGCATAATAAAACAACATTTTGAAGAAAATAATCACTGGCTTGTTGTGTATAGTGTATTAGTCTCATTGAGTATTTGCATTAAACGCATATTTGTCGAAAAATAAAGTTTTTATCCTATATTCGTAATGTCAGAATTAAAATGTTTTTCAGGCTCTAAAAAGCTTAATAATATAACATTTTAATGAAAATCATTATTGTTATTCTTTCTTCCATTTTCAGTCTAACTACTATTACCCTTGAATTCACTGGTTCCCATGATTCCACCCTTTCTTCCATTTACTCATTAACTATTGTTCCAACTCCCTCCTTAGCTCTTCTTCCTCTACCTACTCCAACATATCTCTGCACATATCCTTTTTCAAGGCACATTTTAACAATAATACAAATTTATGCCCCGACAAATGATCAGGACATATTCGAGAAAGAAGTTTTCTATACTCAATTTCAAAGAGTAGTGAATAAAGAGAATGAAGAGAACAGGAAGGTAATCTTGATGGGAGATCTTAATGGTAGAACTGGAAACAATAGGATAAGGTAACATGGTTGTATTGTAACATATGGAGGTGAATATGTGATAAATAAAAATGGACAAAGATTAATAGAATTCTGTGTAGAGAACCAATTGCTACAAGGAAACTCCTTTTTCCAGCATAAGAAAATTCATAAAATCACTTATGAAGCTGAGGGAAGGGAGTCAAAGAGTATAATAGACTACATAATTAAAGCAAGAGCATTTCGATATGCCTTTATGAATGTAAAGGTAATTCGAGGTTCTGAATTGAGTACTGACCACAGACTGCTAATAGCGATAACAAGATTTAAGAGGAATAATAGAGAAAGAGATAGGAAGTTTGAAAAGATATAAGTAAAGCAGCTGGCTAAGGAAGAGAAGAGAAAACAGTATAAGGAACACTAGAAGAAAAATGGAATGAATTGGAAATAAGAGGAATTTAAATTAACAGTATGTGGATAACATTTAAGGAAGTGATACTATATGCAGCAATTGAAGTATGTGGAATAGTAAGGGTGAATACAAAAAGGAAAAGAACTAATTGGTGGAGGGATGAAGTAAAGAGGAAAGTGAAAGAGAAAAAGAAAGCATGGAAGAATTACCTAGAATTAAGATCAGAGGAACATAGGTTAATTAATATATGTTCAAAAAAGAAATGAGAGTAAATGGTCTGTAGACGACGATCATGGGAGAAGTTTGGAAATGGTATTGAACAAAGTTTTGTAGAACATAGAAAGCAGTTCTGGAATATGGTTATTAGCCTGAAAGGAAAATGGGGAAAAGCAGCAAGACCTATAAGAAATAAGGAAAATGTACTAGTCATAGTAAGGGAGAATGTGATGGAGGAATGGAGAAAATACTATAAAGAAAAGTTCAAGTATAGGACAAATGAGCAAGAACAAGATGAGGAGCAGGACCAGTAAAAAGAGGAGGGTGAGAGAATAAGAAACAGAGAAGAGGAGGAGCATGTAGAAGAAGATATGATGATAACAGAGAATGACGTGAGAAAAGCAATTCAACGGATACGAATTGAGAAAGCAGCAGGATGGAATGGAATAGCACCAGAATTTATAAAATATGGAGGACCATGAATGGCTGAGACACTACTATTATCCTTGAATTCACTGGTTCCCATGATTCCACCCTTTCTTCCATTTGCTCATTAACTATTATTCCAACTCCCTCCTCCGATCTTCTTCCTCTACCTACTCCAACATATCTCAGCACCTAAGACTATACCAGAAGAGTGGAAAAGGAACAGTACACAAGAAAGGGTGTAATAAGGAATGTGATAATTCTAGAGCAATATGTCTATCATCAGTGGTATATAAGATGAATACGAATATATTGGAAAGGAGGCTGAGAAAAATTATAGAGGGAAAACTTGAAGAGGAACAAGCTGGATTTAGACCTGGGAGACAGACTCAAGATCACATTTTTAATTTAATAACAATGATGGGGAAAATGCTGGACAAAAATAAAAGAATATACTTAGCATTTCTAGACTTGAAAGCGGCATTTGACTCGGTACCTAGAAAATATCTATGGGAGGCATTAGAAAGTAAGGAAGTACCTAAGGAACTTATTGAAGCAATAAGAAGTGTATATAAGGATGTAAAAGGAATAGCATGAATAGAAGGAAACAAGTCTAAGGAATTTCAAATAGAAAAAGGAATTAAACAGGGAGATAGTCTCAGTCCTTTACTTTTCATTAATGTAATGGATGAAATAACTAAAATTTGCAAAAGAAGAACCCCAAGAGTACAAATAGGATATTGGAATATGAGAGTAATACAACTGCAAGTACTGTTATATGCTGATGATATAGTTTAGTTGCTAGCAGTGAAGAGAATTTACAGAAGAGCGTAATAGAATGGGGAGAAGAACTTGCGAGAAAAGGTATGAAGATTAATATTAAGAAAAGTTAAGTTATGCAGGTGGTAAAAGGAGAAAAAGATCATGAAATAGCAATTAGATATGGAAACGAGAAGTTGGAAGAAGTAGATGAATATGGATATTTAGGAACCATCATAACAAATGATGGTAAGTGTGATGAAGAAATCCTAAATAGGAAAAGAAAATCAAATACAGTATATTATCAGTTCATTAAAAACATTAATGGGAAAGAAAGAAGTGGCAGTAAAGACAAAAATGCAGCTATACAAATCAGTATTGGTACCTTCATTAACATATGGAATGGAAAGTTTACCACTTCAAGATAAACATCTGAGTAAAATTCAGGCTAGTGAAATCAAATACCTGAGAAGAGCTGTTAATAAGACTAGCAGAGATAAAGTGAGGAATGAAAGAATAAGAAGAAAAGTGGAACAGGAGTCGCTAGAGAAAATAATTGAAAAGAGACAGCTAAAGTAGTGGGGCATGTATTCAGAATGAATGAAGACAAAAAGGTAAAGCAAATTCTAGAAGTAAAGGTGCAAGGTAGGAGAGGTTAGCGGAAGACCAAGGATAATGCTTGAAGAGAGAATGGAAAAGATTGGAAGAAAATGGAATAAGACAATAAATATGATGAAGAGAATGATGAGAAACAGACAGGAATGGAGGAGATGGATCGAGGCAACTAACCCTACTCTATGATGGCAGAAGGGGACTAGAGGAAGAAGTGGAAGAATGAAAATCATATCTGGCTAGTTCTGGAGAGAAAATGAGTTTCAAAGAAATACTAGAATTCAACGCGTACTTCTCGAAATATCAAATATTCATTCTATAGTCGAAGTGTCATAATTAAAACGCTTTTTGGGTTTTGTAAAGCTCAATAATTTAACATTTTAA
Organism: Lepisma saccharinum; assembly: GCF_977018435.1. Taxonomy (NCBI): domain Eukaryota; kingdom Metazoa; phylum Arthropoda; class Insecta; order Zygentoma; family Lepismatidae; genus Lepisma; species Lepisma saccharinum. The sequence continues at coordinate 35,137,415 of NC_139254.1, forward strand.
TGAAAATCATCTCTGGCTAAGTCTTCAGAGGAAATGAGTTTCAAGAGAGTACTAGCTTTTAACTTGTATTTCTCGAAAAATCAGGTATTCATCCTATAGTCGAAACGTCATAATTAAAACGCCTTTCAAGCTCTGAAAACAAAATAATTCAACATTTAAATGAAAATCATCACTGCCTTGGTCTGTAGAGAAAATGAGTTTCAAACGAGAATTAGCATTTAACGCGAATTTTTCGAAAAATCAAGTTATGATCCTATTGGCCAAATGTAATAATTAAAACGCATTTCAGGCGCTTAAAAGCATTACAAAACAACATTTTGAAGAAAATAATCACTGGCTTGTTGTGTATAGTGTATTAGTCTCATTGAGTATTTGCATTAAACGCATATTTGTCGAAAAATAAAGTTTTTATCCTATATTCGAAATGTCAGAATTAAAATGTTTTTCAGGCTGTAAAAAGCTTAATAATATAACATTTTAATGAAAATCATTATTGTTATTCTTTCTTCCATTTTTAGTCTAACTACTATTAACCTTGAATTCACTGGTTCCCATGATTCCACCCTTTCTTCCATTTACTCATTAACTATTGTTCCAACTCCCTCCTTAGCTCTTCTTCCTCTACCTACTCCAACATATCTCTGCACATATCCTTTTTCAAGGCACATTTTAACAATAATACAAATTTATGCCCCGACAAATGATCAGGACATATTCGAGAAAGAAGTTTTCTATACTCAATTACAAAGAGTAGTGAATAAAGATAATGAAGAGAATAGGAAGGTCTTAATGGAAGAACTGGAAACAATAGGATAAGGTAACATGGTTATATTGTAACATATGGAGGGGAATATGTGATAAATGAAAATGGACAAAGATTAATAGAATTCTGTGTAGAGAACCAATTGCTACAAGGAAATTCCTTTTTCCAGCATAAGAAAATTCATAAAATCACTTATGAAGCTGAGGGAAGGGAGTCAAAGAGTATAATAGACTACATAATTTACGAAAGAGTTCTTCGATATGCCTTTATGAATGTCAAGGTAATTCGAGGTGCTGAATTGAGTACTGACCACAGACTCCTAATAGCTATAAGAAGATTTAAGAGGAATAATAGAGAAAGAGATAGCAAGTTTGAAAAGATATAAGTAAAGCAGCTGGCTAAGGAAGAGAACAGAAAACAATATAAGGAACTAGTAGAAGAAAAATGGAATGAATTGGAAATAAGAGGAATTTAAATTGACAGTATGTGGGAAAAATTTAAGGAAGTGATAATATATGCAGCAATTGAAGTATGTGGAATAGTTAGGGTGAATACAAAAAGGAAAAGAACTAACTGGTGGACGGATGAAGTAAAGAGGAAAGTGAAATAGAAGAAGAAAGCATGGAAGAATTACCTAAAATTAAGATCAGAGGAACAAAGGTTAATTAATATATGTTCAAAAAAGAAATGAGAGTAAATGGTCTATAGACGACGCAAAGCGAAGATCATGGGAGAAGTTTGGAAATTATATTGAACAAAGTTTTGTAGAACATAGAAAGCAGTTCTGGAATATGGTTAAAGCGAGAAAGGAAAATGGGGAAAAGCAGCAAGAACTATAAGAAATAAAGAAAATGTACTAGTCATAGGAAGGGAGAATGTGATGGAGGAATGGAGAAAATACTATAAAGAAAAGTTCAAGTATAGGACAACTGAGCAAGAACAAGATGAGGAGCAGGACCAGTAAAAGGAGGAGGATGAGAGAATAAGAAACAGAGAAGAGGAGGAGCATGTAGAAGAAGATATGATGATAACAGAGAATGATGTGAGAGAAGCAATTAAACGGATACGAATTGGGAAAGCAGCAGCATGGAATGGAATAGCACCAGAATTTATAAAATATGGAGGACCATGAATGGCTGAAATACTACTATTATCCTTGAATTCACTGGTTCCCATGATTCCACCCTTTCTTCCATTTGCTCATTAACTCTTATTCCAACTCCCTCCTTAGCTCTTCTTCCTCTACCTACTCCAACATATCTCAGCATCTAAGACTATACCAGAAGAGTGGAAAAGGAACAGTACACAAAAAGGGAGTAATAAGGAATGTGATAATTCTAGAGCAATATATCTATCATCAGTGGTATATAAGATGTATACGAATATATTGGAAAAGAGGCTGAGAAAAATTATAGAGGGAAAACTTGAAGAGGAACAAGCTTTATTTAGACCTGGGAGACAGACTCAAGATCACATTTTTAATTCAATAACAATGATGGGGAAAATTCTGGACAAAAATAAAACAACATGAATGGAGGAGATGGATCGAGGGAACCAACCCTACGCTATGATGGCAGAAGGGGACTAGAGGAAGAAGATGAAGAATGAAAATCATATCTGATTAGTTCTGGAGAGAAAACGAGTTTCAAAGAAATACTAGAATTGAACGTGCACTTCTCGAAAAATGAAGTATTCATTCTATTGTCAAAATGTCATAATTAAAAAGCTTTTCAGTCTTTTTAAAGCCCAATAATTTAACATTTTTATGAAAATCAACTCTATCTTAGTCTGCAGAGAAAATGAGTTTCAAGCGAGTACTAGCATTAAACGTGTATTTCTCGAAAAATCAGGTATTCGTCCGATTGTTGAAATGTCATAATTAAAACGCTTTTAAAGCTCTGAAAGCATAATAATTCAACATTTAGATGAAAATAAACCTTGGTTTGGTCTGTAGAGAAAATGACTTTCAAACGAGAATTAGCTATTAACGCGAATTTCTCGAAAAATCAAGTTATGATCCTATAGGCGAAATGAACTTATTAAAACGCTTCTCAGGTTCTGAAAAGCATAATAATTCAACATTTTAAAGAAAATCAATTCTGGCTTTGGCTTTTTTGAAAATGAGTTCCAAGTGAATATTAACATTGAACGCGACATTCTCGAAAAATCAAGTTTTGATCTTATAGCAGAAATGTCAGAATTAAATCACTTTTGTGATTCTGAAAAGCTTAATAATTCAACGTTAATTGAAAATAATCTCTAGCTTGGTCTGTTGAGAAAATGAGTTTCAAACGAAAATTAGCAATTAGCATAATAATTCAACATTTAAATGAAAATAATCCCTGGCTTGGTCTGTAGAGAAAATGAGTCTCAAACGAGAATTAGCTTTTAACGCGAATTTCTCAAAATATTAAGTTTTTATACTATATTCGAAATGTAATAACTAAGATGCCTTTCAGGCCTTGGAAATCATAATAATTCAAAATTTTATAGAAAATCATCGGTGGCTTGGTCTGTATTGAAAATGAGTCTCAAGTGAGTATTAACATTGAACGCAAATTTCTCGAGAGATCAAGTTTTGATCATATAGTCAAAATGTCAGAATTAAATCGCTTATGAGATACTGAAAAGCATAGTAATTCAACATTTTATCGAAAATCATCTCTGGCTAAGTTTGTAGAGAAAATGAGTTTTAAACGATTACGAACATTCAACGTGCATTTCTCGAAAAATCAAGTATTCATACTATAGTCTAAATATCATAATTAAAACGCTTTTGAGGCTCTGAAAAGTATAATAATTTAACATTTAAATGAAAATCAATTCTGGCTTGGTCTGTAGAGAAAATGAGTTTAGAACGAAATTAGCATTTAATGCAAATTTCTCGAACAATCAAGTTTTTATCCTATATTCGAAATGTAATAATTAAAAAGCTTTTCAGGATCCGAAAAGCATAATAATTCAACATTTTCAAGTAAGTTTCTCTGGCTGGGTCTGTAGAGAAAATGAGTTTCAAACGAGCATATACCATTGATCGCGTATTTCTCGAAAAATCAAGTATTGATACTATAGTCCAAATGTCATAACTAAAACTTTTTTCAGGTTCTAAAAAACATAATAATTCAACATTTAAATGAAAATCATTTCTGGCTGGTCTGTAGAGAAATTGAGTTTAGAACGAAAGTTAGCATTTAATGCATATTTGTCGAAAAATAAAGTTTTTATCCTATATTCGAAATGTCAGAATTAAAATGTTTTTCAGGCTGTAAAAAGCTTAATAATATAACATTTTAATGAAAATCATTATTGTTATTCTTTCTTCCATTTTCAGTCTAACTACTATTAACCTTGAATTCACTGGTTCCCATTATTCCACCCTTTCTTCCATTTACTCATTAACTATTGTTCCAACTCCCTCCTTAGCTCTTCTTCCTCTACCTACTCCAACATATCTCTGCACATATCCTTTTTCAAGGCACATTTTAACAATAATACAAATTTATGCCCCGACAAATGATCAGGACATATTCGAGAAAGAAGTTTTCTATACTCAATTACAAAGAGTAGTGAATAAAGAGAATGAAGAGAATAGGAAGGTAATCATGATGGGAGATCTTAATGGAAGAACTGGAAACAATAGGATAAGGTAACATGGTTGTATTGTAACATATGGAGGGGAATATGTGATAAATGAAAATGGACAAAGATTAATAGAATTCTGTGTAGAGAACCAATTGCTACAAGGAAATTCCTTTTTCCAGCATAAGAAAATTCATAAAATCACTTATGAAGCTGAGGGAAGGGAGTCAAAGAGTATAATAGACTACATAATTTACGAAAGAGCACTTCGATATGCCTTTATGAATGTCAAGGTAATTCGAGGTGCTGAATTGAGTACTGACCACAGACTGCTAATAGCTATAAGAAGATTTAAGAGGAATAATAGAGAAAGAGATAGCAAGTTTGAAAAGATATAAGTAAAGCAGCTGGCTAAGGAAGAGAAGAGAAAACAGTATAAGGAACTAGTAGAAGAAAAATGGAATGAATTGGAAATAAGAGGAATTGAAATTGACAGTATGTGGGAAAAATTTAAGGAAGTGATAATATATGCAGCAATTGAAGTATGTGGAATAGTTAGGGTGAATACAAAAAGGAAAAGAACTAACTGGTGGACGGATGAAGTAAAGAGGAAAGTGAAAGAGAAGAAGAAAGCATGGAAGAATTACCTAAAATTAAGATCAGAGGAACAAAGGTTAATTAATATATGTTCAAAAAAGAAATGAGAGTAAATGGTCTGTAGACGACGCAAAGCGAAGATCATGGGAGAAGTTTGGAAATGATATTGAACAAAGTTTTGTAGAACATAGAAAGCAGTTCTGGAATATGGTTAAAGCGAGAAAGGAAAATGGGGAAAAGCAGCAAGAACTATAAGAAATAAGGAAAATGTACTAGTCATAGGAAGGGAGAATGTGATGGAGGAATGGAGAAAATACTATAAAGAAAAGTTCAAGTATAGGACAACTGAGCAAGAACAAGATGAGGAGCAGGACCAGTAAAAGGAGGAGGATGAGAGAATAAGAAACAGAGAAGAGGAGGAGCATGTAGAAGAAGATATGATGATAACAGAGAATGATGTGAGAGAAGCAAATAAACGGATACGAATTGGGAAAGCAGCAGCATGGAATGGAATAGCACCAGAATTTATTAAATATGGAGGACCATGAATGGCTGAAATACTACTATTATCCTTGAATTCACTGGTTCCCATGATTCCACCCTTTCTTCCATTTGCTCATTAACTCTTATTCCAACTCCCTCCTTAGCTCTTCTTCCTCTACCTACTCCAACATATCTCAGCATCTAAGACTATACCAGAAGAGTGGAAAAGGAACAGTACACAAGAAAGGGAGTAATAAGGAATGTGATAATTCTAGAGCAATATATCTATCATCAGTGGTATATAAGATGTATACGAATATATTGGAAAAGAGGCTGAGAAAAATTATAGAGGGAAAACTTGAAGAGGAACAAGCTTTATTTAGACCTGGGAGACAGACTCAAGATCACATTTTTAATTCAATAACAATGATGGGGAAAATTCTGGACAAAAATAAAACAACATGAATGGAGGAGATGGATCGAGGGAACCAACCCTACGCTATGATGGCAGAAGGGGACTAGAGGAAGAAGAAGAAGAATGAAAATCATATCTGACTAGTTCTGGAGAGAAAACGAGTTTCAAGGAAATACTAGAATTGAATGTGCACTTCTCGAAAAATGAAGTATTCATTCTATTGTCAAAATGTCATAATTAAAAAGCTTTTCAGTCTTTTTAAAGCCCAATAATTTAACATTTTTATGAAAATCAACTCTATCTTAGTCTGCAGAGAAAATGAGTTTCAAGCGAGTACTAGCATTGAACGTGTATTTCTCGAAAAATCAGGTATTCGTCCGATTGTTGAAATGTCATAATTAAAACGCTTTTAAAGCTCTGAAAGCATAATAATTCAACATTTAGATGAAAATAAACCCTGGTTTGGTCTGTAGAGAAAATGACTTTCAAACGAGAATTAGCTATTAACGCGAATTTCTCGAAAAATCAAGTTATGATCCTATAGGCGAAATGAACTTATTAAAACGCTTCTCAGGTTCTGAAAAGCATAATAATTCAACATTTTAAAGAAAATCAATTCTGGCTTTGGCTTTTTTGAAAATGAGTTCCAAGTGAATATTAACATTGAACGCGACATTCTCGAAAAATCAAGTTTTGATCTTATAGCAGAAATGTCAGAATTAAATCACTTTTGTGATTCTGAAAAGCTTAATAATTCAACGTTAATTGAAAATAATCTCTAGCTTGGTCTGTTGAGAAAATGAGTTTCAAACGAAAATTAGCAATTAGCATAATAATTCAACATTTAAATGAAAATAATCCCTGGCTTGGTCTGTAGAGAAAATGAGTTTCAAACGAGAATTAGCTTTTAACGCGAATTTCTCAAAAAATCAAGTTTTTATACTATATTCGAAATGTAATAACTAAGATGCCTTTCAGGCCTTGGAAATCATAATAATTCAACATTTTATAGAAAATCATCGGTGGCTTGGTCTGTATTGAAAATGAGTCTCAAGTGAGTATTAACATTGAACGCAAAATTTCTCGAGAGATCAAGTTTTGATCATATAGTCAAAATGTCAGAATTAAATCGCTTATGAGATACTGAAAAGCATAGTAATTCAACATTTTATCGAAAATCATCTCTGGCTAAGTTTGTAGAGAAAATGAGTTTTAAACGATTACGAACATTCAACGTGCATTTCTCGAAAAATCAAGTATTCATACTATAGTCTAAATATCATAATTAAAACGCTTTTGAGGCTCTGAAAAGTATAATAATTTAACATTTAAATGAAAATCAATTCTGGCTTGGTCTGTAGAGAAAATGAGTTTAGAACGAAATTAGCATTTAATGCAAATTTCTCGAACAATCAAGTTTTTATCCTATATTCGAAATGTAATAATTAAAAAGCTTTTCAGGATCCGAAAAGCATAATAATTCAACATTTTCAAGTAAGTTTCTCTGGCTGGGTCTGTAGAGAAAATGAGTTTCAAACGAGCATATACCATTGATCGCGTATTTCTCGAAAAATCAAGTATTGATACTATAGTCCAAATGTCATAACTAAAACTTTTTTCAGGTTATGAAAAACATAATAATTCAACATTTAAATGAAAATCATTTCTGGCTGGTCTGTAGAGAAATTGAGTTTAGAACGAAAATTAGCATTTAATGCAAATTTCTCGAAAAATCAACTTTTGATTCTATAGTCGAAATGTCAGAATAACAAGACGCTTTTAAGGCTCCAAAAAACTTAATAATTCAACATTTAAATGAAATAACTGGCTAGTTCTCGAGAGAAAATGAGTTTCAAACGCGTAATAGAATTCATCGCGTATTAGGACTGAACGCGTATTTTTCGAAAAATAAATTATTCATACTATAGTCCAAATGTCATAATTAAAACCCTGTTTATTCTCCGAAAAGCATAATAATTGAACATTTAAATGAAAATCATCTCTGGCTTGAGTGTGGAGAAAATGAGTTTCAAACGAAAATTAGCATTTAACGCGAATTTCTCGATAAATCAAATTATAATAGTTCAACATTTTATAGAAAATCATCGCTGGCCTAGCCTGTATTGAAAATGAGTCTCAAGTGAGTATTAACATTGAACGCAAATTTCTCGAGAGATCAAGTTTTGATCATATAGTCCAAATGTCATAATTAAATCGCTTGTGCGATACTGAAAAGCTTAGTAATTCAACATTTTATCGAAAATCATCTCTGGCTAAGTCTGTAGAGAAAATGAGTTTCAAACGAGTACGAACATTCAACGTGTATTTATCGAAAAATCAAGTGTTCATACTATAGTCTAAATATCAAAATTAAAATCCTTTTGAGGCTTTGAGTGCATAATAATTTAACATTTAAATGAAAATCATCCCTGGCTTGGTCTGTAGACAAAATGAGTTTCAAACGAGAATTAGCATTTAACGCGAATTTGTCGAAAATCAAGTTATGATCCTATAGCCGAAATGAATTAATTAAAACGCTTCTCAGGCTCTGAAAAGCATAATAATTGATCTAAGCGGGCTCAAAAAGGGCAATTGATGCGAACTTTGACCTTGAATAATTTAAGAATTACAAGACGCACGAGACTAAATATTTGCATACTTACTAAGTTCCATGCATAGTTTCAATTCCTAAAATCATCTCTGGCTTGGTCTGTTTTGAAAATGAGATTCAAGTGAGTATTAACATTGTACGCGAATTTCTCGAAAAATCAAGTCTTGATCTTATAGCCGAAATGTCAGTATTAAATCGCTTTTGTCATTCTGAAGAGCTTAGTAATACAACGTTAAATGAAAATCATCTCTAGCTTGGTCCGTAGAGAAAATGAGTTTCAAACGAAAATTTGCATTTAACGCGAATATCTAGAAAAATCAAGTTATGATCCTATAGCCGAAATGAATTAATTAAAACGCTTCTCAGACTCTAAAAATCATAATAATTCTACATTTTAAAGAAAGTCGCCTCTGGCTAGGTCTGTAGAGAAAATGAGTTTCAAACGAGTACTAGCATTGAACGCGTATTTCTCGAAAAATCAGGTATTCAATCTATACTCCAAATGTCAGAATTAAAACGCTTTTCAGGGTCTGAGAAGCTCAATAATTCAACATTTTAAAACAAATCACCTCTCGTTTGGTCTGTAGATAACATGAGTTTGAAACGAAATTTAGCATTTAACGCCAATTTCTCGAAAAATCAAATATTGATCCTATAGGCGAAATGTAATAACTTGAACTCTTTTCAGGCTATGAAAAGCATAATAATTCAACATTTAAAAGAAAATCATCTCTGGCTTGGCCTGTAGAGAAATGAGTTTCAAACGAAACTTAGCATTTAACGCGAATTTTTTAAAAAAACCAAATTATGATCTAGGCGAAATGTAATAATTAAAAGGCTTTTCAGGCGCTTAAAAGCATTATAAATCAACATTTTGAAGAAAATCATCAGAAGCTTGGTTAGTAAATAAATTAGTCTCATTGATTATTAGCATTAAACGCATATTTGTCGAAAAATCAAGTTTTTATCCTATATGCGAAATGTCAGAATTAAAACGTTTTTCAGGCTCTTAAAAGCTTAATAATTTAACATTTTCATGAAAATCATTATTGTTATACTTTCTTCCATTTTCAGTTTAACTACTATTATCCTTGAATTCACTGGTTCCCTTGTTTCCACCCTTTCTTCCATTTACTCATTAACTATTATTCCAATTCCCTCCTTAGCTCTTCTTCCTCTACCTACTCCAACATATCTCAACACATATCCTCTTTCATGGAACATTATACCACATTATAACAATAATACAAGTTTATGCCCCGACAAATGATCAGGACATATTGGAGAAAGAAGTTTTCTATACTCAATTACAAACAGTAGTGAATAAAGAGAATGAAAAGAATATTAAGTTAATCTTGATGGGAGATCTTAATGGTAGAATTGGAAACAATATGGTTGTATTGGACCATTTGGAGGGAAAATGTGATAAATGAAAATGGACAAAGATTAATAGAATTCTGTGTAGAGAACCAATTGCTACAAGGAAACTCCTTTTTCTAGCATTAGAAAATTCATAAAATCACTTATGAAGGTGAGGGAAGGGAGGCAAAACGTATAATAAAATACATAATTTACGCAAGAGCACTTCGATATGCCTTTATGGATCGTACACCAAATGTTAGCCCTGTCCAAATAGATATTTTTAAACATAGAAACAACAGACGGGGTGCAGTGTTGTTCATGCAGTGTTGCCAAATGGAAGTGAAAGTGTAAATTTATTTTTCCACAAAGCATGGAAAATTGCATGTCAAACATTCGTACTGAAATTTCTACGTCAATTTCCACCTTGGGTTGGTGGACTATTTCGCCATCTATAGTTCAGAGAAGAAAACCGATCGTTTTCGCGTATAGCCAATCCTGAAATGCCTCTTAAAGGTGTACCGGTCCAAATGGGTGTTTTAAAAAAACTTATCAGGTACAGTGGCAACACTGTTGATGTTTGAAGGCAACAAAAGGTGTGTTTAGTGATGGTCTATGACATGGAAATACTGGAAACAGGAAAAAAGAAAATGAAAATTATGGTTAAAAAAGTGTTACTTACCTACTCCTGGCAACCATGCATTGCGATAAGACCGCCCACCGAACAAGAACAAAAGAATCAGTTAGTTGTGTACGCAGAACTGTTTGAGCCGTGCATTTCGCATTGTTCGTAGGGGAAGATTAGAATTGTTCTGTGAAATAAAGTACTCTTTGGAAGAGAGGGTGTTCATTGTGGAACATTATTTTTGTTCAAAATCGTACGCTAGTGTAAAAACTGTATTTCGCGAGAAATATCCGAATAACAGTGTTCCAGAAAATTCGACGATATATCGACTTGTTTCCAGATTTCGTGAAAGAGGATCAGTTAATGACAAACCCTACCACAGACAACCACAAGGTGTGCTGCAGGATGTGGAGCAGAGAATATCACAATTTCCCAGGAAATCTGTTCGTAAACTTGCTGCACAGTCAGGTGTTTCAAAAACAACAACTCACCGAGCGTTAAAACAATTGCACCTACGTGCATATTAGGTACAGGCTGTGCAAGAACTGAAGGAAGCAAAGGTTCTCATGTAAGATAAGATACTGCCAGTGGTTTAGAAATTTTATTAGAGACAATGGTGTGAATATTTTGGATAAGGTTTTTTTCACGGATGAAGCATAGTTCCACATAAATGGATATGTCAACAGTCAAAATTTGTTACATGAACAATCACTTCATCCACAAAAGATCGGTGTGTGGTGCGCGATTTCGCGGAGAAAAATAATCGGTCCATTCTTTTTCAACACAACAGTTGTCGGAAAAGTTTATCGTGACCTTATCACACAGTTTATTTTCTGTTGGAACGCGATGAACGTGATTGTTGGTTTCAACAAGACTCCGCAACATGTCACACGTCTAATGAAACTTTTGACATGTTGGCAGAGTTTTTTGGCGATCACATTATAAGGAAAAACTTATGGCCCAGTCGTTCCCCGGATCTGACGTCTCCAGATTTTTTTCTGTGGGGTTATTTGAAACAAACTGTTTACATTAATAACCCAAGAACACTTGATGATCTAAAAATAAACATTTGCAAAGCCATTAACATTAACATTATATAAACCAATCAACCTTGCATAAAGTTGCTTCCAACATGATGAAACGTGTTGATGAATGCCTCAGGGAAAATGGTTGTCATTTTCAACATCCTTTGTAAAGCTACACTGCCTGTTACGCGCATTGCATGGTTGCCAGGAGTAGGTAAGTAACACTTTTTCACCATAATTTTCATTTTCTTTTATTCCTGTTTCCAGTATTTCCATGTCATAGACCATCACTAAACACATATTTTGTTGCCTTCAAACATCAACAGTGTTACCACTGTACTTCATATTTTTTAAAAAACACCCATTTAGACCGGTACGCCTTTACGAGGCATTTCAGGATCGCGAAAACGATCGGTTTTCTTCTCTGAACTATAGATGGCAAAATAGTCCACCTACCCAAGGTGGAAATTGACGTAGAAATTTCCGTACGAATGTTTGACATGCAATTTTCCATGCTTTGTGGAAAAATAAATTTACACTTTCCTTTCCATTTTTCAACACTGCATGAACAACACTGCACCCCGTTAGTTGTTTCTATGTTTAAAAATATCTACTTGGACAGGGCTAACATTTGGTGTATGACTTATGTATGTACAGGTTTCGGTTACAAAGTAACACGACTCTTAATTCCCAGTTGCGCCGTTCGTGGGACACCCTGTAGAAATGAACGCCTACTTCTCGAAAATTCAAGTTTTTATTATATAGGCCAAATTTCATAATTAAAACGCTTTTGAAGCTCTGAAAAGCCTAATAATTCAACATTTTAATGAAAATCAACTCTGGCTTGGTCTGCAGAGAAAATGAGTTTCAAGCGAGTACTAGCATTGAACGTGTATTTCTCGAAAAATCAAGTATTCATCCTATAGTCGAAATGTCATAATTAAAACGCTTTTCAAGCTCATAGAAGCATAATAATTCAACATTTAGATGAAAATCATCCCTGGTTTGTATATAGAGAAAATGAGTTTCAAACTAAAATTAGCATTTAACGCGAATTTCTCGTAAAATCAAATTTTGATCCAATAGGCGAAATATAATAACTAAGATGCCTTTCAGGCCATGAAAATCATAATAATTCAACATTTTATAGAAGATCATCGATGGCTTGGTTTGTAGAGAAAATGAGTTTCAAACGAATACTAGCGTTGAACGCGTATTTCTCGAAAAATCAGGTATTCATTCTATACTCCAAATATCATAATTAAAACGCTTCTCAGGGTCTGAAGAGCTCAATAATTCAACATATTAATGAAAATTATCTGTGGCTAGGTCTGTAAAAAAAATGAGTTTCAAATTAGTACAAGCATTGAAAGCGAATTTCTCGTAAAATCAAATTTTGATCCAATAAGTGAAATGTAATAATTAGAACTCTTTTCAGGCATTGAAATCCATAACAATTCAACATTTTAAAGAAAATCATCTCTGGCTTGGTCTGCAGAAAAAATGAGTTTCAAACGAGTACTAGAGAACGTGTGTTTCTCGAAAAATCAAGTATTCATCCTATAGTCGAAATGTCATAATTAAAACGCTTTTCAGGCTCTGAAAAGCATATTAATTCATCATTTAAATGAGAATCATCTCTGGCTTGGTCCTGTTTCCGTCTATGACTTCATTCATGTGTCCTATCAAATATAATTTGTAATTTGATGATCTTTCCCAATGCTGGAAATATGTTACAAAAAATCTCTGTAAATAGATATTTAACTGTACAATTTGCAACACTACAGCAGCAGACCTTACAGATGCACTGCAACTGAATCTTAGCCCCTGCCGATTGGGGAGTGAAGGTATTGTGCATATAAGCTGGCCTCTTATTGGTTGGTTCAAGGTTACAGCCCCATTTTAATGTGTTGCTTCCCCTTGGCCTGAGGTGTTTTGTCAATTCGCTACAAGTTTGTGCCATCTGTTTCTATCTTGAGAATGAACTGCGACTGGGAGGACTACAAGTTCAATCATTTGAAATGGTAGAAAATAATTACAGAAAAAATCCAAGGACAAAAAGAAACTTATTTTGTAATTATATTTCTACAAGCCAGCACTGATGACCTTGCTGTACTGGAGTGCATGTGCATGTAGAAAAGGTAAACTACAGGAGCCCTTGGCAATGGACAATGTTCAGTTATCTCCGTTTTCTGCTTAATTAAAGGCCGAATCACATGAAACTGGATTCCCAGTAGGAATGACCGTAGACAGCGCTGGACTGAACTACCTGGCTGGAAATGACGGCTGCTGGTAAACTGGTCTTGGCAACAGGGTTCTCTGCTTGATGCTGTTGTAACAGCCAGTTAGAGCAAATGTTTTGAGACAGTGATTCACGTAAGTGGCTGTCAGTTCTTATAATATGGCTATACTGGCCACAGAAAAGCTTTATGTGATCCATGAAATACTGCTATGCTTTGAAAGATATGTGTGTGATATCCAGATACCACATCTTGGTCCGGGGCCTCCCCGATTTTCACAGTGGTTGCATCATCACCTTGTAATCAAGGGGTCCCAGGTTCGATACCCGGTGGAGGCACAGAGTGGTTCGGATCCCACTTTAAACTGTAGGTCCAGTCCCGATTAGCCTTACTGTGTATAAATAGACTTAAAACACAAACTCAATCAATCCATCACATCTTGGTCTTCTTTTGTGACCACTTAATTCTGTTTGTTTGTGAAAATCGACCGACTTTTCCTGCCGAGTGTCTTAAAACATAGTTTCAAGTGGAAATTGTTAGTTAGGTAAGGGGGTTTGTCCCAAACCATAGACAAATGGATATGTTTCTGTGCTTAACATAAAGACAATGAGGTATACTTTGCATACATTCTCCTAGCTGGGGGATACCATCCCCCACATCCCTCCTCTCTTGGAGTACTGCCTTAAAAGAAAATGTGCATGTCAAGAGACCGCAATCTATGCTGCAAATGGAATCTTAACATTTGGCACTATGTTGCTGTGAAAGCGATACAGTCTTGCAGATCACTTTTGAAAGTTGATTCTGTGTGAACTATGGTGCCAGGTAAATTCCAGCACTTCGTGTAATATGGGTATGCTTGATGTTTTAGTTATTTTTATTTCTTGGCGTTTTGTAGTAGAGGAATAACCTTGCATTGCAAAGGTGTATGGATGCACACTCTCTACTTATGAAAACAATCTGCTTAGACAATGATATTTTTAAATGTTTATTGTGTAATATGATTTGTTATTTTTATATGTATAACAAACTCCTGAAATGAATTTTGAGAAATTGATGAACATGGAAACATAGAGAGCATCCTCAGTACTGTTCTTTAGACTGATGTCTACCAATTAATATCTATGAGCATGCTAAGTATGTTTACCACTACTTTGTATCAGATCTAAGAATGTGTAATTTGTGATCTTTACTTTCGATTCGTTTAGCTTGGATTTAAACATTCAAGATAAGTTCACAGCAGTATGTACTAAAACTGGAAGGGTGGAGGTATGTCAAGGACAGTTTACTTCTTTTTTGGTAGACAAAGTTCAGCATTAAAAGGCCATAGTGTGGGGGCAAAAAGTGGCAAAAAAAAAAGGTATGGGAGCAACTGCACCCCCACATCCCCCTAAACGCAGCCAGTGGTACTCAGGTTTATGAAGTTAATCCTTGTCCAGTTGTATTTCCATATTTGGATACAAGGTGGAGGGAGAAGTTAATATTTATGTTTTTGAGTGTAGAAGATGTATTTATAATTGTTAAGTCCACTGTGAAACCAGGGGTAAAATTAAATTATGTTAATTTGTTTCAAGCTTCGGGTTACCATGTGATCAATTTTTTGCATTTAATAATAAACTAATTGCTAAATGTTGAACAGGAAACTGAAAATATTAAAATTTATAAATATACATAAAGCACATGCAGTTATTTTATCCATGAAACTGATACCTTTTGATTAACATGCATTCTTTGTTTTATATTTTTCAGATTTATAAATAAAAATAGGTTAACGTGTAATATGGAATGTAGTTAAAATTTGAAAACTATAAGTTTCAAATGAAAATTTCACAATGATATGTACCAATATAAGTGAACAGAGAAAATTACAGAACGTAAGATGTTACACTTCATAATGAGGTACATTTGTTATTTTGTAATAAAATTGTGAAATATGGTAGAATTCTCTATGATACAGGGATATGTTAAGTAGACATTACTTTAAGCTCCATTCAATTAAAATGTATTTGTCATTTTCCAGCAACAACTTTGTGAATTGGACCCCACACGAATTGACGAAAGAAAGGTATTTTCCCATAAGAAAGAATGTTAAAAATTCAATCAGCTTAGTTAGTTTTTGCAACTCAATGTGAAAATCATATCTGGAAAAGTGGAGATCATTAAGCTTATAACCAAGTAATGTGTGGAATTCTTGAACTAAAGAAATACTTGAAGAATGTGAGCTGAGTTAAGACAGGAAAAGGTAGAGTTTCATACTTACCATAGACTAAATTTATTCATAATTGAATTCATCGATTGAATTGTTGTTCTAAGTTCACTATACACACAGAAAGGCTAATCGGGACTAGACCTACATTATAAATTGGGATCTGAACCACTATGTGCCTCCACTGGGTATCGAACCCAGGAACCCTTGATCAAAAGGTAAGGATGCTACCACTGTGCCAACGAGGAGGCCCAGATTTATTCATAAAAGTACTTACATTTGCCAGTAGTGCCTTGGGACACTATCAAACAACAATTACTTGAAAATGTGTATCTTAGTAGCAGTATCTGCATCTTCATTGATTTTTTATTGTTAACCCCAGCATTGTTTACAACTATCACATTTCAAATAAAGAATAACATGAGATAATTTGTCAACTAATTAGCAGATACATGAATAAAAATAGGACTATAAGTACCAATACCTATTTCTTTCACCTCTCTTGTTTAATTGCACCATGAAGAATTCATTAAAATTAATTATGAAGAATAGATCCATGTTATACTCTAAACTTTAACCTTAAAAAATAAAAACTATAACTCTGAATAGAAAAAGGACAAGATGTCAAAAACCACCATAGAGACTGGATAAGTCAATCATTACTTTTAAGAATATTTCTTTAATTTTTTTTTAAGATGATTTTATCCCATAGATATACAGGGAGGGCAAAAAAGATGTTACCACTTACAAGGCAATTTGAAGGGAGGATGAGTTATATGTTTATATGCCTTGAAAGTGATTATTGGAGACATGTTATGTGGAAACTGCAGTTGCTATGTAATATGATATGTGTTATTTGCTGTCATTACAGGTTTAAAAGTGTAGGTTGCGTATCATTGTATATGGCAACACAGTGGAGTCTGAAGGAGAGGAGGAAGGTGTGGCAGCTTGGATGGAAGTTTATGACTCAGTTGCTGTGGTGAATAGGAAGTTTTGGGACTGGTTTAAAAAGGATCCTCCACCATGTCCGACAGTCCATCAGATCTACGCAATGTGGGTGCATACCAGTTCTGTTGCACAGGAAACAGTGGACAGAGAAGAACAGCACATGTTGAGGAGAACGTTGTGTGTGTTCAAGAGTCCATGGTACGGAGTCTCTTCTTCTTTTCAGATGAAGCTATGTTTCATGTCTCTGGCAAAGTTAACAAGCATAACTGTGCGCTATGGGATATGGACCACATAACATCTTCATGAACTCCAGGAAAACGTGCAGAATTCACCAAAAGTAAATGTCTGGTGTGGTATATCTAAACTGGCCATTGTGGATCCATTCTTCTTTTATGAAGGTACCATTACCAGCAAAGGATACCTACACACTTTCCTGGAAGACAACATCCAATCAGGTCACTTCCAACAAGACGGTGCACCAGCCCACTATGCACTGGTGGTTTGATGGTACCTGGATGACACATGTGAGTTACGATGGATTGGAAGAGCTCGTCCCCCAATGTCACACAGTATGACTTTTGGTTATGGCGGATGGTGAAGGACCGTGTTCATGTTGTGAACCTCCACGACCTTCATCAATGAATCACCAACACAATTCAGTCCATTCTCGTGTCTATGTGTCATTGAGATCTGGAGAGCACGATTCAACAGATGCATGTGTGCATAGAAAAATCTATGAAATCGAGAAAAACGCAAGTGAAGTGAAGCCATTGCATTGTTGCCAAAATTTTCCTCTGTTTTTGACAATTCCACTACTGGGTAAACTTTGTTCACCAATTTTTGAGCGACAGGAGACTGTGCAACTGTTCTTGTTAGTTCAAATTTGAATGGATCGTGGGTTATCAAGTTTTTCTCTGAGTCACTTGATTTACCAGCCCATGGTAGAGAAGGAATGTAAAACAACAATTATAAAATAAAATAGCATTATATAATGTCTGCCCCTACGAAAATTGGGGCTGACTAAGTGAGTGAGTGCATTAACTGGTTGTCTTTTGATCCCATCACCAAAGTTTCTTGGTTTGAGTCCCAGCCTGAGAGTGGGTGTACTCTTTGTGCATGTCCTTCATATATTTCATCTACTTATCACTCAACCACACATCGTAATTAGGTAAAAATGCCAGGAAAACTATATTATTGAAACAAAATTGCAATAATTTTATTCAATTGGATTGAAAGATGCAGTAACAAATTTGAATGCAAAAGTTTGCAAAATTTCATGAGTGGATATCTGATCATGTGATCAGTTCTACTGTCATAGATTGTGTAGTATATTCAAAAAAGTGTTCTAAAAGTGTGTTCATAGCCCCAGTAACCTGCTATATTAGTAGAGGGAGAAATGACATTTACGTACTTAGAGGAAGTTTTTGATTAGTCTTATTATTTAAAAAAGAAAGACATAGAATTTCGTGTGTGAGCTGGGAGATAAGTATAAAAAATGACCAAATTATGTACTTTGTCTTCTTCCACACCCAGTGCCTCTCTGATGGCATAGTGGTATCATCGTTGCCTTGTAATCAAGGTGTCCCAGGTTTGGTACCCAGTGGAGGCACATAGTGGTTCAGATCCCACTTTAAACTGTAGATCCAGTCCCGATTAGCCTTACTGTGCATAAAATGGACTTAAACACCAACTCACTCGATCAATCAATCAACCATCCAGACCCATGGTTCATCTAAACTGAATGTGTGGGTGAATTGAGAAGAATGGTGTATGATGTTGCAAGTACCTGTGATTTGGAGGGAGCTTAACAATCACAGTACTTACTGTTTTTTTCCCTATTGGGCCCCCTATTAAAGGTAAAGTGTTCCCCTGTGCTTAGCACCACGTCATGAAGGCGTATAGGGGGTGTGGGGGTAACGCCCCACACTTTCTTGATCCGGTCGTGAGTGGGGGTGATGTGATCAGCATCACGCCCCTGACCGCCTTTACCCCCCAGGGTTTCCCACAGGTACCCATGTTATTCGACGCTGGGTGGGCGCCGGGGCCGCTTCCAACGTTAGAAAAGTTCCCGGATTTGAACCGGTCGGGGATCGAACCCGGGACCTTTAGCATGGTAGTCAGACGCGTTACCGACTGAGCCACCGCGGCCCCTATTAAAGACATCAAGGAATAAAATAACAAAGATTTCCCATTGTTGAACTTCAGGGTAATTGATCTGTAGACTCTGGCCAGGACATAAACATGATTATTCAAATAAGGAAGAACAAAAGCCTTCAGAATCAAGTGATCCAGACTATTTGATAACTAAACAAAGACCCTCCTCATCAAATTTATCAAATGTGAATTTCCCCTTTCAAACGAAATTGTGTGATGCAACTATAGCATTATTTCATGAAGACTTAACAAACATGAGGGCATGGTGAAATTTTTAGAATTTAACAATAAACTCACAAAAGTAAGCTTTGTATATAATTTATTCCAGATATATATTTTTTTATAAATATTAATGACATATGAATATATGCATATACATATACATGCATATACAGATGGGGGACAAAATAATACGAACACCTGTGAAAAAGTATGCCACATTTCACACCGGCAGTACAGCAGCACCACCTGGCACTGAAGTATGCCACCTAGTGGCTGTGAAGGGGAAGGTATTAGTTTGCCAACAGAAGTCATTGGTGGTACATTCGTCTATCATACGCTCTCAAGAGACACTGCAATGTCAGACCTGATAGAGTTCCAAAGAGGCATGATTGTTGGAGCTCGTTCAGCTGGAGCCACGGTGACTGAAACCTCAAAGCTTGTTGGGTGTGCAAGGAGCACAGTATCAGCCGTTATGACAGCGTACACAACACAAGGTAAGTTGGCGTCTTCAAAGCACAACAGTGGACGAAAGACAAAGCTTGCTGCTCGGGATAGGAGGGTGTTGAAGCGCATAGTGGCCCGAAAGCACAAGCAATCGTTATCCGAGATAACATCTGAAATGAACAGGCATCTCCAGGACCCCATTTCAACCAAAACTGTCAAAAGAGAACTCCATGCTGCAAACATTCATGGCCGAGTGGCAATTCGTAAGCCATTTGTGACATCACGTAATGCTGTCAAGCGACGCCAATGGTGCAGAGCTCACAGAAGTTGGTCCCCACAGCAGTGGCAACAAGTCATCTGGTCTGATGAATCAACATTCACGTTATTTCAGACCACGGGGCGCGTTTATGTGTGGAGAACGCCTCGAGATGCATTTCATCCTGACTGCCTCTTGCAGACTGTGAAGCATGGAGGTGGGTCCATTATGGTATGGGGCACGATATCTTGGCATGGTGTGGGACCACTTGTTTTTCTGCATGGGAAGATCAATGCCAGTCACTATCGCAGCATTCTGGGGGATCATCTCCATCCTTTTGTCCAGACTTTATTTCCTGGGGACCGACCGCTTTTTCAAGACGACAACGCTCCTATCCACACTGCTGGGTCTGTCCAAACATGGTTTGAAGAACATGACGATGAAGTAGGACATCTTGAATGGCTCCCACAGTCTCCTGACCTGAACATTATAGAACATTTGTGGGGATATTTGGAGTCCAAACTTCGTGCTCGAAGTCCGCCTCCAGCCACACTTTCGGAATTGGAGACTGCTGTGGAGGAAGAATGGCTCCATATTCCCTTAAACATTGTGCATGACCTCTATGCGTCCATCCCACGTCGCATACAAAGTGTACTTCAGTCACAGGGTGGTCCAACCCCCTATTAATAAAGATTTTCTCTACATTCACAGGTGTTCGTATTATTTTGTCCCCCATCTGTACATATCATATACATATACATTGCAAACAAAACAAAATAATAGTGCATGGTTGAATTTTGGGGTATTGCACAAAATAATCTGATCATAGCCTCCCAACCCTAAATGAAAGCAAAATGCTGAACATGACCAGATAATGAAAACTTCTCTATGTTGCTTTCTTTACATATCACCCAAAAACCTATTTGTAAATCAAAATTGAGAAAGGAATTTAATGATTATGAAAGAAAGATAATAATTCAAATTTCATCTTTCTAAATACTAAATAGTGCACTTTGGCACCACTTTGACTTTTTTCTTTGCTAGAACAGGGAATGAAGTGTGCCATCCCAAATTTTTATAATGATAAAAACAAAGTTAAATAAAAAAACTACTCCTGGATGAACAATATCTGTGTTCAAACGCTCATAAATATCAGCTAAGATGATATTCTCACCTCTCTGTAACTCAATATTAATTTCTAGCTTTAGTTGTCTTCTTAATTTCTGTTTCCTGTGTCTCGCCAATCATTGGCCATAAGTACATATTTATACATACATGTGTTTTTGTATTGCAACTTTGATGTATATTTCTATTATGGTCACCTTTAGTACTTTTCTTATTTTATTTTCGTTTTTCTTCCTCTTTAGGTTATTCGCTATGATGAGGATGAATGCTGATTAGATTAAATTGCAGTAGGGACACTCAGAAACAAATTCTGTTCTTCATGCAGGAAATATAACCCAGAATCTGCATTTGCAAGATTGCTAGTGGACAACTTAACACGCTTTGCCACCAGGGTGACCATTTTCTAATTATTAACTTCTTTACATAAGAATATATCCCAGATTTGATTTGATTTGATTTAGTTTATTTTACTTCGCGTTTTGTGCCTCTTGGCTAATTTGCGAAGATGGGGATGAGTGATGAAATGATGAAATTGATGAATGGACATTCACAAACAACCAAACCCGACCGGGATTCGAACCCGGGACCCTTGGCGCCGCAGCGCGATGTGCTAACCGCTCGGCCACAGGGTCGGGCTTATCCCAGATAGCACATAAGCTTGTGGCAAGCTTGCGATAGCTTCCTTTTAGCTTGTCAAAGCAAGCTTGACATGGCAAGCTGATGCATGTGATAACTAGCGTGATAAGATGCATTTTAAAAAAAATAAAACAATACAGACACCCATTTTATATAACAATAGAGATACTTACTAAACATAAACAATAGTGACAAAATAAAATAAAACCGAAATACAGTGGAATGAATTCCAGTGTGAATAAAGCACCAAAGCTTTTATTTCATGCTGCTTGCACTAGATGGCAGTGGGACTCAAATGTAAAACAAACGTAAGTTTTAGTAACATAAATAAGGATAACTTTGATTGTAGTTACTGAAAAAATGTGTTTTATTCTTCTTCAAAAGATGTGTGAATATTGAAGTTGCAACGAAGATCAGAAAATAAAATGTGGTGAATAAAAGTGAAACTCCCATGATAAATATTTTCATCCCAGACTATATAAACAGGAGCTAAGTACTGCAAAGACATCATGGCATCCGGGGAGGCCCAATCCCCGAGAATCAAGGTGGAAACCTAACGGTGACAACTGAAGCCCTGATTGTGCATCGCGAACTGTGCTGTAATCCACGTTTACAGCACTTTGTATTCTGCTTAACTGGAAGCGAACAGTGCTACAATCCACGTTTGCAGCACCTTGTATTCTGCTTAACTGGAAGCGAACTGTGCTACAATCCACGTTTGCAGCACCTTGTACTTTGCTTATTTTGCAACACCTGAAATAACTCTGTCTCCTAATTGTCTCGTCTTCGAAAAAGATTACTAGGTTGCCTCCCTTTGCTCACCATGCATAAAGGGCTCCCCCAACAAGTTGGGGGTGCAAACTCTCGAGACAGGATAATCCAAAAACAAGACCGAGGCAACTCAAGAAGCACTTCAGCCGATTCAAAAACACCCAGGGATCGCTCTCGATCTCCTCTTCAACTACCAAAGAAACAAAAATATCAAGAACAAACACGCAATCCAAAGTTAAATCCCAGAGATACCACACAAATTGATGAGCGAACTGAAGAAAATTCCACTGTCTACAACTTCCTACTACAAAATTACGACCCCAAGTACAGAACTCCTAAGTTGCTCCTTCAACAGTTACAAAAATACCTCCCCCGAGCACAAGTAGAACAAATTATATTCACCAGAAATGGCATCATTATCAAATCCAGAGATCCGCAATTTCTATCCACTTTGAGAAACAAAGTTTCGTTCGAAATTTTTGGACCACAGGCTGCTCTATCCCAACTAACACCCAAAACCGCCAAACAATCACCACCCCCAAACAAACCACCTCATATGTCAGTCGTTATTAAAGGCGTAGATCCAGAACTCGCTGACCAAGAAGTATTAGAAGAACTACGGTTGGAAGGGTATGAAGTTATAAAATGCGTTCGAATCCAAAACAACAACGGACCAACTTACCTGATGCGAGTAATAACAGATTGTTCCAGCACAATCGATCGCTTACTTCATGAAGGGGCTTATATATATCGCCAACGACATAGGGTTGAACCATCGCATTCAAGGGCACCTCTTCCGTTACGATGCGAACGCTGCCAGAAATACAACGTCCACACTACGGCAAATTGCCCCGAAACACCTATCTGTGGCTATTGTTCTGGCCAACACACGACTAAAGAGTGCACAAATCTGAATGCACCACCCAAATGTAACACGTGCAAACAGGCTCATCCCTCATATAGTTACCGTTGTGCTGCACGCCCAAACCCCGAAGCCTCACGCCCTGACCTAACTGTACCATTAAGAACTATGGACTCTACAACTCCACCACAGAACTCTCTGAAACAACCAGTGACTGTTGAAGATCTACTTAGATTTCAAACATTAACCCTACAAAATATCCACCCATTTCTACGCCAACATATAATACAACAGATAGTACAGACAGCTAAGACTCTTTTCCGTGTCCATCTGTTCGCTACATATTCTGGTCCACATGTACATTTTCAAATTGTACCACTGGAAACTGAAGTTTAGAAACCTAACTGTTATTTATATAATTATGGCGGGCTATATACAATATAATTTTCTATTTATGAACATCCGTTCTCTACCGAAATATAAAGCTATATTCCAGGAACTTCTCCTGGAAGAAAACATTCATTTCTTTGCACTGAATGAAACCCGTATCCCCAAAGCCACACACCTTTACATACCCAGGTATTCCTTGCTACATACACCTGGTCCTACAACGGCGCAACAATTATGTGGTGGAGTAGCCCTAGGGATCAAGGCAAAATTTCCCTATAGAACAAATATATTACCACCTCAATTTCCATACCAAGAATATTCTATTGCCACACTTTATCTCAAAAGTATAAATGTGACATTGGCTACTGTATATATACGACCCACTAGCCCTCTACCTACGGACTTCTTTCTTTATATCGCTTCTACATACCGTCATTACTTCATACTAGCTGATATTAATATACATAGTCGAACAAATGCAGAACGAACAGCTTTCCACACTACCATCGATAATAATACTACAGGTATATTTCAAGATTTACCATCTGCAACTCGTCCAGAGAGTAACACAACCCCCGATGTAGTTTTTGTATCACCTTCCTTAGCTGACAAAATTAACATAGAAGTCCTTGCACCGATAGGAAGTGATCATGCACCAATTAAAATAACTCTACCAGTGCACCACTATACTCAACACAAACAGGTCCCTCCAAAGCGGATCTATGATTATAACAGAGCAAATTGGGAAGGTTATCGAGAAGATCTCGCCACTGTCTTTCAAAATCTCACCCCTCCAACGAACTCTAACGAATTAGATAAGGCTGTAGAAAACATCACGTCAGAAGTCAAACAAGCAGCAAGTACACATATACCACAGATAACTGTGAACAGTTTTAAACCTAAACTACCACCTAAATACCTTCATCTAGTGACTGCATCACGTCGTGCCTATCGGGAATACGTACAAACAAGGAATCCTGAATGTCTGCGAGTTCACCGTCAATGGATAAGAACTGTCCATAACTACATAAAGGCACACAAACAACGTCAGTGGATCGACACTTGCAATCACCTTGATGCTGAAAGCCATCCTAGCAAATTCTGGAAACGATTTCATATGCTTACAGGAAAACATACAAGTACTACGTATCCTCTTCTCTCATAACAACAAGCTCTTACAAATGATTACGAAAAGGCAAATGAATTTGCACAAATTCTCCAAGACACATTTACTCCTCCGCTTCCGCTTGCTCCTAATAGCAGATTAGAATCTCAAATAACAAGGAAGGTACATCCTGAAAATAGACAACTGCAACCCAGCCCTCATCATGCTATCAACGCAAATCACCCTCTTACTACTTTAATTACCACAGATGATATAACAAACGCAGTCCGAAACAAAAGAAACACTGCCCCAGGGTTTGATTCCATAACATATGTTTTGATAAAGAAAGCTCCACTAGCAATGTTGTCATTTCTCGCCTTGATATACAACTTAATCCTTCGCACTGGATATTACCCTGTCGAATGGAAAGTGTCGAAGGTACTCATGTTCCCGAAGCCTGATAAAGATCGTACAGACCCAAAATGCTATAGACCAATACAACTAACATCAACACTCAGCAAAATCCTTGAAAAAATTTTAGTCCGCCGATTACACTCTCACTTATTGTCAAATAATTTTCTCCCGATACACCAAGCCGGATTTAGGCCACACTTTAGCGTCTTGGATAACCTACTAAGACTCTCAAATCGAATCTACAACCAGTACAATACATCTAAACCCTCTTGTTTAATACTATTCGATCTTGAAAAGGCATTCGATAGAGTGTGGCACACCGGCCTCATATATAAACTGCATAAGTTTCGCCTTCCTCTCTGTTACATTCGTTTAATTTTCAACTTTCTTACCAACCGAATGGCATATGTAACAATAAATAACAATATGTCTCACCCTATCTTCTTGAACGCCGGAGTACCGCAAGGATCGGTTTTATCTCCACTGCTCTACTTACTTTATGTCGCAGATATGCCAACATTCTCTCAGGTGTCAACATACCAATACGCTGATGATACAGCTCTACTGGCTTGTGGTTCTACAATTCAAGCAATAAATCGCATTATGCAACCAGCTATTAATGTATTTCAACGATGGTGCGACACTTGGAGACTCACCATCAATAGCGCAAAAACTCAAGCCATAATATTTCTTCCTACAGGATGTCGCTCACGGATACAAAGAAATCCAAGTCTGTTAGATCTTAAGATCCGTGGCACACGCATAATACCAACCAACAGCGTCAAATACCTTGGTGTCATATTTGACACAAAACTAACATGGACACCACACCTATAGAACATCAAAAAGAAAGCCAAAAACAGACTACAGCTGATGAAGAGACTTGTCGGCACGAATTGGGGACTTCGAGCAAACATCCTCCTAAATACCTACCTGGCCTTTCTTCGGCCCGTACTTACGTATGAACACACAGCATGGCTCTCAGCAGAGGACTCGTTCTATGAACGACTACAAATCATAGAGAGACATGTCGACTGGCATACAGAATCAAACTACCAAGTCCAACTCGACTCTTATATACACGAATAAGTTTTCCACATATAACACTTCACCTAGAGGCATTGCGAAAAGAATATATAAATAACAGGATGAACAAAGAACACCCACCGCTGGTTCACACAATCCGTGAAGATGCAATACACGACTGCTACCCGTACAGATTGTATACTCCATTACAACATCTTTTAACTCTGTATACTCTGACCATCGGGCCCAGACATCCTGATTATGAACTATACACCATTCATCATCCACCACAATTACGACCACATTTATACCCTTCATATTGCAACTAATAATCAAACTACAAGAAAGGGTATTTATTTACTAAGATAAGAATGAAAGTAGGGTGTTATATAATATAGCAATGAAAATCCAAGGTCATTTCAAGACTAGGTTAGTGTACATTTCATAATCTCAAAAATAGAAAAAGTACACTTAGCCTATCTATTATTATTATTATTATATATTTAAAGTATCAGCACGTACCGAAGAGAGGGACATAACCCTCTAAACGGATGAACGAAAAAAAAAAAAAAAAAAACTGCAAAGAATATCAAGGTATAGGTAATCGTAAGTCGGTCTCTCTTGTGTCACGCATCGTGGGCCAATTACTCCAGGTGGAAGCCGTAAGTCTGGAACGGACAAACGGTACCAATTGTGCCTATACGGTGGTTAGGTGATTGCGAGGAACCTTCTTTTGGTTGAACACGTTGAGTGGAGCAGACATACGACTTACACTATTTTTTGAAACTGTTTTTCCTTATTACCTTCATCCTTCCTCTTCTTGGTTGTCTTGGGCTCTACAATTAGTTTGGAATTGATTCTTTGGATTGAGTTGCCGGTTGGTTTGAGTTTGTGCGCTTTCCCACAGGATTTTCGTTTGTTCCATTGGATCATATAACAACTCACGGTTGTGGTCTTCTGATATGCATCATGGTCTTCCTGCAACGCTGCTACGACAGCGAGAAGGGGTGAAAACCTTCACCGGAGGTACTAAACGGACGGACGGTCCAAACTCCGAGACGATGCTCGATTCACGAAGTACCAATGATCCAATGCAAACGTCCAGCTATTCCACAAAACACCGACGTCGCAATTCCTATGAAGGATTACCTCTACCTCAACGTCAACGATCTAGATCACCAATTAAACGAGATACAGGAAATACAGCTCATGCAACCCAACTAAAATCCAAACAACAGGATAATAGCTTATACAACTTCCTGCTCACCAATTATGACACCAAATTCAATACAGCAAAACATGTGTTCCAACAAACATCTAAGTATGTACCAAGGGCACAAATTGCACAAATACTGTTCACCCGTAATGGCATCATATTGAAATCACCAGATCCAGACTTTGCAAAACTAATTAGAAACAAAGCTTCTTTTGAAATTTATGGAGCCAAAGCAAACATCCAAACACTGAATGCTTCCACTCAAAAACAACCACCACCACCACATAAATCCCCACTGCTATCAGTAGTCATCAGGGGTGTAGAACCTGTCTTAACAGACGAGGAGATCTTTGAGGAACTGCAATGTGAAGGTGTACAAATCCGCAAATGTATCCGTATTCGCAATAACAACGGACCCACATACATGGTGCGGGTCCTAACAGACTTACAAAATGCTGTAGACACACTACTACACAGTGGAGCATACATATACAGACGCAGGTACAAAGTTGAACCATCCCGTTCTCAACAACCTCTTCCATTGCGGTGCGAAAAAAACAGTATAAGAAGCACACTACCGCTGCATGTCCAAACCGAGATAAATGCGGATACTGTTCAGGACCCCATTCAACCAAAGAATGTCAAAACCAAACTGCTCCACCAAAATGTGTCACATGTACGGAAAACCATCCTACATACAGCTACAAATGCAAAGCCAAGCCTGAAGCAATACCTGAACAAACCGACCTAACAGTCCCCCTGCGCACCAATGACACTGCTACGGAACCTGACAACTCACTACGACATCCTGTAACAGTGGAAGATCTAATACGTTTCTTCACACTGACTCTCCAAAATGTGCACCCATTTTTAAGAACGCACATATTAACCCAAGTAACGGCATCGGCAAAAACCATTTTCAACTTGCAACTCCATGCAACATACTCTGGTCCTCACGTGCATTTCCACATATCCCACTTGGAAACTGCGGTTTAAGGTTTTGAATATGGCAGTACGGAATATGTATAATTTTCTATTTTTAAATATCCGATCCGTTTCTAAACGAAAAGCTTTATTGCAACACCTGCTTTTGGAAGAATCTGTTCACTGCTTTGCGCTAAACGAAACCTATCTTGCTCCAAAAATGATCTGTCATATTCCACCATACAACATCTTACGCCACGATGGCCCGCCGGGCTTAAGAGTAAACGGCGGCACAGCAATTGGAGTAGATAGAAAATTACCATATCGAACAGTTACCTTCCCACCACACTTCCACTTGCCAGAACATACTGCTAGTACAATTTACTTTCCATCCCGGGTCGTTACATTTGCTACCATCTATGTAAGACCAGGGGAGACTATTCCATACCAATTCTTTCAACATATCCAAACCCTTAGCAAACATTATATCATAGCAGCGGACATCAATTATCATAGTCGAACCATGCAAGACAAAACAAACTTTTTACAATTTCTGGACCAAAACACTACAGCAGAATTCCATGTACTGCCCAGAGCCACACGTCCCATAAGTAACACCACCCCTGACGTTGTTATAACATCAACATCTCTAAGTGCCTGCTTGAACATATCTGTGCTGGATTCCATCGGCAGTGACCATGACCCAGTGAAAATTACCTTAAATCTTGGTAACCGCAATACGAGCAGTACAATACAACCTCGAAAAATCTGGTGTTACAACAAAGCAAACTGGGAGGCATATAGTGCAAAGCTACAGCAGGCATTTTCTGACCCACTTCCACCACCAAACAATTCAGAGGAACTCGATACGGCGGTGGAACATCTTACGGCACAGATTACCAGTGCAGCAACCACTAACATACCTACGACCACTCTCAATAGTTACAAACCAAAGCTACCTCCGCAATATCTTCACCTAATCACAGCATCACGACGAGCATACAGGGACTACCTCCAGACCAGAAATCCTGAATCCCTTAACTTACACCGTCAATGGCTGCGTACAGTTCAAAACTATATAAAAGCTTATAAACAACGTCGATGGATTGAAACGTGCAACCAATTGAGTGACGAAAGCCATCCCACCAAATACTGGAAACGTTTCAAGGTGCTCACTGGACAATCCAGTAGTACTCCTTATCCGATAACAATCAAGGACGCAGCTCTAAACACAGACACTGAAAAAGCTTATGCCTTCGCAAATGTCTTGCAAGACACTTTCACTCCAACACCACAACTAGCTCCAAATCTCCGCCTCCAGACCAAAATTGACAGAGTCACCAACCCCAATAACAGGCAACTGCAACCCAGTAATACGCACACTATTGATCCTACAAATGCTCTAACTGTTCCTATCACAACAGATGATATTGTCAATACTGTGCGTAGGAAGAGAAACACTGCTCCCGGATTGGACAATATCACATACGTATTGATTAAACAGGCCCCGCTTGCATTGCTGTCCTTTCTGGCCATTATCTACAATTTTATCCTCCGCACAGGACACTACCCGACAGACTGGAAGATTTCAAAGGTTCTAATGTTCCCAAAGCCAAACAAAGATAGTACCAACCCAACAAACTATCGACCTATTCAGCTCACATCAACCTTTAGCAAAATATTCGAACGCATCATTGCTCGACGCATACACATGCACTTACAAGCACACAGTTTACTTCCGTCGCACCAAGCAGGCTTTAGACCTCAACACAGTGTCCTTGATAATTTATTAAAACTAACGACTCGCATTACAAATCACTTCAACACATCCAAACCATCCTGTCTAGTACTATTCGACCTGGAGAAAGCTTTTGACAAAGTATGGCATACTGGGCTCATCTACAAGCTCCATAAATTCCACCTACCGCTTTCCTATGTCAGATTAGTACACAGCTTCCTAACAAATAGGGTCGCTTATGTCACTGTAAATGGAGCAATGTCATACCCCATTTTCCCTTACTCTGGCGTTCCACAGGGTGCTGCTTTATCACCATTACTCTACATACTATACGTTGCCGATATGCCAAAACCCCCACAAGTTTCTATCTACCAATTCGCTGACGACACCGCATTTCTCGCCTGTTGTTCAACCATCCAAGCTATAAACAAAACTCTCCAACCAGCTATAAACTCCTTCCAAAGATGGTGTGACACATGGCGTCTCACAATTAATGCTCTCAAAACACAAGCATTGGTGTTTCTGCAGACAGGCTGTCGCTCGAAGATCCAAAGGAACCCAACATTATTAAACATCAAAATACGGGGAACGCCAATTCTGCCTGCCACCACTGCAAAATACCTAGGAGTCATATTTGACTCCAAGCTAACCTGGAAACCTCAATTGCTCAACATCGTCCAAAAAGCTACAAATCGTCTGAGCTTG
Organism: Lepisma saccharinum; assembly: GCF_977018435.1. Classification (NCBI taxonomy): domain Eukaryota; kingdom Metazoa; phylum Arthropoda; class Insecta; order Zygentoma; family Lepismatidae; genus Lepisma; species Lepisma saccharinum. The sequence continues at coordinate 35,168,251 of NC_139254.1, forward strand.
CTCAAACGGCTAATTGGAACATCCTGGGGACTCAACTCCCAGGTTGTCCTACATACCTACCAGGCTTTCCTTCGACCAGCAATAATTTACGGCCACACTGCATGGATATCAGCGCCAGACTCATTCTATCACAAACTACAAGTTCTGGAAAGACATGCTCTTCGTTTGGCCTTCAGAGTAGTCCTACCAAGTCCTACACGACTACTGTACGAGCGAATAACTTTCCCGGAAATCACAACCCACATCGAAGCAATCCGTCACAAATATATAACTGGTCGAATGAACTCACACCATCCACAACTTCTCAGCACAATGTACGAAGATGCTCTACACGACTGCCTTCCCACTTACCACTGCACACCATTACAGCATCTCTTAACCATGTATACCTTCCTGATAGATCCACAGCATCCTGATTATCAGCTGTATATAATCCATCATCCTCCGGAACTACGGCACGTGATATATCCAACACATGCCGCACCATAGCAAATTATTACTTTCCTAACAAGTAATTTTCCCACTACTGAATAAATAACATCTAAGTGAACTACCCCCAGAATAAGTAAATTTGTACCACTTCAATACTGAAAACACACTTAGACCATCACCTTGCAAGGGAAAACATTTATGAAAACAATTCACTTACCAAAGAGAAGGTGTAGCCTTCTAAATGGAAAACGAGGACAAAAAAAAAAAAAAAAAAAAACTGCAAAGAAAAATTGATTACCAGTGTAAAGTTTGAGATTGATTAGTTCATGGAACTCTTCAGCCCAACTATTGCCTATTTTGGGGAAGCATAAAAAGTTTTTATAAGCTGCAAAGACAAACTGTGATATTACAAACATGGGTGTTTGTTGTTAATTAGCCCCAATTGTTTCTAGTTTTGCTGCTAATCATATGTGTGTATACAATGTACATTACAGCCATGTTTATAGAGAGATATATATATAAATTTAGCTTAAAGATACACATTATGGCTTACTTCGAGCATTGCATTCTGTAAGCTTACAGCTAGTTATGAAAAGCTTGATGTAAGCATGCCTTGGCTGACTGACAGGCCAATTCAACTTGAATTTTTGACAAAATACTTGACAACATTGCTATCATGCCAAGTGAAAGCTACCTTATAATAACAGATTGATTGAAGTGTAACAGTTTCTCCAAGATGGAAGGCATTACATGGGATGCACATCAGAAGTCAAAATACATTAAGTATTGTTTTATTACTTTGAGGTATGAGGTATTAGGAGTGTCCAGGTGAACTGATGCTTTTGATATTTCAGAATAAGGAACACTTTTCACCATCTACCAAAGACTTATTTCTCATACATCTTATTTTCATATATGTCTGTGTGTTTTCCTTTATTATCAACAATCAAATTTCCTGATTTCACTTGAATTATCCTCGTTGATAGGCAATGAAATCAGTATCAGTTATATTGCAGTTGCAGACTAAAATGTTTCTTAGTCTCTGGAAGAAAACTCTGAATTTAGTGTTGAAAATTGATCCAATATTTGTTCAGATTAGAACTAATGGAAATGTAACTGAATGGTGTGGTTCTGATTTTCCAAAGTTATATGACCACATATTGTAGTCATGTCGTCTGTTTCAACTCTAGTGCGCATGCCCCAGGAACTTGCTGCAGGCTGTTTCCATTGTCCGTGGCGCATGTTGTGCGTCTTAATCAATTGGGGCAATTTTGTCCCCAGCACTTGCACTGCGGCATGTTGCAGAAAGTTTCCATGTCAACAAATGCTTGGCACATGCAGCATCGTATGCCGCTCATCATGTTGTGTGGCAAATTTGTGGTAATGAAAACGGGGCTTTACATAGTTTTTTACCTGTCAACTACAGTGCGGGGAAGGAACAATTGATGCCACTTCCTGACTACATTTGTTACCAGTAGCTGCATTGTTCCCTCACTGAAGTACGAGAAAAATGGGTAACAAAAACAAAAATACAACATTTGATGAACTGCAGCTATTTATTTTTACCATACCTAACCAAAGGGTGAAGGTACAGGGAAATTGAAAATGTTAAGTACATGTAAGCGTACCGTGGTTGATGCAATAAATGGAATGAAAAGGAAAATGAGGTAGATTCTGTATCTCAGAAAATTCAACCAAGAGAAATAGGAGAACGAAATGAACGTAGTGTGTTTGGTACTATTATAAAGCCGAGAAATGATGAACCCCCCTCATGCAGATTTGGCTACACTTAAAACTTGCTCAACATGCCCATATGAGCTTTTTGCTCAAGTGTGGAACCCTGTCTAATCCAAGATTTTTGTAAAAATGCCCTCGGGAAGTTCCTGTGAAATGATGAGCCCCCTCAGATTGATTTGTCCACACTTACAAAAGGCACTTCTGTCAGATTGTTGTCCATAATCCTGTCAAAAATATGCCCCTCTTGATATTTTTTTGCCCACACCTAAAACTAAGCCAAGATACACCCACACCCACACCCACCCACACCCATATTTACTTCCAGGTCCACTTCCGGTCCACTTCCGGTTCACTTCCGGTCCACTTCCGGTCCACTTCCGGTTTGCCTACTTCCGGTCCACTTGTGGCCTATTTCTGGTTTATTTATATTGCATCATGTTTTGCAACAAATTATTACCCAATAAATTATTACACATGTGTTGTTTTCTGATTGGTTGGTTATGACATAATGTGATGATGTGTTATATTCTGATTGGCTTATTGTTCCAGATGTTTTCAATGCGGTCCGTGCTTAGGGTATATAAAGAGATTTTGCATTGCATATCAGCCAGTATTGTGAGAGTTGTTGAAGAGTAAGGGTGTGTTGTTACAGTGCTGCTCATATTTTTTAAACACAAAAATATTGCAGATTTGTATAAATTGAATTACAAATCTATTTGATTTAATATATAGAATTGTTGACAACCTGTCATAGGTTTATTAAGTATAGAGTTTTGATTTGAACCCCAAGAAATTTTATATAAATACCAAAGCCAAAAATATTCACACACATACACACACACACACAATAAGTATACAAATCACACTGCTGAACACAACTGATATTTTTTATTAAGCATAGAATTTTGATTTGGACCCCAGAAAATCTTATATAATAAACAACAACAAAAATGCCAAATCAAAAATATTGTAATCAATGCAAAAAGAATATAACCAGCCCCAATTGGGCCAGGCACCAAAAGAATTGTAACCCAGACAAATGCAGAACTCCCACAAAAATATGCCCTAAATGCCATAGAAAATATAATCTGGAATATTTCACATATAAACATAAAGGTACTTGTTTTGCACAGTCATCAACATTGCCCCCTCAACCATCTACATCTGGTCTGAAAAGGAAGCATGAAACACCTGTTAATGCTGGACCGGCAAAGCAGCCACGCTATGAACCCATCCATAGCAGTTTTAATGGCCAATTAAGGGATCACTGTTTTGTATCAGAGCCAAGATGTGGTATTAAGAATTTTTTGAACAGTTTAAATCCTGATGTGCAGGTAATTCTAAATGCACAAAATGGGTCTTATAAGCTGTCCCTCAAATTGTTTGCACAATATAAGAAGCCAAATGGCACAAAATTTACACAGCCCCACATAACAGAAACTGTACCTGTATATTCAAATGCAAATTCAGACAAAATAATAAGCAGTTTAATAGATCAATTGAATATTAAACACTCTGAATTTGCAGCAAAAGAGTCTGGATGGAGCCTATGCGGATCTTCACACAAGTTATATGTTAATATTTCTGAATTCAACCCATTACAAGGATCTACATATCTGCCATTACCTGCCAATATCAAAAACAAAACAGCCGTGGTTAATATAGAAAATACCGACCAGAAATGCTTTTTGTGGTGTATTTTAGCTGCTTTGTATCCAGTTTCAAGGAATCCTCAGAGAATAAGTTATTATAAACAGCATGAACATATTTTTAATGAAGCAATGGAGGGTTTAGAATATCCAATGTCTGTTCAGAATATTGATAAATTTGAAAAAAAAGGCCAGGCACATCAATGGCAAACAATTATCTATTAATGTATTTACTTGTTCTACTGGCCGTGACAATTGCTTGATAGATCCTCTCAGAATCAGTACACTTGATGATGAATCTGCTGTTCCGATTGATCTGCTCTTAATTGAAAAGGATGGCACAAATCATTACACTCTGATTCATAATCTTGAAGCTTTAGTCAGAACACAACTAGACAAAACTCATAGAATATTCAAGTTGTGCAGAAGATGTTTGTCTGTATTTGATGGTAGAAAAATGGTGAATGGGGTTCGTGAAAAAAATGCAGAAATTGCTAAAAACAAGTTAATTGAGCATCTGAAATACTGTGGGAATCATAAACTTGTTCATATGGTAATGCCCAATCCAAGTGAAAATGCCAAATTCAAAACATTTGAAGCCTTGTTGGAACACCCAGCATATATAGTCTGTGATTTTGAATCAAATCTCAAACCTCTTGCATTCTGTAGCCCAGATCCTGATGAACCTTCAATTACACCATACCAGTTACATGAACCTTCCAGTTTTTATTATGTGGTTGTACAGGATGGTGTTGTTTGTAAAGAATATTTATACATGGGACCAGATGCCATCAAAGAATTTGCACTTAGAATAAAAAATGAGTGCCATGACATAGCATCTAATATTTTATTAAAATCAAAGCCCATGTTGCCTTTAACAGAGGAACAGATTGAAGATTTCAACAATGCAGAAAAATGCCCGTATGTGATTCTGAATTTTCAGATGCAAATATCAAGGTGAAACACCATTCTCATACTGATGGTAAATTCTTAATGGCCCTGTGTAATAGCTGCAATATTCAGATCCAGAGACCAAAATTTGTCCCTATATTTTGCCATGGTGCATCCAATTATGATTTTCATCATTTGATCAGGTACGAGGGGTTTGACAAGCAGAATTTAAATATTTTAGCTGAAAATAATGAGAAATATATTGCCATTAACAAAATAATTAAAGTTAATGGTGTTTCTATTCACTTAAGATTTCTTGATTCATACAGAATTTTATCGGCTAGCCTGGCTACACTGGCCACTCAATTATCTGATGATCAATTCAAAATCACATGTGCTTTGTTTCCAAATCAGGACCTGAAATTAATTAGGCGGAAGGGTGTATATCCATATGATTATGTTACAGATTTTTCTAAATTTGATGAGTGTTCTCTGCCACCACAACAAGAGTTTTACAGCAAAATCAGAACATCTGGAATCACTGATGATGATTATCACCATGCCCAATTGATGTGGAACAATTTAAAATGCAAGACATTTGGTGATTATCACAAGGCATATTTAAAACTTGATGTGACCCTCTTAGCTGATATATTGCAGGCATTTAGAAAATCTTCCATGCAAAATTATAAGCTGGATCCAATGTATTTTTACAGTGCTCCGGGCCTAGCATGGTCTGCAATGTTTTTAAACACTAAAATGCAATTGGATCTGATCCAAGATCAAGATATGTATCTGTTTATGGAGCAATGTATAAGAGGAGGCATGGTGCAATGTTCTTAGAGATATGCCAGAGCAAATAACAAATATATTCCTGATTATGATCCAGCACTGCCATCAAATTATATACTGTATGTAGATGCAAACAGCCTCTATGGTTATGCTATGATGGATAAACTGCCATATGCAGGGCTTGAGTGGGTTGAAGATTTTAATATTGAAGATCTTCAGGACTTTGATGACAGTCACTATGGCCTGTTCTTAGAGGTTGATCTGACAATTCCTGATAATTTACACAACATATTTTCTGATCTGCCCCAATTCCCGAGGTTAAGTGTTCACCTGGCTCTAAACAGAAGAAATTGATGATGACTCTAGAGCCAAAACAGGATTATGTCATATATTACAAAAACCTCCAGTTCCTGATGAATCATGGTGTTCAAGTGACCAAAATTGGAAAAGTTTTGAGGTTCAGGCACTCAAGATGGTTGAAGCCATATATTGATACAAACACAGAGCTTCGAACATCTGCAATGAGCCAATTTGATAAGACCTTGTTTAAATTGATGGTCAATTCAGTGTATGGCAAAACAATAGAAAATGTCAGAAAATATACTGATGTTAAAATAATTACTAACCCCAGCCGGAGCAAAAAATTGATTGCAAAGCCTAATTTCAATTATAGAAGAATTTATGATGAAAATATGGCACTTTTCAACATGAAAAAAACAAATATTAAATTTGATAAGCCTATTTATGTAGGGGCTGTGATATTGGAATTGGCCAAATTACACATGTTAAAATTGTATTATGATGTGTTGAAACCTTTTTATGGTGATTGTGTAAAATTGATGTACATGGATACAGATAGTTTTGTTCTTGATATTCAAACAGAAGATGTTTATCAAGATATAGCACAGCCTGAATTGTTTAAATATTTTGATACCAGTGAACATACAAAAATTAAACACCACAACAAAAAGGTGCCTGGCAAGTTAAAAGATGAGACACTTGGTGATGTTATTGTGGCATTTGCTGGGTTAAGGGCCAAGATGTACAGTTTTGAAACATGTAGTGGTGTTGTTGCCAAAAAGGCCAAGGGCATTGGCAAAGTAACTGTTGAAAAAGAGCTCCAATTTGAAGATTACAAAAATTGCCTCAAATCATGTAGCACAATCAGAACATCAGAATCCAGAATTCAGAGTGTGGATCACTTATTGACTAGCAATATTGTAAGAAAAGTGGCTCTGGACCCACATGATGATAAGAGATGCATTTTATCATGTGGCATACATACTCTACCATGGGGGCATTGTGATTTGAAAAATGGCAATCAATGCCCAATTACAGAGCATGATTTGAAATAAATAAACATGCCTATGAACTTATTTGGGTTCAAAAAACAGGCTATTCTGGACCTGCCAACAGCACAACCCTCTTCTGATATAATATCTAAACTAAGTGCTTTGTTAATTATTCATCTGAACAGCATACTTACAGATGTTGATGATGAAACAGGTAAAATATTGTACATATTTAACAATAATTTAAATCATTACCAATTACCTGTAGGTGGTCAATTGCAATTTATTACAACCCCCGAGGGTGATGTCAAGATTTCAGTGGGGAGAAATATTTATAGAATTAAGCACTCAAACATGATTTCTGGCACTGTATATACTGTTTCTGCTGGTGACTGCTTATATATTGAGGTCCCTGGATCATATGACAAGCTTATACCTTTTTTTATATAATTAAGAATCAGATATTCAATAATAAATAACCACTAAAACAAAAATGCCTAATGATATATTTGGCCATACAAGGCATGAAGATCACAGTGATGAGATTCTGATGCTTGATGTCAGAGTCAAGAAATTAAGAAGTGATTTACAAGCTTTACAAACCACACTCAATGCCAGTCTTCAAATAGAAATTACAAATTTACAATCACAATGCATGGACCCTCTTCTTAAAATTGATTCTGAACTCAAAGTCCTGCTTCAGAAATATACTGACCTGGCAACATTGGATAATTTTCAAAGTTTAGAAGAAGCTGTAGCAGCTCTTCAAGCCAAATTTAAGACCCAGGCCACCAACTCTGAGCAATTGAAACAGCAATTGGAAGAGCAGATAAATAATGTCCAGACACAGCTCCAAACAATTGTCAAAAGCATAAAATCACAAGAAGATTTTGATCTAGTGATTTCCACTCTAAAGGAACAGATTCAATCACTCCAGATACCTAATCTGGACCCCTTGAACAATGCCATAGCCGAGGTTAAAGAAAAAATTGAGACACTTGAAAATTTTATGAACAACTTGCCATCTTCTGATGCTTTGAGTGCAATAACTTGGAGTGTTGCCAATATTAAGCTGCAACTTGAAACATATGAAGATTTTGTAAAAATTCAAAGTACCATAACCCATCTTGAGGGTACAATAGCAGCAGTGCAAAGTGATTTGACAAATGTACAAGAATCCCGCCTGCCCGGTATTGTAGACACACTTGTCAGTGTCCAGGAACAGATCTCAAAGCTTGAAAACCTCAACACTGAATCTGAACTATCTCATTTTCATCACTTGATCGATGATATCCAAACAAAACTTGAAATTTTACAACAATGAACACCCACTCAGGCAGATATAGCCCTGCTCCAAGATGCTATGCGTGGTGTGGCTGTTGCTTCTGAATTAAATGATGTGAAATTGGCACTTGAATCTTTGCAGAATACTGTATCAAATCTGCCTACATCACAGGAACTTAAAAATATTAAGAGAGCTGTGAATCGCATATTGAAATCAGAAGATATCAAGAATATCCAGACAGAGATCAAACAACTTACTCAGACAGTGGCCACTCTACCAACCAATCAACATATTAATGAACTGCATGCCCTGTTTGAGGATATCAGAAGACAGGTCTATGATCTTACTGCTCAAAATTCAAAATTGGCAGTTATTGAAAATTTGCAACAAATTGTAGCTAATATCAAGCAACAGCTAGGGACCATGGAATCCAATCAAGCAAATGCTCTGTCTGTTTTTGCCACCCAGCTTCAAGAGATTGTGCAACAATACAAGAAACTTATTGTGGACATAAAAATCAAGCCAGGCCATGATGATGTTGTTAGGACCATCAATGAGCACCTTGAATCTGTAACAAGCAGATTGCTTACAGCAGAAAAAGAAATAACAGGCATAATTGAGAATCCAAAACATACAGTAATTCTTGAATTGTACAGCATCCCCAACAAAGAATATGATTCACCATTTACACCAGGTGGCAAAATATATATGCTGTCCCCTGCGCAATTTTATTACCAGTTTTTTGTTGGGGGCACATTGAGACCAATCAAGATCAAATATTGGCTTCAACCACAGGCACACCACTACCCCACCTTATCAATAACAAATGCTGACAACAAACCAAAAATCACCAGTGTAGAGTTAGAGGATTTTACAGATCCCAATACATTAGAAACATCATATGCTGAAGATGATGGCTCTCTGGAATTTCATATACAAATAGGAGACAAATTATATTTAGAAAATCCTGCAGTATCAGCTGCTGAACACCCCATAGTTGCAATATTCTTGTTTTCATATTATGTCTAGACAAATTATTGTTGATGAATTACACAGACAAGCCAGACATAATTATAAGAGACTGCCAGTAGTCACAAAAGGCATAGATGATTTATGGCAAGGGGACTTGATTGAGATGGCAAGTGGACAGTTGAAAAATTTAGACAAAATCAACAAGGGCTACAAGTATCTACTTACTGTCATAGATACATTTTCAAAATTTGCCTGGGCTGTGCCACTCAAATCCAAGACTGGAAAATGTGTTACAGAAGCCTTCAGGACAATCATCAATCAGAGTGGAAGATCACCGCGCTATTTGCAAACAGATAATGGCAAAGAATTTTATAATTCTGTGTTCCAACAATTTATTAAAAGCCAGTCAATAAAACATTACTCGAGTTACAGTGATCTCAAAGCCTCAATTGTAGAGAGATTCAACAAAACCCTAAAAAACATTATGTATAAACAATTTTCACTTCAAGGTAATTATAAATGGATTAATATTCTTCCAGAACTTCTACATAAATATAACAACTCGGTCCATTCCACAATCAACATGAAACCCTCTGAAGTAACTTCATCTGATGAGCAAAAATTGATCAGGACTGTTTATTATCCTAGATACCAGCCAACAACAAGAAAGGCCAAATACAAGGTGGGTGATCAAGTAAGAATCAGCAAATATAAGCACTTATTCAAAAGAGGCTTTACAAGAAACTGGAGCACTGAATTATTTACAGTGGTTCAAATTAAACCTGGGACCCTTAACACATATATAATAAAAGATCACCGAGGAGAAATTCTCAAAGGCAGATTCTATGAAGAAGAACTCAGCAAAACTAAACAGCCTGACACATATCTCATAGAAAAAATTATCCGCAGAAAAGGCAACAAGTTATTTGTCAAATGGCTAGGTCATCCGGAAAACAGCTGGATCGATGCAGACAAAGTGATAATATGAGCACCTGGGATGTTATAAAAAGGCTGCCAGAACCTGAACAGCAGATTACGAGAAATGGCAAGTTGCTGCCTGAAAATATTAGATGTCTTATTGTTGGGCCATCAGCTTGTGGTAAAACTACACTAATGATTGATAATTTTTTATTGGCACCCAACTGGTTAGACTGGAAAAACAGGCACTTGTATGTCTTTTCTAAGAGCTTGGAACAATTAAAATATCAGCAGCTGATGAAGCTATATGATGGATTGGATATAGCTACTTTTGAACCAGATGTTAAGCCACTCCATGAATGTCTCGATAATTCTGTTGTTGTGTTTGATGACATTATACTGGATAATCAAAACAAGGTTAGAAATTTCTTTACACAGGGCCGACACAAAAACATTGATTGCTTCTACCTTGCACAGACTTTTTCAAAAATACCCAAGCAGCTGATCCGAGACAACAGCAATTTTATATGTGTGTTTCATCAAGATCATACCAACCTCAAACACATACATGATGAATATGTAGGTGGGGACTTGAGCTACAATGATTTTTCCAAGTTTTGCAGTAGGTGCTGGAACCAGGACAGTTATGGATTTGTCACAATTGATATGACAAGAAAACCCAATAGTGGCAAATACAGAAATAAAATCAACAATTTTCTAGACATTGAAACATATATAAATAACCATGAAAAGGCCAATCATTGATGATCTTAAATTAAGAGATTATCTTGTAAAAAGATTTAAGGGATGGAAATCACAGAACCGAGGAATTTATGAACAACACAAACAAACAGAACAGCCTATCATTGATGCTATTAGTGAATTAGGTAAAAATATCAAAACTGTTACAGAGCAAAATCAAAATTTGATCACAGAGCTTGTACCTGTAGCTGCAAGGAACATATTAGATTATCCAATCACCCCACTTTCCAGTATTCATACACCTAGTCCTGTTGCTCCTCGAAGAATTGAAGCTACTCTGGATCCTATTGAATTGGGCCTTCTTGCTCAAAAATATTTAAGCACACCTAAAGACAACAAAGATGAGGTCTTTGGCTTGTATGCTGACACAGAGCGTGATGGTAGCATCATACATAGAATTGGCAATTTCAGAGTAACATTTATGGGAGATGATATAATTGTATATTCAGAATCTCATCTTGGACAAAGAGGTGGTTTTGTTAAATATCCCGGCACACCTGGATTGTGGGAACTGATGACTAGGAAAAGGCCTGGCAGCTATACAGATCAAGATTATGAACATTACAAAGAAATATTAATAAAATCAGATGCTCTATACCAGAACAATGATCCCACACAAAAAAGAGTCAAGTCTAGCAGTGGAGCAAAATATAACAACTTAATCAAGCCCATATGGTCACAGATCAAGACTGGCAGTGGAATCAAACAATACAACACCCTGCCTAAAGAATTTGTGTGGGTTGATGATGTCAGGAAACTTGTAGATAGGTTATTGGTGATAGCTGGGGAGGAAAATGCTGGCAACCACAATTTTTACAATGAAAAGGTTGGAATTATGGACATGATAAGCACAAAATTGTCTAATTTTATAGTGAATGACACTAAGGGGATTGGATATCTTATAAAAATTATTAATACTCTACCACCTAAATTTTGGAATATTTCTGAGGGCCGGAGGTTGGTTAATGACATTATAAACAAGCTGCCATTTGAACTACATATTCCAGGCTATCAGTATTGTGGTCCCGGTACAAAATTGGACCATAGATTAAACAGAGGTGATCCTGGTGTTAATCCCCTAGATGCTGCTTGTAGAGACCATGACATAGCATACAACACACATTCTGATCTTGACAAGAGACATGTTGCAGACAAGAAATTAGAAGAGGCTGCATTTGGTAGATTTGTAAGCAAAGATGCTTCTTTGAGTGAAAAAATAGCAGCATTGGGGACCACCATAGCTATGAACACCAAACAAAAACTGGGGTGGGGTCTGTGAATATGTATATAATAAACCTACAATGAAGGCCAAGGGTGTTATGTATCAAATACCTTATGCAGGTCTTAAATCTCTTAAAACTATTGATAGTCTTTTAACCAAAAAGCAGCGCAAGAAAAAAAGCTCTTGTATTGCCAAGGGCCATGGTATGAAATTGTTGCTTAGTACCCCCCAATTAAAAAAATTACAACAATCCAGGAAAAAATCACATGTGGGGGGTTTTATATTTACTATCCCGGCCATCTTAGCAGCACTTGGGGCTGTTGGGAGCTTGGCTGGGGGATCAGCTGCCATAGCAAAAACAGTAATAGATGCCAAGAAAAATAGGGCAGAATTAGATTAATTGAAGCGCCATAACCTGGCTATGGAGAAACAAGGCAAAGGTGTTAAGAGAGCTATTAATAAGTTTAAAAAAAACAAGAGCCGCTTACAAACCAAGATATTGAAGCTTTAATCAAGCCACTGGGCATCAAACATTTTAGAGGTGTGTACATGTCTGATTCTTTACCAGAACAACCACTCAACAAAGTGTGTGGCATTGTTAATTTGGATAAGTACAAAAATCAGGGCAGTCACTGGATTTGTTATCTTAAATATTTAAACAATGAGGTATTTGTGTTTGATTCATTTGGAGGTGTTCCACCTGAAAATTTAGTAAAATATCTAAAATCAACTAATCTTTATTACAATAATGCCCGTGTTCAAAACTTCAAAGATGTTAATTGTGGACATTTGTGTTTATCTGTTCTCAGATATATGTCTCAAATAAATAAACCATCAATTGAAAATTTTCAAAAAGCCTTGTGGTATCTGAAACATCATGGGGGTATTCCATCTCACCAGCCAAAATTCAATATTGAAACTCAAATTACATGAAGATATAGTGTATCCCAAAACAATAGCTCTCAGAGCATTTTATGGCATGTACTTGATCCCTAATATTACACACCACAACAACAAAATTGCAGTAGGGGATCAAAAAATTGTCATCACTCCAGGGTAATATAATCTGTCCACTCTAAATGCTCAATTACCCAGAGGTATAGTATTAACTCAAAATTCTGTCACTCACAGAGTAGAGATTGTATCTGCTACAGAAACAGTGGATCTGGGTACTATAGGAGAGCTGTTAGGCTTTGAGAACAACACAAAACTTGAACCGGCCATCAAACACACTGCTATTAATATACCTAAATTCTTAGCCATAGAGACTCTGAATATTCACTGTAATGTGGCCGAGGGTATGATCACCAAATCAAATGGCATAGGCACTCACAAACAAACTGGCATCATTGCAACATTTAAACCTAATTCTGAATTTATGGAGCCCATCATCTACACTCCATCCCCAACATTATATTTTCCTGTGTGCCATAATAGAATAGATAATATTGAGTTGATGGTCACTAATGAAAAAGAAGAATTAGTTGATTTTGCTGGAGCCACAACAACTGCAATCATAGAGATTAATATTTAAATAAAAATACATACAAAAAAAAATGGAAAACATTGAGAGTTATGAGCTACAATCATTCCCCCCAAACAGGAGGACATTTGCAAATTTAAATCAACCCAACACAGAAATTGAGGTTGATCTTGATGTAGGGGATGGCTTTATACACCCCCACAGAGCAGATCTATACATCAAATTTGATGTTGTAAAGCTCGATGGAACAGATTATCCGGCAAATTCAAATATAAGATTGGTAGATAATTTTGTGCCGCATCTGTTCTCTGAAATTGAGATCAGAAAGCATGGTGTTGTTATAAACAGAGTGGATTATCCTGGCATTACCTCCACAGCTTTGGCCACACTAAAATTATCCAAAACCGAGGCATCATACTACAAAATAGGTGGATTTGAGGCTGGTGATAAAATTATATCTAAGAGCCACACAGTGCTGTTCCCTATGCGCCTGTTGCCAGGATTCTTCTCAGATTACAAAGATATTATGTGGAAGGGTGGTTTAAGTATCACATTTAGAAGAGCTGCCAATGATAATAATGCTTTGATGAGGTACAGCACATTAAACTCTACAGGGGAAGCTCTGCCCAATACCCTACCTGATGAAGGCAAATGCATTATTCAGACTATGGAGCTAAGAATCCCAGTTGTTGAATATGAAGCCAGTTATGCTCTTAAATACAAAGCAGATATAATAAAAAATCCACAGGTTCCTTTACAATTTTATACATATCAATGTGTACAGAAGCCTGCAACTGGTACTTATTATGAGTTTGATGCTACAAATTCATTCTCCAGTATACAATACGACATGCCAGATTTTGTAGTAGTTCTGTTTCAGACTGGAAGACACAATAATCAGGAAAAAAATTCAAGTAGATTTGATAACTGCAACATCAAGAACATATATCTTAAAAATGGCAGAAATGAGGTATTTCCTAGAAAAAGGTAAAAAAAAAAAAAGGTAAAGTGTTCCCCTGTGCATAGCACCACGCCATGAAGGCGTATAGGGGGTGTGGGGGTAACGCCCCACACTTTCTTGATCCGGTCGTGAGTGGGGGTGATGTGATCAGCATCACGCCCCTGACCGCCTTTACCCCCCAGGGTTTCCCCCAGGTACCCATGTTATTCGACGCTGGGTGGGCGCCGGGGCCGCTTCAACCGTTAGAAAAGTTCCCGGATTTGAACCGGCCGGGGATCGAACCCGGGACCTTTAGCATGGTAGTCAGACGCGTTACCGACTGAGCCACCGCGGCCCCTAGAGAAAATTATAATTTAGACATTTCCAAGGATGATTTCCTTAAATTATATGAAGCATTTACAGCATACAAAAGGGTCACTACTGGCAATATTGACATGTATTACACACCAGATGAATTCAAAGCACAGAGACCCATGTTTGTAATCAACACTTCAAAAAGAAAACAAGTTGTGGTTAATGACAGGACAAACATTAAAATTATCTGTGAATTCCACGAAACACTCCCCGATGACACCATATGTAGTGTTATTCTCATAGGTGAAAAATCATATGTTTATGATGTAAGAAATGAGAGAGTCACAGAGCAATTCTAGAAAAATTATATTATCTTAATACTAGATATACAAGTTGAGCCTGGTGCCCAATTGAACTTAAACCGGAAGTAAATATGTGTGTGTGTGTGGGGGGGGGTGTGTGGGTGTGTGTGTGTTAATACGTTTGGCGTATTTTTAGGTGTGGGCAAAAAAAAATATCAAGAAGGGCATATTTTTGACAGGATTATGGACAACAATCTCACAGAAGTGCCTTTTATAAGTGTAGGCAAATCAATCTGAGGGGGCTCATCATTTCACAGGAACTTCCCGAGGGCATTTTTACAAAAATCTTGGATTAGACAGGGTTCCACACTTGAGCAAAAAGCTCATATGGGCATGTTGAGCAAGTTTTAAGTGTAGCCAAATCTGCATGAGGGGGGTTCATCATTTCTCGGCTTTATAATAGTACCAAACACACTACTGTTTCAGTATAAAAAATCAAGACCCTTTCCTCATCCCCACCCCCTTTCCAAACCAAGGAAAGCAGCTGTGCAACTTGGAGTAGGCATTGGGACTGTTGTACGGTTCAGTAGCGTTTTGTCCGAGTTGCAGTTCATCCGAAAGCGAAATTCGTAGAAAAATGCTACAGTTTGTTTAATGAGTTGCGTTACGTCCGACCTTGGCTGATGATGAGTCACAGATTGACTAACCGGTGGCAGCGATGGAATTGCTGACTAGGATACCTCAGTTTACAACTTTTAAAACTACATTGCATAGACAGCGGAGTGTAGCGCAGGGAGGGCATACTCAGCCAAATTGTCGAGAGAGACGTCCCGGGTTCGATACCTGGTGGAGGCACAAGTGGTTCAAATCCCACTTTAAACTGTAGGTCCAGTCCCGATTAGCCTTAATGTGCATAAAGTGGACTTAAAACAACAAATCAAATCAAATCGTCGAGAGGAAGTGAACTTGGATCTAGAAATTTTAGTCATGGCAGATGGCAACGCTTTCTTACTATCTGACAACTATGAAGGTGAGATTTTCAAGTTCCACAGGGAAAGAAATATTAAAACAACAAAAAAATATTTTCTTGGATGGAGCATTTAAGAGTGTTAGCAAGGGTTTGCTTCAATAAACACTATTAGGATGGTAGCCCTCGGATGAAACGCTACTCGGTCAGGTAACCGTAAGTTGCCTGTTCCTGGAATTCGGACGCGAAACGCTACGCCACGTGCTGTACACCCGAAATAGTAAGCTGGCGGCTCAGAAAGCGAAGATTGAGTATGAGCGACAAAATGGTGAAACTGATGAAGGGACACTCACAAAGAACACTCATGCACAGGTCGGGATTTGAAACTGGGACCCCTGGCATCATAGCGCTCTGTGATAACCACTCTGCCACGTAATATTTTTTTATTTACTCATTTTTAGCTATTTCCTTTTAAACTAACTAACTAACTCTCTAGCCTTCTTAAACCCGAAGGTTCATGGCTGCAGCAACAACAGGCCTTCCATCTGTCCCTATCTTGAGCAAGATCTATATACTCTTTTCCATCCCTAGCGATTTCCTTTAGGTCCATCTCAACGTTGTCCCTCCATCTTCGTCTTGGCCTTCCTGCATGTCTCTTACCATCAGGTTTCCCAACAAGAATCCTGTAAACTCCTCTTTCCTCTCCCATTCGTGCCACATGGCCTGCCCACCTAAGTCTTCTTCATTTAATTATTCTAATAACATCTGGACATGAATACAAATTATGTAGTTCTAAATTATATAACCTTCTCCACTCATCTGTCTCCTCATCCCTTTTAGGTCCATATATTTTCCTAAGAATCTTATTTTCAAATACTCTCAATTTATGTTCCTCTTCCAATGTAAGGGACCAAGTTTCAAACCCATATAATACTACAGGCAAAATTACTGTTTTGTATATTTAAAGTTTTAGTTTCTGATTTAACGAGAAGACAAAAGTTTATGAGGAGAGAAGTAACATGCATTTCCTGAATTATGCCTACTTTTTATTTCCTCTTTAATATAATTTTCGTTTGTTAATATTACTCCTAAGTATTTGAATTTGGAAACTGGTTCAAACGAGTTGTTATCAATAATTAGATTTTGATTATTACCTAACACTTGGTTTCGGTCTGTAAGTATATATTTAGTTTTCTCTTTGTTAACTTCCAAACCTATCTCTTTAGCAGTTTTGAAAAATATTTTAGCATTATTCTTAATTGTATTTATATCATCCCCTAATAAGTCTTCATCATCTCTATATGCTAACAACTGAGTCACACCATTTAATTTTTGTCCTTCGTTAGTTTCTTTTACCTTCCTAACAGCATATTCTAAGGCAAAATTAAAGAGCAAAGGAGATAATGCATGTCCTGGTTTTAACCCATCATGAATTGTACATTTGTCAGACACATTAATACCCACACGATTTTTACTTTCTGTTTCACTGGTGCATACTTTTATCATACTAAAAAGCTTCTTAGGTATTCCAAACTCTACTAATATATTATATAATTTATCTCTTTTGAGCGAATCATATGCTGTTTTGATATCAATGAATAGCTGATGGACATTTTGATTATATTCCCACTTTTTTTCAAGTTGACTTCCTTTTACCTATGCTAAAAAAAGAAATTAAAAAAATGAATATTAGTCTTTTTTCCAACATGTCCGTTGAGAATGTAAATGATCTGTCCATTTTTCATTTTGTCAGGAAACCTTTAAAGTTTGACATTATAGTTATTGGACCTTTGTCGCCATTGCACTGAAAGTTTACATCATTGCAAAAGGCTGATATATCTATCTACCAGATAGAACACTGGAATTGAATGAGATTAGGTAGTTGTTCTGTAATGGAGATAACAAAATTCCATTATAACTTTGTCATTCGGTAGCAAAGTAAAATAATCGATTACTTTGATTTCACTATTATTCAAAATGTATCTATCTATTAAAAGCAAAAGTAAGAACCGAAGTCCACCATGCCAGCAACACTACTACTTCTAAGCAGCTCCCACAAGTGACTGAGGTTAGAATGTAAGTTTATCTTGTTTTAAGTTCACTTGTATGCACAGATAGGCTAATTGGGAGTGGACCTACAATTTAAAGTGGGATTCGAACCACTGTGCCTCCACCAGGAATCGAACCCAGCTAGAATGCAAGTGGTTTCTCATACTCAGATGGCAATTGTAGTTGGTTGAGGGAAATTGTAGGCTGCAACTGTTTCATCTCTTATCATGTGATGTCTACATACAAGCAATTTTGGTATATTTAGTGTGTTTTTCGTTCATCTACGCAATATGGCAGCAGCCACGAGAATGCAAACTCAAGACAGGCACACAAATTTGGAAGTAGTAAATACTGTATAGATGAATGAACAGGGCAAAATTTAAATTAACACACAGGTATTGCTTTCGAATATCTTTGCATGCTGTGGAGCAAATTGTGGTTTTGCATTAAAGGGAAGACATGCAAATACCACTACTCACTCGTGCATGCAGTGATCGAAGTGGTAGTTTGTAGCTAGGGTGGAACGAGCCTTGGAAATCGGTCGGGAAGTTGTTTGTTATTGTTTCACATAATTTGTAGGTAGTCACACTTGGTCTGAGAAACAAGAAAAGTCACACATACAAGAACCTTGCTTGCAGGCCACGGATAATAATCTTCAAGAGTAAAAAAGTGTAGCTTTCCTGGCGAAGTGTTCTCGGCTTGCGAGCCAGCTTAAATCGGCATTAGCGTCCAATGTTTCGAGCACATACATTGCTCCCATCATAAGGTAGAGAGCATCCGGATTAGAGCAATGTATGCCCTCCAAACGTTGGACACTAATGCCGATATAACCTGGCTCGCAAGCCGAGAACACTGTTCGAATTTCCACAGACATATAATAAAAATGTATCATATCCAAATGACACATCTGGCGTAATACCTAACATGCCAAATTTTGGAAAATAGGAGCTGATAGCGTGTGTGAGAACCAGAGGGACTTAACTCCAATTTATCAAATTTGTAGGAGAGAAAATAATGTATTCTTAGGAATATGACTCTTGAACATGACTCCGCCTTACAGATAAGAATTAGAAGTGGAAAAATGTCGATTTACTACAAATACTCTTCAGAGGATTTTTTTTAACAAAACTGAAAACAGCATTTTTGTAGTTACGTTCCTCTGATTCCCGTAGGATGATAGGTGAAATACATTTAATGAGTGATGTTTGAAAGAAGTTGTGTTAAGATGTCAAACATGTAGCCCACAGCCATGCTGTATGAAGAAAGCATAGAGGATAAGCTCCAATCACACTTAATCTAGGCTCACAACAAAAATATCAGCTGAGTGACCTTGCGTAATGAAAGGCAAAGAAAGCAGTTAATCATTGGAAGAAACAATGAGTTTCATGTTTAAGATCATTCTATCATATGTATACTTAATGCAGTATAAAAATAAAAAATGGTCCAAAATGCTTCAAAGTAATTGAAAATATGAGGCGTTGCGGATACGAAGGCCGAACTCAACAAAGTGCATTGTGAGGGAAATGCGTTTCAAGTTTGCCAGACACAGTGCGAACTTCATAAAAAACTTACGCATTTCCCTCACAACGTACATTTGTTGAGTTCGGCCTTCGTATCCGCAATGCCTCATATCGTCTCTAGGAAAAACCATTTAAACTAAAAACCTCGATTTTCATACTAAATAGAAGGCATTTTCACCACATACTTGAAATTAGTTTGAGAAAATCTAAAATAAGAGGAATTCCTATCCCTGTTCTCGTGTTGATATTTCCTGGCAAATAAGAGGCTGTCGTGGTCTATTGCCGCACTATACATTGAAGAAACAATGCTTTTTACTCTGAAGTCGATACCAAAGGTTCATGGACGTCTGCAGGATTTTTCCAGGGAGGGGTAAGCAAGGTAGTTTTTTTCAGGGGGGCAAAGAAGGTGCTTGTTCCCCCATAACAGTGTTGTCTCCTCAAAAACCCTTGCTTTAATTTGAAGTTATCATGTTCGTGCATTAATTAACATATATTATTGTAGCTGAAATGAAATTGCACGATATATATAATTTTTGGTTGACTTTCATTTTCCAAGTGGGTCGTGCCCTTGCCTCTCTTTCGGACATTCATGCAAAGGTTCAATTTTTATTTTGCGTCTACCACTTTTGGTTAATCGCGATGATAAAGGATGTGATAGGTGATGGAAGTGGTGTAAAGACAATGACCCATCCATATTTTCTAATCTGACATTAGACTTCACAGTGTATTACGCTAATCAATTTGCCACGGGATCGGCTTCTTCGTGTTTGTGTGCCCATCAAATGATTGATTAGTTATTCAAACTATATAGGTGACAAAGCTATATAAAGTAATGAAACAGAAAAAAATCCACTTGACGTCTTGTAGTACTATCATCAACCTACAATTTCATGCTCTCAAATCCACATAGAAAACTTCTTGTGGCATTAGTTTTATGCAATGACCTTGGGGAATAAATATCGCCCATTTCCTGGTTCATGCAGGTACCTTATCGAAGCTGCTCTTGAGCACGCAGGGTTTCTAACCTACTTTGCCGTAATTCAGTTGTTGTATCTTGTTTAATATGCTGTATTGTACAGTCAACCGCAGATTAAATAGGAGGAAAAAGATTTTTCTGACGGAAAATAAGTTGGCAATGCTGCGAACACAGTGGCCGCGGTGGCTCAGTCGGTAACGCGTCTGACTACCATGCTAAAGGTCCCGGGTTCGATCGCCGGCCGGTTCAAATCCGGGAACTTTTCTAACGATGGAAGCGGCCCCGACGCCCACCCAGTGTCGAATAACATGGGTACCTGGGGGAAACCCTCGGGGGTAAAGGTGGTCAGGGGCGTGATGCTGATCACATAACTCCTACTCACGACCGGATCAAGAAAGTGTGGGGCGTTACCCCCACACCCCCTATACGCCTTCATGGCATGGTGCTATGCACAGGGGAGCACTTTATGCTGCGAACACTGAGGCATTCTTGATAAGATGCTTGAGGAGCGTCGAGAAAACTTTCCTGAAAAAGCGCAACCCCAGTATCGAAGGTCATGCTACACATGTATTGGCAACTTTCAGGAGCATGCTGTCTGTCTACACAATTCTACCCAAATACCTGTTTGAAAATGAATCTTCTGCTCGCATTTTATTTTTCAAATGTAGTCCTGACATTGTAGTCATTTTGCAATTATTTTTATTTGTTCTTATTTTGCTTTGCTTTTATGTCACTTTTATAATTAATAGAAACTATGAAGATGGATGATAAATAGATTAAATTGATGAAGCGAAACCTAAAAAAGATATTTACAGACCAGGGCTCGAACCTGGAACCTAAAGCAGATAGGTTGGGGGGGAAGACCGTCAATAACTCCCGGCCACGAACTGGCTTATAATTTTTGTAATTTCTCAGGAGTATTTTTGGTTCTGTTCCAGGCCCGCAGCCAGGCAGGGGCCAGGGGGGATGAGCCCCCCCTGGCACTGAGGTCAGCCCCCTTGACATTAGGTAAAACTATTGTGTGTAATTTGTTTGCAGTGAAGAGTAAATATGTAGACAGCCGATATTACTTTGCTCACAACTTTGATGAAGGATAAATTCAGGGAGCATGAACAACAGCTATTACATTCGTTCATCTTATTTATAAGAAGTCTAGTAACGGCAAGTATTTAGGAAATACTCTTCTCTAGACTTCAGAAAGTTCCTTCACAGGGGAGCTTCTTTATCTGTACCTTCGTTGCCCCTGTTGCAACCTCCCATTTATACAGAAATCTGTGACTTTGATGTCATTATGCAAAATCCCTCTGCATCTTCGTCAAAGGCTAACAGCTCCCAAGTTTTGGGAAAGAAGGGAAGTTTTATTGTTTCTGCCGGGGAGTGGAATGTATGCTAGGCACTATGATTGAATATTGCCCCTTTTTGTTGTGTGATATCTGTATCATCAAATGTAGTATGGAGTGTGTAGTAAGGGATGATTTAAGTAGCAGCCAATTAACACTTCAAGTGATATTTTAAAAGATATAGAAAAATGTAGTATTTATGTGATATTTCTAAACTTTATGTAACTTAATGACCCCTCTCCCCCGCACACATAATTTACCTTAATTTAACACTGTTAAACTTTTGAAAAATGGAGTTGATTTACAAAGCCCCCTCATAAACTCTGAGCCCCTCCTGATAACCCGTGACCCCCCCTGGAGATCAATTCTGGCTACGGGTCTGTTCTGTTTATGCATAATGCCTGCTTTCGCAAACTTAATTTATAAGACACACTTCGTTCGGTGGGGACAAGCCACGTATTGTTTAGGAGGAGAGACACATCTCATTCATATACTTTGTAATCAAGGGGTCCCGGGTTCGATACCCGGTGGAGGCACAAGTGGTTCGGATCCCACTTTAAACTGTAGGCCCAGTCCCGATTAGCCTTACTGTGCATAAAGTGGACTTAAAACACCAACTCAAACCAACTCATTCATATACTAGATACAATCATGGACTATACTTGAAATGGCTTCCTCGATGGTGCAGTGGTTGTGTCATCGCCTAGTAATCAAGGGGTCCCGGGTTCAATACCCGGTGGAGGCACAAGTGGTTCGGATTCCACTTCAAACTGTAAGTCCAGTCTTCATTAGCCTTACTGTGCATAAAGTGGACTCAAGATACCAAATCAATCAATCATATAGGGTAAAACGAGGAGAGACGCCGCAGGCGGAGAGATGCCGCACATGCTGTACTTCGCCTAGTACACATCAGACGGCAGCAACATTCTGCAAGAATGTGTAACTGTTGTTCATTCCACCACGCCAGTGTAGTAGAGACCAGTCAAGTGAAGTGGAAAGGAGTGAAAATTTCCTGGTGAATTGACCGAAATTTTATGAAAGGTAAGTGTGATAGTTTCTACGTGACAAATATTTTATATTTGTTAGAGTATTGCGATTACCTTTCGCACCGAAACTACAAAACCAGTAAAAAGCAACTGGTGCGGCATCTCTCCTCGCGAAAAAGGATTGTTGCCGCAGTTACACAAAGGAGAGATGCCGCACATTTTTCTGTTAGGAGAGATGCCGCTCTTTTCTCCCCCTCATATTATAAGGTGTACAGTGTCATTTATTTCACCTTTTGATACATTGAATATTTTGAACACAGTGATACATGTACTGTAGGCTATGTATTTTAACAAAGAATGCAATACAAACACAACAATATACACATGTTTATGATTGTATATAAGTTACATAAAATAGAGTGTACTTAAATATTAAATTGTCTAAAAGTTCCTAAGCACTCGTTTCTTATTCTTTTGAGAATTCAAGATGCCCAACACATACAGAAGAAGATCTGCTAGAGATTCGTGGTCTGATGAGACCCTGAAAGAGGCATTTACCAGAGTGCAAGCCGGGGACATAGGAAAAAGAGAAGCTGAACGATATAACGGCATTCCAGCGAGAACCATATGTCGAAGAATTGAAAAAGGTGATTTCTCGAAGGAGAGTCTTGGACCTGAAGGGGTTTTCGGTGCACATAATGAAAATAAATTAGTTTCCCGTGCAGCAGGGGTTGCTCCAGACAGACAAGCAGTCAGGGTGTTGGCGTACACATTTGCTGAAAAATTAAATATTAAACACACGTTCTCGCATGAATCGCAGATGGCAGGAAACGTATGGTTAAAATCCTTCCTGAGGAGAAATCCTGAACTTTGTTTGCGACATGCTCAAGGCCTCTCTATCAACGGAGCTCAAAGAATGAATCGTGAAGATGTGAAAAACTATTTTACGTTGCTAGAAAAGGTTATGGAAGAACATGATCTAATGAATAAACCAGGTAACATTTTTAACGTCGATGAAACAGGATTCCCACTCATTAACACCCCTGGAAAGGTTGTGACCTCCAAAGGTTCAAAGACTGTGCACACATTGACTCCAAAAGAAAGGGGAGAAAATGTAATGCTGATAGGATGTTGCATTGCAGAAGGAACATTTCTTCCTCCGTTCTTATTATGAAAGGTGTGAATAAAAAACCTGAATTCGTTGATGGATTTCCTGCAGGATCCGATGTTTACATGAACCCTAAATCGTCGTACATCAGTGCTGATCTGTTCATGAAATTGTTCAAAGAACACTTCGTTTTCAGCAAACATCCAGGCAAAACGCTTCTACTCCTAGATGGCCATTCATCACATGTCCATGCATTAGAGCTTCTGGAGTATGCGGCTGAAGTCGGTGTTATCGTTTTGTGTTTTCCAAGTCACACTACACAAGCCATTCAACCCTTGGACCGATCTGTATTTGGTCCAGTAAAATCATATTACAACAAGGAAGCAACATCATTAATGAAAACCCATAAAGACAGAAATATCACAAGATACCAAGCAGGCTCTCTCATTGGTGCGGCGTGGAATAAAGCTGCTTCTGTTGGAAATGCCATTTCAGGTTTCCGAGGCTGTGGCATTTACCCTTTGAATTCAAACGCTATTCCCGACTACTTCTTTTCCATTTCTGATGCTTGTCAGTCAGGTCCTAGTCCACTTTCATCCAACCATACCAAAATATCTGACCATAATGATTCGCAGGATCTAGAGTCACCTTCATGGAGTACCTCAGGAAGTCTCTCACATGTCACAGTTAAACCAACAACCTCGCAAGCAACACAACTGACACCAAAAGGGACTCAACAACCTCCTTTTGTGCCCCAGAATCAATTACTTCGAACCCTTCAACATCTACCTGTAGTTCAACACCGACGGAAAGCCCCAGTAAGTACCTTCGCCAGCCGAGTTCCATTCCAGAAGTTCCTCGCCAAGGTAAAAGGTTCAAACAGTCAGCCGAAGTGGTCAATTCCGTTTCCAGACTTGCAAATATGAAACCAAAAAACTCACAATCAACTTCCAGGATCAAGACAGGACAGAAAGAAAAAACAACCGGCACAAAGCAACCTGCGCCAGATGCTACAGCGAGTGGATCTGAGCAAGACATCAACAACTGTGTGGAATGCTTGGAGAATTACTTCCTCACGGCTTCCAAATCTGACTGGATCAAGTGTGTTAAGTGTTCGAAATGGTTACACGAAACCTGCACTGTGTATGGAACAATGTGTGTGGACTGTGGAAGGAAGAATGTTCGTTAGAAGAACTTAAAGAGGCAGAAGTGAGTCAGTGCGGCATCTCTCCTCGTGTTTTTCATGACACTCAAAATTCAATGCTTTTGTAATTTGAAAAAATATCCATTTAAATTCTTCCTAATGGGTGCCAGTTATTTTTTTTCTTAAAGTGCAAGGACTGTAGTTAAGTTTTCATGTCGATAAATTTTCACAAAAGCAGAGATGTTTTTTTTCTATTCAGTTTTGAAAAGTCTCTCCTCATTTTACCCTACTTGAAATGTGACGTGCTAAACACTACTTTCGGAGATCAGTTGGACATGGCAATTTTGATATACAAGTTGCATTTTCTCTACTTAGATTCATTATGTCCAAATTTTATCCTAATAGATAATCTCGCAACAACGTAAAATGTTTAAATTGACTCGAATTCACAATGACTCATATACAGTGTGTTTATAAATGAATGGTGCAGTTTCAAAAATTAATAATAAATCTATTTATTATCTTACAGGGGCAAAAACTTACACCGTAAGCAGCAGCAACTGTCCAAGTTTATATAACTTTATTTATATTTGTATAAAGATAGAAATCGAGAGGGGGCAATTGCCCCTCTGTGCCCCCTTGCAGGTGCTCTTGACCGTCTGGAAGAAATAGTGCAGAAAAGACGTGAAAACTAAATCCATCTTGAGTATCTTTTTGTCTTTGCTACTCTTAGATTCTGCAACCTTTCTTTCTATAGTCCAATGTTAGCCTTCCTTACCCCCTACAATTGATTTCCGTACAAGTTTGAGCGCTAATCTCCCCTGCCCCCTGTGGTTGTGCCACTGGACCTTCTTCCGCCATTGTTGCTTTGTGAACTTTCATTAGCTTCAAAATAATTCATTTTCTTCAAGAGCATAATATCGTTTAATAACCGGCGATATGATTCCTCTACCCTAAATTTCTGGATTAAAGTATAATAATATAGGGGCATGGAAATCTGGAAGGGGGGCGAGGATGGCCACCTCTCTCGTTTAGAAAACAAATGTCAGCTAAAAGTATATATCTCACATGTATAATTTGATTTGTCATAGTAATTTACATTAATTATTATAATGGGGATGCAGGAATGCAATAATTTCGAATTCAAGTGGTGTTTCTTGAGGTACTATTATCGGGTTAATATGCCCCATGGCATATTTTCCTGCGTCTAAAATATCGACAGATGTCCATGATTAAGGGGGGCATTCCCCCCTTGAACCCCGTGCGCACACCTTTGGTACTCATTTCTACACTAGTTGGAAGCTTTATTCAATTTCGAGCCAAAAATGTAATTTAATATCAAATCAGTGTTGTTAAACGTCCACGAACCCATAAATTCTAATGGGTTCTATTGGGTTCCGCAACAAGACTGGAACCTTTTTTATCACACAGTTTAAATTCGGTCCAAGTTGTGTATTCTTTCATTCAATATGGAACTTAGACCGTCTTTAATCTGATCCGGAAAGAAGGTCCCTGTGCCGTGTTTCAATAGATCCGGAGAAACGGTTCCTGGAACGAATTGAAATACTTTAAACATAAAAAGGCTCTTTACGGTCCAGATCCATTTATGCTTGCTGATATTCCCTGCTGAACCGGAATTGAATTGATTTAAAATTCCTGAACCTTTAACAACCCTGGTTGAAATTCATTTTTTCTTCAAACAACCATATTTTTAACGGCTATATCACATTAATCACATACAATATACTGAGTTATTTTTCGCAATGTTCCAATGAAAGATAAGAGATTTGGGCTATTCCTTTTTCTTCCTTGATGTTAAATAGATTATATTCGTCACATGCCTATAACGTTACTAGCTAACATTTGTGAATTTTTCTTTCCTTGTAACGTTAACATCTACCATACTGAATTTATTTACGTTCCTTATGCAGATGGTATGTACCCAACTGCATTTTGTTCCATTCCGCTACAGTGGTTTACATTTTGTTACATTTTGTTGTAACGTTAATTAACCATATTGCCTTTCACTTCATTCCGTTACAGAGGATTGCATTCAATTATGTTCCTATGTACCGTTATTTACTACCATGTTGCATTTCGTTACATTTTTGTAACGCTAGTATATACCATATTGCTTTTCGTTACTACTTTCCTTGTAACGGTAGTATATACCATATTGCATATTACGCTATGTTCCAATGTGCTCATTTTGTTCTCTTCCTTTATAACGTTAATATCTACCATAATACATTTTGTTACATTCCTTGTAACGCCAATCTATAACATATTGCATTTCATTACGTTACATGGCTACCAGCAGTTGAACCATACTCTTCCTCCTCCAAAATGGAACGTACCATGTAATGCAAATTAGGTATGTTACGACTCCCTGCTTGCAAGTACCTATTCATTTGATGCCGGGTGAACCACAGAGCCGTTGTATGCAGACATAAGCTCAGAAAATGAAGAAAGATTTTAATGAAACTATTACAAATGCAGACAGTTAAAAAGGAACAAGTAAGATTATGAATAATGAATGCCACAAAAGCAAAAAGGAATTTGATAATGATGTAAACATAGAATTTGAATTCAACAGAGGAGTAGAATAAGGGGATGGATTAACATACATATCCCAGCCTGACACAATGTACTAAAAACTATGCAGCACCAAGCAAGCACAATCCACAACATCGACAACCTCTATCAATGATCACCGATTTAAAGATACTTGAGTCATTGTGCAGCAATAATCTGTAAAAAGATTTGAGCTTTTTTTTTGGGGGGGGGTCCAAAATTGAAATAAATATCTAACATATATCCAGTTTTACACATTTTCATGTATCATAGAAACAACCATTGCCTTCTTTTGCCACCACAATAATCATGTATACACACTATATCTCCACTCATTCTTCTATTATCCTCTTGTCTAAAAAGAAAATCTTCACTATAATTTCTGATATAAGATTACTAATTGCCTGTACAAACAGAATTAAATAGCTGAATGTATTACAATGTATTGAGAAATATGTGGAAAACATTTAAAGAGTAAAATGTCACTATTAAAAAACAATGCAATGAAATAAATTAATTTCCTATCTGTAGAGATTTAACAATGATAACAATGAATGCAACATTGAATGACATATACGTATGTAACTATGAAGTATGGCATTTGCATTCAAAAATTGCTGAAGGCAACAAAGTTGATAGTAATTATCCATGGCTATCAGAAAACATTCCAATTCACATAGTGGTGGGGAAAATTCATATTGGTTAAGGTACGTGAATAATACATTTATTTCATCCATTAACAACATGTTTACACTTACATGTTCTTACATTCTGTGATATCGGATACACACACATGTGTTCCCTTAATCTTTATCCATTGCAAAGGTATGTTTAATAATTGTGTATAAGTAAGGAAAGCACATGTTTGTTGAATGTCATGCGAAACATGAAACAATATTCGATCCCTTGACACTTTTGAGTGCAATGAATGTGGCAATACAAAGTACACATGCATGAGCAAAGGGGAAGTGAGAGGTGAAAAAAGTGACTGTCTACTTTAGTTCCCAATTTATTAAGGTCTTTCTCATTTTGATACAGCTGATCTTCCTTGTCTCACCAGGTTCTGAGCATGACAGGGCCATGAAAACCTACAAATGCTCGATATCTAGCCTTGAATGTAAAATATAAAAACATTGTTGGTAGAGGGGAGTTAAGAGGAGGGGAAAACAACTGACAGTGAAACTGTGGTTGAAAATTTTCCATATCTCTTGGGGAAGGAAAAATTGGGAAGAAACACTATTTACAAAAAGGAAAAATCCTTAAAATGAGAAATATGATGGTGATTGTGAAGGCTTTATGCCTGATGTGATACTGTTATATGTACCTACAGATTTGATTAAACAAAGAGGCTATTTGCTTTCTAAAATTTCAGACAGTGTAAAGTTCTCTAAGTTATGACGATCATATGACTTGATATTTTGTAGAAGCATGAATGTGTATTTGTACCAAGATTTATTGAACAAAAATCAACTTGCATAGTGAACTTTAAACATCGAACCTTCTTGAATAATCACAAAACTTCAAAAAAAAATTTATTCTTAAAGTATGTTCAGAGATTAAATTTTATGTAAGATATTTCGTTAAACACAGAAGAAAGGGTTATTTAAATTATTTCTCAATCTTTTGAAAAAATAACTACAATGTCTTGGAAACTTCTCACTATGTACTACCCCTAATATGGCTATCACCAAAACTCATTTTACAGAGAAACAATGAAGAAGATTCAAAATGTTGCATTGTAGTGTATGCTTGTAGTGCACCACAAAGAAATTAAAACAAGAAAATCGTACAATGTTTTCTTTGAAGCAGACAAAACAAGATATAGAGTTTTCTGGTGAAGCAGTAATTGAACAACAAAATTTCTTCTTCCCATAGTCTGGAAAATCAAATTGTTCCTGTTAAGCCCACAACACTTGAATTGTCAACACATTTACCATCATTTGTACTAAAAAATGGATGTGAGTAAGTGGGACTCCCAAGTAACCAAAAGTGGTTGGCCCAACTTTGGGGCAACTGTGCTAAAAATGGTTGGCCCATGGTTGGTCCAATTAAAAAAAACATACCGTTGGAGAATTTAGGCAAACGTTCCACTGTTGGTCCAACATGTGGTTTTTACATTGGGTCAATAAGTGGGACAGAAAACTAAAGAATGGATAGGCTTGTGTGGTGATATATACATGATTTATTGTGAGGCCAAATGTAAACAAAGTACAAATTATTTATACAGGGTGTTTCGTAAGTTCGTTTACAATGCTTGGGAGGTGATTGTACGAGTGAAAATAAGGTAGAAAGTTCATGTAACGAAATTCCGGAAACGGCTTTGTTGCCGAATTATTGACGTTTGAAAACGTGGGAAAATGATTTTCCGAAGTGAATAATGGCAAAACGGGTGGAGAGAAGTTGTCAGTGTTGGGCAGTCCACTAAGAAATCTGGTACGCTCTTGTCAAAAAATCATGCGGCAATGTTGTGCAATGTCAGCGCAAGGGATTCCCCAAAGGACGCGAAGGAAGATGTTGATGGGAGTGGGGTGGGTGTGCGTTCTGTGTGAGCTGGTATCGACGAAAATTGGCATGTGTTGAATGGCACCAAATAACAAAGAAAATTTCCTGAGCGAAGGACACCATGATGTAAAAACGAAAAAATGAACTGTCATAGGTTGCATACCCTGAAGGGCAGATGGGTGTCCATGTGATCTGACGTTAAGTACCACATTTCCCGCTAGGGGCGCCAACAGTATAGGTTTCCTCATGAAGGAGCTCACGTGTCTGTGCCATTCATGCTTCAGGTGCTGTGCCAGGAGCAGGTTGTTAAACATTCACAGTTGAATGGAAAGACGTGAGGTTCTTGGATAGTAGTGTTAGGCAAACATTTGACCTAGCAGTTTTACGTGTTAATTCTTAGCCACAGCCCATCGTGTTCTGTGAAGTGTACTAGTGTTAACGGCCATAAACACTTGTAGCCTGATGTAAGGGATGACTGCATACATGCCCCAAGAGCTGGCGGACGTGCATCTGATTTATGGGTTGGCTGGAGGTAATAGCTGTGCTGCAAGGCATCTGTATGGGGCACGTTTTCCAAATAGGGTGTTACCATCACACACCTTATTTCAAACTGTAGACACTCGACTTCGGGAAACAGGATCAGTGTTGCCACCTCATTGAGAAGTTGGACGACCGCGAAGTGTACAAACACGACGATGTGCTAACTGCAGTGATGGATCATCCAGGTGCCAATACGCACGTACTAGCCCACGAACGAAACACCTCCCATGTGAATGTGTGGCGAGTCCTGGCAGAAGAGGGGATGCACCCGTACAAATTGAAGAAAGTGCAAGACCTTTTACCTCGGGACTTTGGCCCACATGAGGACTTTTGCCAATGGCTTGTTCATCAAATTGAAACTATCCCCAATTTTCAGAATATGGTACCATGGGCTGATGAGTCTATCTTCACATAAACTGGTGCCTTCAATAGTAAAAACAGTCATGTGTGGGAACATGAAAATCCACATGCACTGCTAGTGGCACATCATCAGCACAGATTTGTATTGAATGTGTTGTGCAGGATACTGCATGACCATTTGATTGGACCATACATTCTCCCTGTTCGCCTATGTGGACCCACTTTTCAAGCTTTTCTCAGTGAGGTTTTGCCTGAACTACTAGAGGACGTGCCCTTGGCACTGAGACAAAGACTGTGGTTTCAACATGATGGTGCACCCCCACATTTCAATCGGAATGTGTGCCATTTCCTCAATATCATATTCTACAACCAGTGCATTGGCAGGGGAGGGCCTGTGCCATGGCCACCTCGATTGCCTGATATTACGCCCCTAGATTTCTTCCTCTGGGGAGAGATGAAACACCTTGTTTACGAAACACCTGTTGTGTCAGCCGAGGACCCCATTGTCCGTATCAATGTAGCTGCAGCATCGATATCAGAAATGCCGGGGTTGTTGGGTCACACTAGACAATACTTGATTCGCCGTTGTCACCTCTGCTTGAAAGTACATGGTGGACACTTTGAAAACCGTCTGTGATGAGGTTCCCTTCACATCTCCATTAAGCATACTGTGTGCCCTTCAGGGTATGCAACCTATGACAGTTAATTTCTTTTCTTTCATTTTTACGTCATGGTGTCCTTCGCTCAGGAAATTTTCTTTGTTTTTTGGTGCCATTCAACACATGCCAATTTTCGTTGATACCAGCTCACGCAGAACGCAAACCCACCCCACTCCCATCAACATCTTCCTTCGCGTCCTTTGGGGAATCCCTTGCATGGATATTGCACAACATTGCGACGTGATTTTTTGACAAGAGCGTACCCAATTTCTTAGTGGACCGCCCAACACCGACGACTTCTCTCCACCCGTTTTGCCATTATTCACTTCGGAAAATCATTTTCCCACGTTTTCAAACGTCAATAACTCGGCAACAAAGCTGTTTCCGGAATTTCGTTACATGAACTTTCCACCTTATTTTCACTCGTACAATCACCTCCCAAGCGTTGTAAACGAACTTACGAAACACCCTGTATAAAAAATACACAGCACTTACTCTGTCACACGGTATTATTGTTTTTAAGGCACAATACCTTCAAGTGGTAGCACAAAAACTTTATTTAGTTTTCCACCTTTCATGGAATTTAGTCTGCACATAACATTGTTTAACCACCTTCACAAGAATACCTGTAAGAATGTTCTTGTTCTACTACAGCTAAAGAGACAAGAAATA
This sequence comes from Lepisma saccharinum, assembly GCF_977018435.1. NCBI lineage: Eukaryota > Metazoa > Arthropoda > Insecta > Zygentoma > Lepismatidae > Lepisma > Lepisma saccharinum. Next base: position 35,200,640 of record NC_139254.1, read on the forward strand.
AGCAATTCCCAACACATCTTTCATCCATGGTGGCTGACAAAAGACTGGTGAGTGACTGCAAGTTAAAAATAGCTTATACTTTCATTAAAAATATTTTATATTTCAAGTATGTGCTGTGACTGAAATATTCAAAGAGATATACTGTTACATGTCACTCATTTACACTCTAGAATTTACAGCATTCTCCTGAAAGTAGTCTTAGCATGAGAAGGTTGTTTTGAAAACTGATTTTGACTCACTTTTCCATGGTTGGGCAAATGTTGGCAACCACTGTTGGCCCAACAAAGACCAACGTCAATTTGCCAACCAATGTGAAGCCAACGTTTCCCACATAAAAACTGACGTTCACCCAACAGTTGTGGTTACTTGTGCTTCTGGATTTGAGGCTAAGGTACACACCCATACACTCAGAAAACAAGCCGCCAATGCCCTACGTGTTCTTTAAACGTAACAGGACACTTTGCAAGGCTTGCGTTTTCTATAAACTTTTAATTCGATCATTTTTTTCTACTTCTCACTGAACTCCATTGAAGAGTGGTTATGATGCTAGGTGTCCTATGTTTGATTCCAGAAAAGTGGAAAAGTAGTGAGTAGCACATTTAAGCAGCTCTAGCAAGCTACTTTTAATTGTAGTGTTCTGATCACTGGTAGTGAATATAGTAAGTATACCATTTGTAAATTGTTCCATCAAGATATGCTTGATGTAAGGAAGATAATTTATTTTAAATAAATTGTCTTTTAACATTTCTAGAATGATCAGTGTGGATTCATTGTGCAAATTCTCATGGTGAAAAGTGAACATAAGTAGACAGAGATAACTTGTCACTAGATGATACAATGCAAACATTAATGTGGATTCGTTTGTAATTTATTATTTTACATCTATCAGATTTCGATTATGAGCTTGAAGTAAAAACTTTTGTGTTGACCTGACTGCAGGGTGGTTAGCACAGCCTGTTACGATGGCAAGGATCCCAGGTTCAAATCCTGGCCTGGGAATGGATATTTTTTGTGAGTGTCCCTTCATCAATTTCATCTTTGCAATTAGGCACAAGTGGCAGAAATGTGAAATAAAATAAAGCAAATGAATGATGAATCAATCACCATAATATGTGATGTGGAAATCAAATTGGTGAAGTGATGAATACAAAGAATCGGACATCTGTGTTGGAGTGGTTTGTGTAATACAGTTTGAAGTTAGGAGATCCTAGGTTTCAATCTTAGGTAAAACATGGATCTATCATTGTAGATTTCATCATAATAATTAACCTGGAAATGTAGAAAAGTAATGTAAATTAATAAAAATAGAAATGGAGAAATGAACAGAGGGTGATGGTCTTCCAGACAGGTGTTAATTGTGTAGTAGAGTAGAGTGGGTACTAGTCATCATCTGGTCACATGTCTGTGTTATGTTGTCAAACAGGTAACCATGTGCCAAGCTCAGAAGTTGTGGTCTTAACAAATAAGATGAGGATGTTTGAGAAACTTATTGTTTGTGTGTCACTTCTGATAGAAGGGGCTGATTGCTATAGCTGTGAAGAAAATCCATAGCATAGATTCTGAAGGAATTGTGTACCCTACAAGATAAATCAAGATTCCAATCCTTCCTGTCCAAAGGCATCAGTGTTATTGTGTGCACCAGCAGTATGAACTTCTGGATGGATTGGTGCAGCAGAAGCTGTTTTTGCGGGTGCATGCCACACAACAAACTAAAACGGACCACAAAACACATATATCATTCTTTAGCATTAACCCTCCATAACCATCACAGGAGCAGTGGGTGCTGCCTCTTTTAAAAATTTTGGATTATTTTGCTTACCAGCACAATACTGATCAGGAAAGCACTAGGTAATCTATCTACACTATTCCTACGAAAACATAGAGACTTTCGCGCCTTCTTTCTAACATTCTTTCAGTTGCTTACATACCTCTGAAGTGAGCGGCCACCATTAGGTGGCACTCAGTACCACTCACGGGAATGTTTCCTATCTTAAATCATAACATGCCAGCCATGAATTTTATGGAAAGAAGAAGAATAAAATGATGGTACATTGTTCGGAATGCAAGTTATTTGTATGCAGAAACCATTGATTTTGATTGAGAATTTTGGAACAAATGGTTCCTTTCTAAGCCCATATAAGTTGTATGATTTGATTTTGTGTTGAAAAATATGCTACAAATTTTTGAAAAACACGTTGACGATTTTGTGAATGGTGATTTCATTTTTTAGTTCCTTCATTATATGGCAAAGTTTTAATAATTTTTAGAATAATATTTTGGTGCATTTTCTTCAAGAGTCTAAGTATGTAATTCTATGAGATACTATCTCTTATTTTTTTTTGTTTATTTCCTGTAATAGCTAATAGAAATGTCCGAAATGGACATGCTTGCATTCAAATATGAGGGGCAGTCAAATGAAAACCGAAACCACTACAAAGTGACAATGGAGTTTGTTTTATTCAAAAGTAATTGCCACAAGTGTTAAGACATTTATGCCACTGGGGGACAAGACGATCAATTCCAGTCTTGTAGAAAGAGGTAGGTCGCTGACGGATCCACAACCTCACCCACTGTTGCACTTCCTCGTCCGAATGAAATCGACGTCCACGAATGTCTTTCTTCAGGTCACCAAAAATGTGGCAGTCACATGGGGAAAGATCGGGGCTGTACAAAGGATGTTCAAGCATTTCCTAGCCAAATGTCTGAAGCTTATCTCTCTCCAGATTATCATGCAAAAGGATGATTCCATCCGACAGCATTCCAGGGTGTTTTGAGCTGATGGCACATCGCAGTTTCTGCAACATGTCTGCAAAGCACTGTGCATTGATTGTGGTTCCACGCTCTAGGAAGTCGCAAAGCAGAGGGCCCTTGCAGTCGAAGAAGAAGCTCATCATGACCTTACCGGAACAGTCATTCTGTCAATCTTTTGTCCCTCAGTCAGTTGATGCGGAACCCACTGCACGCAAATTTTTCGAAACTGCAGGTGATCTTTGATAATGGCATGCACAGAGATATGACTAATGGCAACCTGAACACGAATTTCTTCCTCTGTCTCATCGGTCTTCTCAGATCAGACCATCGATCCTCGCAATCACATCAGGCATAATGGCTCGATGGGCCTGTCCCGGGCACAGATCGTCTTGCAGTGATGTACATCCTTCGCGGAATCTCTTCTGCCACTCGTGCACACTTGTCAGGGACATGCAGTGTTCGCCATACACTGCAGACATGCGACGATGAATTTCGCATGTTCCAGCACCCTCAGCCACCAAGAAACAAACCACACCTCTCTGCTCTTCTTAGCTTGCCTCCATTTCCAATGCTGGACGAACACATTTTCACCAAGCTCACCTCCTGAGCAATGACAAAGCAACTGTGTAAACCTGTGTGTTTCCACTATGCATTTCTCCTACCCTACAGATGGCAGTATCGATACATAACAACAGTGTTGCCAACTTTTGCGAGGAACATGTTTTATGGTGGGTGTTCGGTTTTCATTTGACTGCCCCTCATATATTTCGCCTGATATCCATTAAGTGCTAGTGCAATACAACATCGATTTGCATCATTAATTTGCATAAATAACGTTGATTTTGATAAAGTGGCAATGAGATTTTTGTGCTACAATGAAGATTTGGATGATGGAGGGTTAAGATTTGGAGCACACAAGAGATGGACAAAGTAGAAATTTAAGCAAACAATGCAGCCTCGACCAGGACTTGAACCCAGGTCTTAAACGGACAGTGGTCAAGTCGAAAGGGCACATGGGAGACTTGTGTTTGATTCCCAGGATTGATGATCTAAGGTCAGAAATGTTATGGCCTTATTCCCACAAAAAGTGGCTCTGAGTCTCACCCAGCCTCAAACGAATGGGAACCTGGAGGAAAATCTGGGGTGGGGGCTAAATGTGACTGGAGCATGGTGCTGATAACTAATAATAAATAACCCATTGCACAACAGCCCATGAGGGCCAGGGCCTACCTACTGACTGCCAACCTCACTCCTGGCTGTTGAGGCGGCAGATCATCCAACCAGTTATGGGGTGACGTGTGGACAGCACGTTGAAAACTCAGTCATTTTTGTAGGTTTCCATGATGGGGTTACGCTATTCTTTCGTAGCTTCCCAATTTCCTCATGAAGGTGGTTGACTACCAGTCCCATACACAGGTCGAAATCTCAGGAGAAAAGTTGTTATGCTTTCCCCAGGAAACTCGTGTGTGTCCCGTAGCCAGAGTCCAAAGCATGATGCCATAGAATGCTTGTATATGGTGCCAGATTCTTGACACAGATATTACTTGGAAAATTATGTTCATTTATTCATATAACACCTGTATGTTCCAAACATGATGAGATTGTTACAGCTTACTGGCACTGCTAGAGAAATTGTGTTTTAAGTAGGTTATGTTGAATCTGTGGGAGATTTTCCATTCTACTAAACCCATCTTTGTGTCCTGCTTCATGTCCTACAGGTTTTCATTGTTAGTTGATTATTATTGCTGATTGGATGAGTTAATTTCTTACATACAATAATGAGTTTGATTGTTGCAGATAGTATGGGTACTATGGAGACTGCAGACAAACACAAATATTTGTACTTGGAGAAGAAAACTGAGTTCAGCAAAAGCATTAGATGGCTCAGTTTACAGTGTACAATGAGGATAAGAGGAATGCAGACAACTTGACTGTAATGAAGAGAACCACAAAAGCCAAAGCAAGAGCAACGTGACTTGTTGAAGGTTGGTTTCTTGTGTGTGGAGTACTGTGTAGCTTCATTCCAGAAATATTGTATTTTTTCCACAGCAAACTGAAAGCTGTAATGTTTTGCCTACAATTTAAATATATCTATTTCTAATACCACTTTCCCTACATGCAGGACAATACACATTAACACATATAAAAGAGAAGGCAAAAAAACAACAAAAAAACAAAGCATTAGTCACTTGTTGGCCGAGTATATAATTACCATTTATTCGCATCATCATGATTAGATTAAAGATCCAGAAACAATTTAAGTGGTTAGCACAGTATGGTACAATGCCAGGAGTCTCAGGTTCGAAATATGGTCTGGTATTGGGTGTACTTTGTGAATGTCCATTCATTAAGTTCATCATATCATCACTCATAATCATTGTTGTGATTAACCAAAAGTGGCAGAAAAGCAATGCTAAATAACGGAAACACAAAAAGTAAGAAAATAACAAGAAGAAAACACCATAATATTCACAGGGTGTTACCAACTGCAATCACACACAATCACACATTCACACACACACACTTGTACATAATAACAACAAGTCTATAATTTGGAATATAACTTTACATTTCTGTAATGCTTTTCAATATTTAAATATAGTACATTTAATTTAATTTTGATTGGCATATTTGATCTCTTTGCTTGTTGTTTTCTTGCCAATATTAACCTGGAAAGATGTGCATTGGGTAAAAATATACCCACAATAAGGTTGCTTCCTAAGTCTGAATGTTAATTGTTTCAAAGTTTGGGAATAATAATATCTTCAATGATTAAACTTCTTTTATTGAGTTTGAACATGTTTATTTCAATATGCAGAGATAAAGTTAAGGAAAATGCACAGAAAGGATGTTAAGAAGAACATTTACTGCTATAATGTAAGGGCTCAGCTGTGTAAAAAATACCCAGAAGAAAGGACTTCTTAAGTTTGAATGTTATTATTTTAAAGCATGTAATTAGTAATACCTTTATGGATTAAATAATTGTGTTAATTTTTTAACATTCGAATTGAATCATACAATTGATATAGATGAAAAAAATAACATGTTGAAATACCAAACTGAAATGTATTAGAGCACATTGCATGATATTTACCCAGCCAGTGTTTTTACGGGGGAATTAATAAACTATCTGACAGTTGATACTTGGAAGGATTTATTGGAAAGGTATTGAGAAGGGTGGGCTCAGACAATAATTGGAACTGATCAAAAAATATATTTCAAAATCGACTGGGTAATTTTTACTCATATGTGTGTTCTTGCAGTTTAAATACTAGACAAACATACGTTGCGAGCACAGTTACAGAGTTCCTATTCTTGATCATTCTGTGATAAGAAACATTATAGCATTGACATACAAAAGTTGATTGTTTTGCGCTGGGGGAGCACACAAAGTTACACACTGTCTGAAGCTCACATTGCAGGTGAAATTATTGCTTGCTTATCAGTACAGTTATGTTCATTTTAGCGTATAGTGTAATTTCTCTATTTAATTTCAATGTGTGTGTGTGTGATCTTATAGATCACATATATCTTTCAGTGCTACATTTTTCTTTGTAATTCCAATGTGTGTTTGTGTATGTCTATATGGATTGTGAGACCATTCACATGCCAACCAAAAAGTGCACTTAAGAACAAAGAATTCTCATTTATGACTGTAATCTGAAAACCAAATTGTATCAAACGTATGTAGACAATACTTACAGAAACTCCCTGGAGTTGCAGGGAAACAGTTATGTAACTTTTTCTGATATTTACAGAAACAGAACATACAAGAATTATGGAAGAGGAACTTTTGCATGTCAAACGAAATTTCATCAAAAGATGCAAATAATTAAGAAACTATTTTGAAAATATTGACTATATGGCTGACACTTGATAACTAGGAAGTAATTATTACTAAAGAAAATAATAGAATGGATCCATGGCCAACATAGTGAAAACTGTAGAACTTTGTTCGAAATATACACATTTCTTCACATATGACAAGAGCTGCTACAATATAAATTAGTACCTTTCAACCTATTTCTGCTTTTTATTACAACACTAAATATTATTTTGCCTACCTTCTCCTCTGCAGGATCCACTCGATTTGCAAAGAGGGATAATAAAGAACAGACACCAACAATATTAGCAAGAAGTTTATTCCACAAAACACAAAGAGCATTAAGAAGCCTAAAGACACCATGAACAAGAGAGATCGTAGGTATGTATGATCACTCTTTTCATTGTTCTTGGATGCCTGTCTTCCTTTGTCTTCTACCCTAATTTACCTACATCTCATAATTCATTTTCTTTGGAGATCTGGCTCCTCAATATCATGCTCCCTACTTTTAACCACCTCCAATATCGTTTGAACTCTTGCATCGTCCTAGCTTTCACCATACTTTCCATCTCTCTCTTCATTATCCTTGAAGGCCTGGCTTCCATCCATCTCCTACTGTTATCTATCTCTCTTCCTCCATTCCCTTTTGATATTTTCCTTCCTCCTACCTCTCCCTATTTTTATTCCCTTTCCAAATCACCTTGAGACGGAGAGTATCTCTCTTGAGAGAGACACTCCTAACTCACTCTTTTTCTATTCTCCTTGGAGACCTCCATTCTTTCTGTTCTCTGTCCTAATCTATGTCTCTTCCTCCATTCTTGTTGGGGCCTACCATCCTACTATTCCCCTCCCTTATTCTTATCTCTCCCTCCATTTTCCTTTCATGCCTTGCATTCTTCTATCTCTCTCTCTCTCTCTACTCCCTATCTTCCTTTATACTCCTGTTCTTCATTCTCCTTAGAGACCTGGCTATCTTCTCTCTCTCACTCTCTCTTTCTCATCATTATTTCTTCCTCCACTCTCCTTGGAGGATTTGTACCATTATATCCTCTCTACCTTCTTTTCCTCTTTCCTCAAAATCTCCTCTAAGATCTTGCATTCTTCTCTCTCTTTCTCTCAATTTTATTTGGAAACCTGACTTCTTTCTCTTCCCTAACCTTATCTTTATCTCTTCCCTAGAAATGAAGTAAGCAAGGGTCTCATCCACAATATTTGAATTATAGGACAAGTGATGTGCCTGTTACGTCTTCCATCCTGTACAAGACATATGGTTTGTCTACTGTGCTCTCATTCGGCAGATTTCAGTTTTAAATAAAGAAACATCAAAGTGCGCAAGGAGACAAGTGTGTATATAAATATGTACAAACACTCATGTCCGTGGTGGATTGTAATTCGCCATTATCTAATTTGCAACCCCATGTTTACTGAGGCTTCTTTGCTACTATCCATGAGCCTTTTTCTTTCTTGATTGATAAGCCAGTTTGCATTGTGGATGTTGCAGTGCACAGGCCCATTGTCAATTGGACGTTCCTTTTCTGCTTTTGTCTGTCTCTCTCACCACTTCAGTTTGCACTGAGAAAGTTCTGGTCCTTATATATGTGTGTGTGTGTAAGAGAGAGAGATAGATGGAGAGAGAGTGAGTAAGAGAGAGAGGGAGAGAGAGAGAGAGAGAGAAACAAAGAAGAAAGAGAGGAGTACATGTTATATAGATATGTGTGCACAAGATCTTTGACACACAATGATCTAGTCCGGAACTGTGCTTTTTGTATTAAAAATGTGTGCGAATTGACTGGATAATGCTCAGATTAGGTCGAATTCTAGTCCAGAATATCCTTTTCTTTTCTACAATCAAATATAAACATCCATATTTTATGTTAACCAAGTTGCACTAATGTCCAAGAATTTATCCAAAAGTGATGGTATAATGTTCACATGTCCAAAAATGATTGACAAAATGTCCAAACATACCTAAAGGTGATGTATGAACATATTCTCTAATATCTTATGGATGTCCTCTGGACAGATATCCAATGGATGTCTACTGGACATTCTTTGCATCTTGTGGATACACGGAACGGATATACAAAATGCATCCATTAGTTGACCTCTGAACATGCATGTGCTGTATAAGTATTTCCTTTCCTAATTCTTATTTCTTTCAAAATGTTTCTTGGAGGCTTGGCTTTCTTCTCTCTATACCTTAATCTTTATTTTCTCTGACAATATCCTGGGAGACATGACTAGTTTCTGGCTCTCTCCATATTTGTTATCCCTTCTGTAATCCCTTTTGAGGTATTAAATCCTCCAATCTTCCTCCCTACTACTTATCCCTCCTATTTAACACCTTCAAGGAGAAGTTGGAGATATAAAGAAACTAATGATCCAAAGTAATGGTTGATTGGTTGGTTGATTTGGTGTTTTAAGTCCATTTTATGCACAGTAAGGCTAATCGGGACTGGACCTACAGTTTAATGTGGGATCTGAACAGTATGTTTCTCCACTGGGTATCGAACCTGGCACAACTTGATTACAAGGCGACAATGCCACCACTGCACCATCAGGGAGGCCCTCCAAGTTGATGGGAAAAAAGATTATGAGTATGGAGAAAGCGAGGCTGCCAATAAGAATTGAGGGAAAGATAGAGAGTAGGGAGAAAGATAGTAGGATGCAAGGTCTCAAGGAAGAAGGGAGGAGAGATATGATGTAGGGAATGAGACAGTGGGATACAAGGCGTCTGAGGAGAATTGAGGAAGAAAAAAGTAGATAATGGGAAGTCAGACCTCCAAAGAGGCTTAAGAAGGGACAAGAAGTATGGAAAGAAATAATATGATGCAATGCATTCAAAATGAGTGGAAGGGGAGATAAGGAGTAGAAAGGGAGGAAGGGCCTTAAATGAGAATGTGAGGAGAGATAAATTGAGAATAGATTTGGCAAAAAGTAGGGAAAATAAGGTCTAATGGTTACAAAATTCGAAAACTGAAAACTGAGCTCCAAGGATTATGCAGAAGTAATAAGGGATTCAGAGGAATATTGGAAGAAGCCGATTCTCCAAGGAGAATGGATAGAGGCATTAGGAGTACTGAGGAAGATAGGTGATGAAAAACTTAGTAAGAATGTGGAAAGAGTTGAAGACTAAGAAAGGAAAAATTCAGAAACTGGACTCCAAGGAGAATGGATTATGATACAGAGATTATGGTAGGTGGCAGAAGGAAGTCAGTCCTTCAAGAAGTAAGAAATAGGAAGAGAGATAGGAAGAGGCCAAGTCTCCAAAATGAGTTGAATACAGAGAACGAGATAGAACACAAGGACTCAAAGGAGTATAGAGAGTAAGATGTATAAGGATGGATTGTGATATCAGGAAATTGAGCTGCATGGGAGAATAGCAGAAGTGATATTGAGAACATTAAGCAGTACATTGGATAGTAAGAGAAGAGGGGAGATAAGGAGTAGGGAGGAGATTGATGGATGTAGGGACTCAAATAAGAATGAAGGGAGACATAGCAAGTAGGGAAGGAGATAAGAGAACACCTGGCTTCCAAGAAGAATGAAGAAAGAGGTGAAGTAGGAGAGAGAACTCAGGCTGGCCTCCAGGAGACTAGAGAGAATAAGTTAGGGAGAATGGAAGAAGATACCAAAATCTAACCACCGCCAAAATAGAAAGCTGGAATATGGATGAGCAAGGAGAATAGAGGGAAATATGAATGTTAGGTGGGTAATGTGTAGTGTATAATGTTGAAATATTTATTACTTATTTCAATTTATTAAATTTTTAGTTTTATATATTTTTTTAAACATTTAAATATATTACTTACCCCCACACCCCCTATACGCCTTCATGGCATGGTGCTATGCACATGCTATTACTTACCATGCATGGGCTGCTCTTCCATCTTTTCATCCCTGTGATCTCTCTTGTTAATGGTGTCTTCTCTCAGCAGAATTAATCTCTCAGCCGTATTGTTGTCATACTTTTTCTAGACTTGTTTTTATATGTGCAATGGATCCTGTAGACTTGAGAAAAATGAAATTTTACTTCTTTCATGTTAAACAAATTAGCAAACTTAAAGATTTTACAAATAAACGTAATGGTTGAAGTTTATCTGTCTCAATAATTTTGATAAACTTTTGTGCAACGGTTGTGGTGTTATAAACTCAGGCCAAGTACTGGGCCCAGAAGTTAATAATGTAAGTGTAAGTGCAAGAAGTCTCTAATACCAAATTTTGATTTGACAAATTAATCTATTCTAGCACAATATAATTGAATGTGTTCCTTGGCTAGTTATTATATGTATATGCATTTCAATATCTTTTATGACTATAAATATCACTACCTGGAATTTTTTTCTCTATAAATTATAAATGTGAGAGAAATTCAAATGTCAACATATTCAATGTGGAACACCTCTTGCTTCAGAAAACCCAATTCGCTATCCATATGCCATGTTGTTAGAATGAAAAATCAATGTATGTTTTTCCAAGTTTCCTGATGATGAGAAAGAGTTTCTAATCGTGAAGGAAGAATTCAAGGAAGCATTGATAAAGTGAAGAATGAATAGGCAACAGTATGGATGAGATTCATACTAAACTAATCAAGTTCTTGGATTAAGTAAAGGAGAACATTATAAGCTGATGTAATGAAACCTATAATGTGTTTGGCCCAAATACTTCATGAACACTGTTACAGAACTTTTTCAAAATAAAAGAAATGTCCCAATTACAGAATAATCAGCATGATTTCATACACCATGAAGATTCTCCAGCAAATTCTACATAGACACTTATATACTAAGATCTATGAAGAATTAAGAGCACTGTTTGGTTTCAAGAAGGTGAAAGACTCAAGAGATGAAATTGGATTACTGTGGAAAATTGGCGAAAGATACCTAGAGAAGGAAAGGATGTATTTGTAGTGTTTGCGTCTTGAAGGAAGCCTTTGAGAAACTGGAAAGAATGTAAATTGGTACAGCAAAAGGGGAGACATGTTTGTTTCAACACACGAATGAACAGACAAAGAGAAAAGATGTTTTTACGACACATATATGATGCCAATTTTTTAATCATATATGGTATGACACAGGAGTGACGTCAAAAGAGTGACATGTTTTTTATGACATACGAATCAACTTCTGAGATGTTTGTTTCAAGCGTAAACTTCACTTTACAATTACTTGAGAACTACTTGGTGTAGCAAATGCCTTTATAATGTATTTTTCCCACTTTCAATTACACTAGAAATAATATGGGGTTTCAATTTTAAATAACGTAAGTTTATGTTGAAAATCAAACTTCTTTACATATTTGAATATATTGCATCCACTAATTTCATGAGCCCATTTCATAACTTTATGTCTGTGAAAGTAATTTTTCAATATTTATTGTTGTTCATGAAATTCCAGTGGTAATGTTAGCTGACTCACCCTGTATATATGTGTTTATGTGTATATATATGTATATATGTATGTGTGTGTGTGTGTGTGTGTGTGTGTAACATAAGTTACGTTGAATTAGAATTGGTAAATAACACAGGCCTAGGTTTCAGGGGTTTGAGAAGTAATGATGTTTTTTTAAGTATATTCTCGTACAGCTACCACGTCATTCATATGTAGTACACGTAAATTCACCTTGTCACAATATTTTGTGTTTTGTGAACTTTGCATTTAATAGAGTTTCGTGTATTGTTGTTGTAAGTATGTAAATGTAGCAACAATATTTCACTGTTGCTATGTCGGGAATTTCTGAAACAGGGGTGACATTATTGATAGCAACCTGTTGAATATTTCAAGTATGTCTGTAACAAATTTCCCACAGTATCCTATGCCAAGGTAACAGAAGGTGTATTTGTAGGCACATGTATAACAAAGTTAATCAAGGATCAACATTTTTAATGTAAAATGACATATGTTGAAATGGGTGAGTTTCATGGATGTAGTTACAAATTTTCTCAGAAAGCAACAACATACCAAAAACAGGAAAATGATTTTAACAATGATGACAAACTTCAAAAAATTAGGCTGCAACATGAGTCTCAAGTTACTTTTATTGCATTTCCATTTAGACAAGTTTCCAGTGAATGTTGATGACAAGTGAGTAGCAGGGTGAACGATTCCAAATGGAGATGAAGATAATGGAACAGCGTTATCAAGCTCTTTGGAGTGTTATATTGTTAGGAGACTTCTCTTGGTCTATTAAGAGAGGAAAGTGGAGAAATTTATAAATGAAAATCAAGGAAACGATCTTTCCAAAACCAAAGAGCTACTTACTGAAGAATATTGCTGACTTGCAACGTGCCTGACAAGTAAACTGCAAAGTTTACATTATCCCATCTTATGGAGACACATAGTGGTTCGGATCCCACTATAAACTGTAGGTCCAATCCCGATTAGCCTATCTGTGCATGAAGTGAACTTAAACACAAACTCACTCACTTTATCACATCTCATTAACATAATGTCAAATGTAATACGATGTTGTATTGTTTGTAATGTACTGTCTGTAACATACCATCGTTAATTTAATGTGGTGCATACTTTGTAATGTAGTGTCTATCTGCTTTCGATGATCAATCCTTTTGAATGTTATTTGCAGTAAGAGAATCAAACATATTTTCGAAGCAACACTTCAACTTCTTCAACTGTGTGCTTTTCCATGAAAGCAACTTTTCACTCCAACTGAACACTTGTAGAAAATTATTATGTGAATACTTCTTATTATGAAAGAGGACAGGTATAGTAATGATGGTGATGATGACTATGACTATTTTTATGGCACTTCCTGACATTCTGGCAACTCAATGTAACTTCAGTGTGCATTACCTTTGCGTTTGTTGCTGTTTTAGAGTGAATGAATGTTACCTATCAGCATTGTCAGTAACCTTATACTCAATTTCATGATTATTATGATGATGATGATTGTGAAGAAACCTTGCATGATTTAGAGGAATGGATGCCATTTTCAAACTCAGCGTGGTCGAATTGGTAAATATCACCTACAATTTTCCAAATCACAGACATGAAGTTAAAAAATGGAAGGCCTGTGTGATGGGCAAAACTTTACAACTTTCATTTTGCTATTGAAAGAATATCATTTTTCTAAATAAAGGTACAGAGCACTCACTACAATAAAAACCAACCTTTTACATGTCATGTGCTGCTTTCATTTCACTTTTGATGGTGGTCTAGTCTCTCGTCACGAGGATCAAGTTGTGGGCACCCTTCTCAACCTCATTGTACCTCGTTGATCCCATTCAATTTCTTCCTGAGATTCAGTTGGCTTTTTTTATCTCTGTGGTAATCTTAGTATACACAACAATGCAACACATTACTGACCTAACACTTCCTCTAATCAACAATCAAATTCATCTTGTATTATACCTAGTTAAAGATAATTTAAAGATATTTAAATATCATGTGTACTTATAATATAAATAATAAGTGGAAATAAACTGCAATTAAATACTCTTTTTCACCCAGTACTGCAAGCTGGTAGTGTTAAAGTAACCATCAGGTCAGTCCATGTCAAGTGGTCTAGTGATTCCTACTTGAATCTCTTTAATTTTGATGAAAAGTCTACAGGTTTTGCACATTTATCACACATGGAGACCTCCAAAGTTTCAGATTCTTAAGTAGTTTGGTTGGAGAGCCAAGGCTGCTTTTGTGAAGGTCAGATTTTCAATGTCATGGCAAATACGAATGTTGTGATGAATTCGCCCAAAACTTTAGCAAGCTGTAACTACTGAATAAATTGCTAAAGAGGTTGGCATTTCTCAAGTTCATAGACCAGTGGATTTTTGTGAAGCTGACATTTATTTATTCAGTTATCCATTCTTAACCCCACCCTCTAAGAATTTAGTTCACAAATTTGAACCCATTTTCAGAAGCCTATGTCTCTAAATTGACAATTCTAACTTCATCAATGTTTGTATCACTGGAGAGAGCACATTCAAATTGTGTAGAAGAGTTGCATTTCATTTTGGTGCATAACTGTTATATTGGATTGAAAGTGGAAATTTCATATTTTTTATCGCTTGTTTCTCAGATATTTATCAACCAATTTCAATTTTATTTTTTTGAATACTCTAAAGAAGATCTTAAATTGTTCTTCTTATCATTGTTTTTATAAAATTAACGATACAGTTGAAAATTTGAAAAATAAAAATTATGTAGAAAATGTATTGTAATATGACCAGTTTGTGCTATATGGGAGATATTCACCTGTATTGCAGGGTTACCTGATCAGGTTTCTTAGATCAGGTAAATCATATTTGATGACTTCACACCTTTTGGGTAGGAGGCATGTATGGTGCAGGGTGCCCAGAAAGTAGCACTTACCGATTCTGGATCAGATTAAAATTTCACAATCCTGTTAATATGAAACAAAGTTGAAATGTGTGTGGACTAATATTGTTTAGATCAATGGAAACTTCTGCCTACTTTTACAGTCACAGAAGTCACCAAATAAAGATATGAACCAATTAATTTTTAATATATCATTTCACAAAGAGCCATTGCCTTCTAAATATCAAATATTCGCATTCCACTTCACATTCCATTTGCTTCCATACTTCACCAGCGTTTCTCTGTACTGTTGGTCTCTTGCAGCAACCGGGGAAAAAGAACTCCCTTCAGTGGGTTTTTGTTTGGGGTGCAAGTACCAGGATAATAATAATAAAAATTACATTAGTTATTATTATTATCATCAGTAGTAGAAATAGTAGTAGTAGTAGTATTAGTAGAAGTGTTAAACACATTATTATCCTTTTAAATTACACAAAATAGGGTTAGAAGTCAGTGCTAAAGCATTTGTGTTGGAACAAACGATTTCAAATATTCTTTTCCAAAACATCATCCAATTTCACATTACTAATGAAAAACAAGCACAAGAGCTGTGTTTTTGAAAGACAGAAAATGCTTGATAAATGTAATATAATTATTTTCTTACATAACATGTATCACTTTCATGCATGATATATGTTTCACACATATGCAACTTGGAGCAACGTAAAATTAGAAAATAAATATGCAACATGTCAACACTAAATTGTGTATGTATTCAAAGTTTCTTCATTAAATATATGTACAACACATATTATTTAAATACATTACACAATCAATTCATCCATCTCATAATAAACCAGCTGCAAAAACTACATAAATTGTCTCTCAAATGTGCACGCCCCTTTCCCTCAAAACATTTGTTCATGCATTTAAGTGAGCAAGAAAATTTTTAGATCCAATTTATTTTCTAAACTGAAAACAATATTGAATTAATAGAGTGCAAATAATTTCACAGGGCACCATGGCATTCTCTCATTTACAACTTTTTTTATTTAGATTGTTTGACACCCAGTACCGACTCCCATCGCCCCCTAGCTATGAAGTTGATAAGACTAAGAAAGGCACAGAATGCGAGTGAATTTTACGAAACATATTTTTATTTGCATTATATTTGAAATGACGGGGGCATTTGCCCCTCTCAGCTCCTGCAGGTGTCCTTGTCCCCCTTGCCTCCCTAGAACTGACTTTCGTCTAAGGTTTAGGGGAAGGGCAACATGCCCCCCTGCCCTCCCTTATGGTTCCACCACTGTTTCTAACGACTCCTTTATCACACAAAATTTCTTAGTGACTGTATTCTGGCAGACACTGACACTGACATTCCTGTAAAACTTGTGCCTTCATCATTATCCAGAGTAAATGTATGTATAATAAATGTGTATACATAAATGAAGCACTTGTTCAACATGCTTGCACATAAAACTTGAGTCAATATCCCGTTCCTTGACATATTAGAGTGTAGTGAATGTCATGGTTATTAGAAGTATAGGTTGGGCCAATCCATTGTTTACTCGTGTTGACGAAACGAAGGTAAGAGGTGAATTTATCCATGAAATGAATTCCAATTCTATGCGTTAGTGTTGCACTATGCAGATAGGAAACCATGCCAGAAACTGAACACACGAAATTGAGTATACAAATGAGCATTTCCACCCATTTACATTTTGTGGCTTCAGACAAATTGAAAATAAATATCGATAGGTACTTATTGTTATGCGGGACCGAATATTATTGATCGGAACGAGAATTTTTCTAAATCCTGACATTCGGGACGGGAAATATTTGCAATTTCTCGACTAGTCGGGAAATTTTCAGGATGGGAAATTTTCGAAATTTCCCGACACACTGGAAATCTCAAATTCTACACGTCATTTTCACCTTAAGTGATTGTCTTTGCATTTCTGGAATGAAAACTAACAATTTCCGATAAGTTAATACCGACTGCTCGGGATCCAGAAAAGTAGGGAAGTCATTTGCTGAAGTTGTGTTGTTATGTTATTTTATGTTATGATATTTCGTTAGTTTAGAGTGAGTGAGTGATTCTAAAATTTTGTGTGCATCACATAAGGACAAAACACAGGACAGCACAAACACAGGCCTACGAGGATTATACTGTCAGTAGGTCCAGACACCAGAGCCTCGTTAGTCTGCAAAATGCAGTCCAGGATGTACTCCGTGGACGTTATGTTGAGAATTGGGTGTACTATGTGGAATGGTTATCCCTTAGTTTATCTTTAGTTTATGCTTGACGATGAGGATGAACGATGATTTGATTAAATACATTTCACAGCAAAGACAAATTCACTGTGCAATGATTGTTTGTTTTCATTTTAACAAATGACGATACTTGCATTCCACTTATGTTTCTGACAAACTGTTAATTGTTATAACATGTAAAATATATTCACATTCTCATCTGCTAATCATATATTTATGCCATGCAAATAAGCAATAAATTTGATATTTCATAACTTGAACATTTGAAGCAATGATAGTATCATTCATTTGCATGTCAGAAGTTAAGTTTAAGATCATACAAGGTATATTTATTTAAACTCATCCTCATACCTATGTGGGAATTATGTAGAAATTAATGAAAATGAACAGTAGTACACATTAATTGTGACAATAGATAGCATGAATAATTTGCGATAAGAAGCCTCGCAGCAGTGGTCCTTAACAATCATATGAAATATGAATTGGAGAAAGGTGGAGGAATTGTGTGCTCCTAAGGATTATTACTCATGACCGGGCATGTAATGGAGTTAAACGAATTGTAAAGACACATAAATTTCGACTGGAATATTTTCAATCTGTCAATACTTTTTTCCTTCAGGGCAGAAATATAGTTTTCTTGAAACATTAATTTAAAACAAAATTAAAGGAGTACAGCCAACTACAAAGATTAATTCATTGATTTCCATTCACTTGATCATACAAGTATTAATTTCACTATGATAAGGGATATGTCAATAATATTAATGTCTAATTTTGAATACAAGGAAATTAACCTATAGTCTAGTTATATCTATTAAATTAGTAAAAAATAATACTTTAAGAAAGTTATGAAGTAATGTAGTGTATTTTGTAATAATAAGAAAAAGTTTTATAAAGTTAATGTTCCTTAATGGAAAATATGACCCAAATAATCTTCTATAAAAGAAATATTACATTAGCAAGCTCTTTACTGTGCTTCTAAATTTAGATGTATTTTTATTCTTGAAGAGATAGATAATAGTAGGCAAATTGTCCATCGCTATTTTCATTTTTTTGTTTTACATCCTGTGTTGTTTTAAATAATGGAAAGCAGATGTTGTCCTCTGCTTATTTCAATTTGTGATCACCTGATTGGGGAAAACAGACTGGAGGAAAATAGTGATGGACAATTCACCTACCATTTCTTTTGCCATTGGTGTACAATTTTCTCTTGCTTTCCCCTACATATTAACATAAAGCAATAAAAATACAAACTGCTAATTTTTCATTCTATTTTGGTTATTTATTAAACGGTACATGTTTGTATTTATATTTGATAAATTTACGTTGCTCTTTTGGCCATTTAAGTCAATTGAGATGATGAAGAAGTGATAAAATAGATGAATGACCAATCACATGGCCCCACAAACCTTCCTCCTCTTCCGTTCAACTCGGGCTATAAGAAAGCATGCTCCACTCTCCCTCTCCCCTCCACACTGGAGTACAATGCACAGGAGTCGCGAGTTTGCACAGGTTTCTTTGCTTGTGGTTCCACTATAACAGTAATATAAAATTGTACACTGAAACGTTGAAGGTTGAAACGTTACGTTTAGTTTATGTTTTATAATAAAATAAATTTCTGCCTTGGTCAGCATATTTAATTTTTTATATCATGGAAACAAGGCTTAATGGTGTTGTAATATTTTGTAGAAATACAATTGCAACTACACACCTTTAAAATATTTGAACATAAAACCATGACTAACTTCTTATTCAATGTGAATCTTTTTGTACAGGAGCATTGTGTTCTTTTATTTTCTCTCCCTAGTGTACCATATTTCATTCATCAGTACTGTAGTATTTGTGATGTCACACTAATATTCCCCAGAATTTATACTCTTTCCAGGAAGTAAGATGTCACTAGTTTATTTGTGTAGTCAATCATCTTGTCTAAAATATAATTAACAGATTTTTCAAAAGTTGACAATGCTCGATATTAATAATAACTTTGTAAAAATTAATACTTATGAATCATTTTTGAGTTTGAGATTTAAGTCCACTTTTATGCACAAATAGGCTAATTGGGACTGGACCTAAAGTTTAAAGTGGGATTCGAACCACTATGTTCCTCCATCAAGTATCAAACCCAGGATCCCTTGATTACAAAACAACAGACGACGTTCACACTACGACATTTGTGAGGTCCTTATGAATCATGAGAAACATGCCTTTAATAATAGAGGAATAGTACAATTTAACCTTGATTGTGTATGTCTTTCAAGGAACCATAACTAAAGAAGTTTTAATGTTGGAAAATGTAAAATGTGAAAAAAAATCAAAATTTTTGCTACACTGGGAGCACAAGGAAAAAATGTGTGAAGGAAAAAAAAATAAAATACGAAATTTGGTTGCATTTTCATTTCACCAGTGTCAACTTTTGTCACTTGGAAAAAACCTTTAGAAATAAACACAATCTTTCTTATCCAAGTCACATAACAATCTACACATGTTGTTTGTGTGTCACTCGGATATTAATTTGTGTATATAAATATCCCTTCTTTACCAAACTAGTATCATATTTATCTATCAGAATTTTCACAATCATATTTAGAAAATCGATCAAAAATATATTCCAATTATGTTTGTAATTTCCATCATCAGCATAAAATAATGAGTGATTTTTATTAAGATTACCTTCTTCCAACCACCCAGCTTCCTGAACAGCTGCTATATCTACTTTATATTGAGCTATCTCATAAACTGTAGATTAAAATGATCCAGGACTTTAGAGGCTTAGAACATTCCAAGCCCAACCTTCAGACCACAGCAGTTCCCACCCAGATATCCAAAACAGGGAACTATTTTTCCTCTCAAATTTTTTACCATTGTAATATAAATTGTCTTGTGTTGACAGTTATTTTTACAAAAATATTGGCCACTTTACAACTAACCCCCAATATGGACGGAAGACTGCACCTTGGGTCTAGCTGGAAAGAGACAACATACTAGTCCTCTAACAAGTCCTCTGCAATTTCTGAGATGCTTACATGGATATGACAGGTTATCTCTACACATGCATGCATGCACACAGATTATTTTCAAGAGAGGGCAAGCAAGGTTGAATACATTATAAGCAAAGCATTGTCTTCCACCAGCAACACTACTATACTAATAAGCAATCTTCAGATGCAAAATCTTTAGCTAATGGTAATAATCGGAACATGAGACTGTTATATAGTTTGTCCATACAATAAATTTAAAACACATCTTCACATATATTCTCTCTGTTTGTAGAAAACTGCAATCTCATTATCATACAGTCAAAACTTAAGTAGACCAAAGCATTTGGAACTTTAAAAAAAATTGAATAATTTATTGATTGATTTGATTTACTTTTACTTTGCTTTCTACCACATTGGCAAATCTCAAAGATGAGGATAAATGGTGATAAAATTAAATAGATGAAAGGACAATCACAAACATGTAGATGACACAGCATAAGCTTCACAGATGCTTACACTGGCCACTGAATGCAGATGCTAGAGACTCGTAAGGTAAAAGTAAGTTTCCCTCTGCATGTAGCCGTGCCATGGAGGTACATATAGAGGATACATATTCTCGATCTTGGCCTTTTTAGGTAATGTGATCAGCACCATACTCGGGCCACCTTACACTCAGGTACCCATGATTTGAGGCTGGTTGAGCCACAGAGCCACTTTATGTGGGGACAAAGCAGAAAAAAGTCCGGCCTTATATCATCCACACCAGCAATCGGACCTAAGCCTCCCATGTGACAGTGAGATAACCTACTGACTAGACAACAGTGGCTGATGTAGCAAGAGACTCATTGGTCTGCAAAATGCAATCTAGGATGTACTTCTTGGAAGGGAGGTTGGCATTTTGGTATCTTAGGAAAGAGTCACCCCTTACACAACAGCTTTTAAATGAATCAAATTTAGTGTATTTCTATTACTAATTTTTAGCTACATCTTAGAATTTTTTCTGCCAAATTTTGTTCATTGCAGGGGTTATAATGACTTGCTGAAGGGAAAGTATTGGGTAACATTACTTCTTTTTACTTTTGTTTTTCCAACATCAATCCACACAAAATCGTCCAATTTTTATTTAATTGGTTGCTAGACCATTTTGTGAAAAATACATTTCTAATGTATAATTTCATCGATGTACCTAATGTACATACAGAAACAGAAAAAACTGATGCCCTGATCCAGGCTGCCTCTGTAAACTAATTAAAAGTACCATATTTAACTATTGAAAATTACAAACAAATTTAGCATTATATTCTAAATTATAAACTTATATCTAAATAGAAAAGATTTAAATTGCATGAGGGTATCTGACTGTGGCTGTATATTTCATTTGTGGCATCTTTTTAATTTTCATACTTCTTTTTATGGATCCTTAATCTAATTATAATAATGATGAGAATGAGGTGAATAGATGAATACATAGAGAGACAGGCATTTCCAAAGGATCAAGCATGCACAGCCTGAGATTCAATCCTGAAACCTTACAGGGTCCTTGCTACTTGCAGGTAGCAAGATCACGGGTTGACACACACAACACACCCAGCCACTAAGCATCTACAGTTTTCCTTTATTTCCTTAAGTATTTTCTTTTATCTGTTCTAATGTGTATTCTCCTGCATGTAGGAAAAGTGCAATTAGAAACAGATATGATTATATTATATGCAAAGTTTCACAGCTTTCACTTTGCTATGAAAAAAGGAACAAAATATATGGGGCTACCAAATGCTCCATACATGAAACACCAAACCTCAATGATAAATGTCATTCTTTCAATGGTATTCTGGGTTCTATTCAATTGGTAAGTTGTTTGCATCCTTCATAAGCTGAGGAATCTGATGATTTTTTTTGCCTTAGTTTGTATTGCAATGTTCACATACATTGGGCTACAAATAGTTTGGAGTTTAAGATCTGGCTTAGCAGATTCCTTCTCAAAATGCAATCTTTGAACCTTGTCTACTGATGCCATTGGTTTTCTGTCTTGGTATAACAAAGAGACTCACTTCTCATCATTTGTTACAAATCTCCACAAGAAAGCTCTTGTCATTTTCCATGTGCAGCAAATTCTAAGAAAAGGGTGGCAACTTGCTGAGCTTGATCTGAGATCATGGCTAATTTTTAAGGGTCACCTGGTGACCAAGCTGGTGCAGGTAGGAAACAATACATACATCTCTTGTGTTTTGAAATGTCAGCTGCTGCTTCCAGGGTACTAGGGGTAGGACCTCGTAAATGTTTTTGATTTGATTTGACTCTATTTGCTTTATTTCACTTTGCCTTTTGCGCCACTTTTGGCTAATTTGCGAAGATGGGGATGAGTGATGAAATGATGAAATTGATGAATGGACACTCACAAACATTCATGCCCAAGCCTGGATTCAAACCCAGGATCCCTGATGTTGTAGTATGATGTGCTAACCACTCTGCCATGGGGGCCAGCTCTCACTAATGTTGTTTGCTGCTCGTGAATACCTTGTATGATGTCTTAAAACTGATGTCTTCAGGCCACAAGAGTTTTAAACTCTGTAGATACCATATTAATTTGTTCAATTTCAATTTTTTATTCCATGATAACAATATTTTACTATTTGCTACAGTTCCTAATAAAGATTTCTCCCACCATTATAATAGTGGGAGGAAGTCAATTGTAGGAGAAGGATGGGGGAGGTAATGGAGATGTATATTGAGTACAAAGTATTTGAAACTAAATGCACAGGCTTTGAGGCATGCTCTGGATTGATTGATTCATTGATTTGTTGTTTTAAGTCCACTTTATGCACAGATAGGCTAATCGGGACTGGGCCTACAGTTTAAACTGGGATCCGAACCACTATGTGCCTCCACCAGGTATCGAACTTTGGACCCCTTGATTACAAGGTGACTACGTTACCACTACGCCATTGGGTAGGCACACTCTGCTCTGGGAATGGGCTATTACTTTGTACAGAGAGCAGATGCAGATTTAGAACTATTTAATGAATAAACAACCACAACCACCCAAAATCCTAACATTCTTTTTGTATCCAACTGGCTTATATAGTTTTTACATCTAACAAACTATGGCTTCAAGATCATCAATTCTGTACCATTCACAAGAAGATAATGGGAAACAGATCAATGTCAAAACCTTTACTGAATTTGAGATATTTTTCTGCTTGCAATATTAAATCTTCACACACATGCATTTACACATGCGTATGTATGTGTTTGTGTGTTTAGTTTTATATGTATGTGATTGAAGTTTATATTTCTATTTTCATTTTCAGTTATCCATACGTTGTTCTTTGTTTTTATTATTTTCTGTTTTGATTTCCTTTTTTAATTGGATATTTTTACTACTTGTAGGAATCATATGTTAACCATAGACTGTATTCTGACAAGAGCAGGCGAACAAGAACAAGTCTCCGTGCAAGTAGTGATGCTAGACTCCATCAATGAACAGTGAGAGGAACGGGATTGCATACTGGGCAACTGGAGTTACCTGCTGGCAGCATTCCCAACGTTCGAAAATGATAATATAGTACATATAGCAAACGTGTATCCAGGTCCATACACGTGGTTCTTATTAACCCCCCTTCCTCCTTTACACACATATATATCTGTTTTTCAATTATTTTAGCATTAAATTAATGGCTTGTATAGCATTATATGCTAGTTAATCTCGAAGGAAACATGCTATATAGTCAAAAATATTGAAAAACTGCATCCTAATAACGTAACAGAATAGTGGAGTATTTGTGATTAGAGGAATCAAAGTTGAGATCACCCAAATGTCCTCTAATCATGTTATTTGTGGTTGTAATCACTTCACTTAACATTTCTCATATGCCACGTACTGTTCTTATACATATAATGAATGAGGCACATCTGCAAACAATCGTATCTGAACAAAATAAAAAAATTACAAGAAATTTTCACTCACAGTGAAATGGTAAATATACCGTTGAATATTGTCTGCCACCAAAAAGTAAACGGTCCTTGAGCCCCAGTTTTGACATCAAACCTAGTTGCTACTGCCTCTGTAAACATCAACACAAAAGGCAAAAGATCAACTTATCAAGCATTAGCAAACGAAACTGATGCAGTTCCCTTGATCATCTTGGAATATTGTATGTGGAGAATTGGGTCCAGGTTTAGAATCACATAATGACTTCTTTTACACAGACTTGTTCATTTTTCCTGTTGGTTTAATAGTTCATGCGGGCCTCCTCAATTTGTAGAGTTAACGTCGTCACCTTGTAATCAATGTCTCCCGGTTTTGATACATGGTGGAGGTACATGGCATATTAGTTTGGATCCCACTTTAAACTGTATGCCCAGTCCCGATTAGTATTTCTGTGTATAAAGTGAACTTTAAACAACAAAGCAAATAAAGTTCATGCATGTACAGTCACTCTCAATTCACTCAGTAACAAGCATACACCAATTAATGGTCGATGTAGAAAAGAGGTTCCTGTTCTTCAAATTTATCAGATTTCTTTTACTGAAAATACAATCACATTTGAATGTAGGAGGGATAGAACAGCAAGTGCAAATTTTGTGTTCTGTGTTTTCACCACTCGATTTCCATCCTTCTCTGCCGCTATGTGCAGCCCTGCTCCACAGTTAGCTGGGACAGGAAATAGGAGGGAGAACAGCTTCAGCTGAACCTTGCCATATAAATAAAGATGTCATTATTATTACTATTAACAGCTACTCATCTACTCATCCATTACAACTGCTAATCACTCTGATCACATGGAGAGAACCCTCACCACCTTTGCCGAATGAACGTAACAAGTTATTCATAGTCAATTTCACTTCAAAGCATTTTATGGGGAGAGAGTTCAACAACAATAAACATGAACACAAAGGATGGCATCATTAAAGACATTCAAGCCTACCAATCATCTTCAGTACCTGCACTTCATCAGGTGTCATTCCATCTTATCAAAAGGTCAGACAGATCTAAAAGTTTACAACAACCAGAGACTTTTTCATCTCCATAAAGGCATGATACATACCATCTCCAAGATGCAAATTTCAATGTGTGATTCACCTCATATTCTTATCTCTCAAATCCATCCAGTTTGGAAAATCAAATCCCATCATTTAGTTACGTTCCCTTATGTTCCAATCTGAACAAATATAACAGTAGTTTTCAATATTAAACTCAGAGTTGTCTTCCAGGGACTGAGAGACACCTTAGACCACATTAACCTAAATGCTAATCACCCTCTTCCACCATTCCACACCAGCAATACAACTGATGCCATTTTCATCTTCTAAGAGAGTCTTTCAAGTCAAACCAGAACTTTCAATTTTACAGAGTAACAAAACACAAGCAGAAACCACTTGTAAGAGAAAGTGTCTGCTATTACAGTATAGAGCACTTAAATCAAGATAGCAGACAAGCCTGTGAGCACAAACATCAAACATCTTATTGTGATTACATTCTTTCTCCATGGTGTAAAAGCGATTGAAATTCACAGGAGACTTCTAGCATAGTGCAGTAATGGGACTCTTATCCATAGTAAAACATTTGATGGTGACAACAGTGTGAAGACAGCCACACATCACTGCAAGATGACCCAAAGTTGAAATAGCTTGGAGTGTGCTGCAGTCATTCTCATTAATATTCAGTGAGCGGAATAACTGATGCTTGAAATTCGATGCCTAATATTTTGTCAACTTGCAGAACAGGTGCATCTTTCTTCTAAACTTGAAGACAATCACAAAAATGGCATGGTTTCATTACTGAAGACATTCTTTTGCTGCATGGTAATGCACAACCACTTACTGCTCACCACACAATTTGCACACTGTAGGAACTTAGGTGAAAGTTACTGCCACACACTCCCTTTCAGTCCTTATCTTGCTCCACACAATTTTAGCTTGTTTGAACCCTTAAAGGAGTTCCTCATACGTCAGCATATCAGCAGTGACAAAGAAGTGAGGAAAGAATCGGATCATCTTCTGACATACTAAGAAATATTTCTACACTGGTGGTAAGAACTAATGCTGTTATAAGCGCATTTGTGTAGAGGAAGATTACATCAAGAATTAAAGTCTCTTGTTGATATCCACATGCATTCAAAAGTTTTGAAAAATCCGAAGTCTCAGTTTGACTTGAACAAACCTTGTATATTTAGACCATGGAAGACAGCATCCTGTTCACCCAAAAGTGTACATACACAACACTTAATGTCATTTACATTCTAATCTGCATTCCCTGTAATACTTTCCATCTTGGAGAAACGTTTACACTTCTGTGGCTCTGTCGTTACATAGAAGCGCTTTACTTGACATCATAACGAATTTCTAAGAGGTCATGATAATATTAAATTTGAACTAGTTTGTCATTAATTAATTTTGGCATGAAGTGCTGCCACATGCAGAAGGCATATTCTCACCTCTGGAAAGGTTAATACAAATACAAATATTTTAGTATACGTGATCCGAAACTACAGAACTCATTCCTTAATAATAACAGCTGGCAGTACTTGTCTACAAAAGAACATATTGAGATATTGTGGCAGTTTATTTCCACTAATATATTTACAGCTTATATCCATACTTCATATTAACTGGTTTTAATTTATCTTCAACTAGATTTAATAAAGGTAAAAAGGTAAAGTGTTCCCCTGTGCATAGCACCACGCCATGAAGGCGTATAGGGGGTGTGGGGGTAACGCCCCACACTTTCTTGATCCGGTCGTGAGTGGGGGTGATGTGATCAGCATCACGCCCCTGACCGCCTTTACCCCCCAGGGTTTCCCCCAGGTAAACATGTTATTCGACGCTGGGTGGGCGCCGGGGCCGCTTCCATCGTTAGAAAAGTTCCCGGATTTGAACCGGCCGGGGATCGAACCCGGGACCTTTAGCATGGTAGTCAGACGCGTTACCGACTGAGCCACCGCGATTTAATGCAAGATGAATTTGAGTGTTGATCAAATCAGTTAATTGTTACATAAGTAATGTGTTCTATTGTTGATGATGCTAAGATTGCTATGGAGACAGCAAAGAACCCAAATTACTATTCCAGATGATGACAAATGAAATAAACAAAATCATCTGCCTTCTCACCTTAGGGTCAATCCATATGAAGTGGTACAACATGGTTGATTGACAATTTTTAAGAAAGTTTATTTTTTGTGTGGTGTGAACCCTATATGTTGACAGTTCAGAACCATTGTTATTTTATTTTTACTATCACCGATTTGAAGATGGCGGGCATTTTTTTATCATGGCGTGCATCATTTTCTTCATTCGCAAGCATCAGCGGCAACTTTTTTATCTCAGCTCTGGTAAGTCCTACGGCAATGAGACAAAATCTGTGATGTTAAGCACATTATTATTCTTCATAATAAGGAAACACAACATAATAGTGTGTGTCAAATCTATTTGAAGCTTGAGACTTTAATCCTTTTTTCTACAGGGTCATAAACATATACTTTTTGCTAAAAAAAATCCAAGTTCAGGGTTAAATATCTCTGGTGGGCAGTTGTTTAAAAATCTGAAATTTGTACACAATACAGTACTCCATGATAAGTAACTTCAGTAAAAATTTTGAGTTTGATATCAATTG
Source organism: Lepisma saccharinum (assembly GCF_977018435.1). Lineage (NCBI taxonomy): Eukaryota > Metazoa > Arthropoda > Insecta > Zygentoma > Lepismatidae > Lepisma > Lepisma saccharinum. The sequence goes on from NC_139254.1 coordinate 35,228,351, forward strand.
GTTTAAGAGATACAAAACTCGTAAAAAATTCAATATTTTGCATTAAATATGGTATGCCTAATTTCAAAATTGAAAAGTAAAGCTTCCTGTGTTTTTTTTGTTGTTTTTTTAACTTTGTAAACGCATTTTGGATTTTGAGTAACCATACATTTCACTTCTAAGACTTTCCCACTTCTCCATTGAAGGTTTCAAACTTCTATCGCCAGGTGGTGCTGAACTATAGTGAGGAAAATGGCAGCATGTAACCATGCAATGTCAGTGTAGTGCCTAAAGTAGCGTGCCATGATCGAGTTTCTAGCCACGGAAAATGTGCTACAAATTGACATTCATCTGAGACTGAAGGCATTTTATGGGGATGAATGCGTAGACATCAGTACTGCGTGATCTTGGGCTTTTCATGCTCATAAAGAAAACCCCAGCTGAAGAACTCTCAGCGTATGTGAGAGATTGGAGTGGAAGGCCACATACTGCAATTGATGGAGGTCTTCGGAATTGTGTTCAGCTCAGATGAATGTCAATTTGTAGCACATTTTCTGTGGTTAGAAACTCGATCACGGCACACTACTTCATGCGCTACACCGACATTGCATGGTTACATGCTGCCATTTTCCTCGCTATAGTTCAGCACCACCTGGTGATAGGAGTTTGAAACCTATAATGGAGAAGTGGGAAAGTCTTATAAGTGCAATGTATAGTTACTCAAAATCCAAAATGTGTTTACAAGATTAAAAAAAAAAAAAGGGAAAGAAGCTTTACTTGCAACACGCCTTCATATATATACTTTAATGCAGATCCCTTTCAGGATTGTAATGTTGTTGATTGACATTCCAAATTACAGTTTGCAGAATATTAACACAAAATGTTAATAAGAAATAAAATTAGGCATACCATATTTAATGCAAAATATTGAATTTCTCACGAGTTTTGTATCTCTTAAACCAATTGAATATCAAACTCAAAATTTTTACTGAAGTTACTTATCATGGAGCACTGTATTGTCAAAAATTTCAGATTTTTAAACAACTGCCCACTAGTGATATTTAACCCTGAACTTGGATTTTTTTTAAACAAAAAGCATCTTTATGACCCTGTAGAAAATATGGTTGAGAGGGATGATAACAAATTGGCTCTAATGAAGATAGCCATTATACACGTAGAATGGAAGCTGCATATGACTTGTTGGAGGTTGGTCTTGTATGTGTTGAGCACTCTGTAGCTTCATTTAGAAAAATATATATTTTAGCTACTATTTTCCACTGGAAAATGAAGGTTGTGAGTCCTGGTCCTATATTTAGTACTTCCTTTCGGATAGAACTTTTATTATATTCAGGATAATATATAATATGTACTATGTATATTCTTATTTTAGGAAGTTAAAAATAAGAAAATAGTCATCCCAGTGCACAGTGAACCGGAATGCGAAAAAAACGGCAAAAATCAGGAGCTCGCTATTTGACCCCAAAATCAGTACAAATTTGTAAGATTTGCAATTTTAAGGAATAGTTCACACTTTGGTTTCACAGAATTTACGTGAGATTGATTATTTTGATTTTGAAATAAAAAGTATAATTTTGACTTATTTCAATACACACTTGAAACCACAGTAAAACTAAACAATACACTTGGTAACCAAAATATATTTCAAGAAATAGATTAAATAATAACAAAAATAATGAAAATAAGGATTATAATGATAGTAATAAAATAATAACAACAATAATAATTGTAATAATAAATGTGAGAAGTGTTGTAAAAAGGAATTTATACACAATAAATGTTTAAAGCAAGGAAAATAGACTTCCTATCAAACCACTTTAAAGATAAACTAATATCTTTTAAGGCATTAAATAATATTTATTTACTAGTTTCGATATCTCCTTCTTCCTTTAAATGTACTTTTGTGGTGAATGCAAGTTCATTACATGTATTTTCCCGGCGAAGCTCTTCAGTTTATCACCTATTATTTCTGTTGCTACTTTCTTCAAAACTGATAATCTGCTTTTGAGATTGCATAGAGTGAAGAAAAAGCAAATACTAACACCACATTTTTTAAAAAGTCAACTGAAATTATTTTTAAGAAAATTATCTGCCTTTCGGCAAAAGTTTTCATATCCTTAAAATACTTTGCTACAGCACCGCGGCACATCAACACAATCTTAAACAATATTTTTAAAATGTATAGAATCTAACACGAATGAAACAAATGATTAATCTGATAATTTCTATCTTTATCACATTTTTCAGGAATAATGTTTCATAGATTTCTATGACACACCATCACCATTAACCCGCAAGGACACATGAATGGATAAAAATGACCCAAAAGATTTTCAAATATTTCTTTCATCTTTACCAATGAGTGTGCCTGAGGCGACCATTGTCAGTACCTTTCCAGTAAACACTTTCAAATGTCATGACTTGGAATCAGCTATGAGGCTTCCTTAGTTCCCCTCACAGGGCCTTAGAAACATTGCCTGTGTAAATTTCACTCACACATGCACTCATGCATTTCAGCTTGGTACTTAAACCTGATCATTTCTCCCATTTTAATCAATTGTGAAATACAATAAAGATGTTCAAATTATTACAATTAGTTTAACCAATAATGGTATTGTTAATCAAATGCTTTAATGTAATTATAACTCGGATTTACAAAGTTATTTGCTTCTGGGTAATATTTACACAGCCGAGTCTTTGGGAAAAATTTTGTGGAGAGTGTTTATGAAGGTCTTGGGAGGTGTTAGGGGTTATTGGGGACGTTTAAATAAATTTATGTTACACTGCACCAAGGTCCGTAGACTGCTCGTTTCCCCCACTCTTCAAGGTCTGGTCATAACTCACCTTTTTCCCAGCCCCATGTTTACAGCCCCGGTAGTGTCTCTGTAATGTCGTCAGAATGAGACTTGTCCGAGTGTCTTCTATTATGTAACGACCCTGCGTGGTCGTCATATTATATTTTGTTAAGAAGAAGAATGCATGCTAAATGTCCCTGCGAGGCATACGCTTTTAGTATAAATGTGTTAACGGATCCACCTCTACGTATTATTTGACCCAGCGTGGTCGCTGTATTCTGTAAACGCTAACGGATCCATCTCTACATTTATTAGCTTTGCTTATTATTAGACCCTGCGTGGTTGCTGTATTTAGTAAATGTTAGCAATTATTGTCATTTACACTGTTCAACTTGTTGTTTAGAATTGCAGAGTCCTGCGAGGCTGAATATTAAATGTATTGTCTGAATGCACACAGTTTTAGTTTATATTAATGCGTGCATCTAGTGATTTTCCCACTAGTGATTTCTCAATGTCAAAACCTTGATATTTCTCAGTACAAAGTTTGCTATATGTAAAAAAATGAGTTAGCAACGCATACTTGTAGTTAAAATTTTCACCACCAATGCGCCGCCTCCGCGAGTATAAAGCCAGCGCAGCCAGGCCCAGAGCTCAGTTGGCTCCCTGATGTCAACAGGCAAACATCCAGCCTGAAGACTAGAAGCCATTCCAGAAGGAAGGATGGAGAAAGAAGAAAGAAGAAGAAGAGCCTAGCAGCAACCTACATACCTGGTCCGCTCGCTCATACTGATAGGTGCCCAGGGTCTACCTGCCCGGCTTGTCTGGGAGCACCCGGACCTTCCTTTCTAACCTGCTGTCCCTTCATAGGAGACACCGGTTGGCTTGCCAATTACCAGCTAACGCCGGGGGTGTTGCAGCATTCTTTAATCCTTTTACCCAGCGCCCATTATTTGGGAGTACCGATTGGTTTCGGCCAATTCCCGGCTGTGGTTGGGGTACTACGCACAACATACTCTCTTTTACAGGGGAACCCGTGACGTCAGCGGCGACCAAGGCCCTAAATAAAATTAGGTCCCCATACCCCCCCCCTGGCACCTCACAGCGAGGAATAAATTGGATGTTCCCTGCGCCCCCCTTATCTCTTCGAGACCAAAGGTGGTACAGGTAAAAGAACGTGCGTGGTACAGGTAAAAGCACATGTGTGGTACAAGTAAATGCATGCGCGTGGTAAGGGTTTCAGGTAAAGACACGTGTGTAAGTGTGCTAACGGACACCCTTGTGTTGAGATTATAATAAACATATATAAATATATATATTAAGCTGGTATAGTCTTTCCTTACACCCAGCAAGCCCTGACATAATTCTGAGTCCATGTTCTACGGCTGACAAAAAGTTAGCGCATATGGGTAGACTTTTGCTGTCCACCTAATTGCAAGGTTTAGTGTAAGAACGCAGCCCGTGCCAGTACTCCTGCGCTGTGTTGTTAGTGTAGTGCGGAGCACGTGGGGAGGAAGTTGCAATTTCCAACACTGTATAGCATTCAACACTCTTGTTTTTAAGAGAAAAAAAAACACATATTTAAGAACATCGCAACACAACTTACACAGAATACATGAATGTGATGGTGCATAGAAAAAATATAAGTAAGCAAAATCACAAATTTACCCACGGTTACTGCTGGAAAGAATTGAAAAAAGAGCAGCACTGGATCCATTGTTTTTGCTTCATGTTTTAATTTTTGGATCCTGCAGTTCAAATCTAGAATTCGAAGAAATTTATTTTCTTCCTTGACAAAACATGAAGTACTTTCTGTTGTTTTGTATTTACGATTTATATATATATATATATATATATATATATAAACAAACAAATAATAAAACTAATCAACATTTTGGTTCTCGATCTAACAGACAAACTCAGAACATTTTTCCTAGCAATCTTGCCTTCACACTAAGGATGGCCAAAAAATATGCAGATTTCAAAAAATTTAAAATCTCGATTCTGAAATTTTACTATCTGAATTTCGGGGATAGAGGTTTATAACCACTTTCCACTTTTCAGGTCAAATTTATTAACAAAGCTCACAATGTGCTGTACTTTAAGTATTGTCTTCCTCATTTCATGATCATATACTCCGTAAGTAAACGTAAAGTGCTCCCATGTGCTTTACACAACACCAAGAAGGTGTACAGGGGGTGTGGAGTTAGGACTCCACACTATCTTTATCATGGCCGAAGGAGGGAGTGATGTGATCAGCACCACGCCCCTGGGCACTTTTATCCCCCAGAGTTTCCTCCAGGTACCCACTTTATACAATGCTGGCTGGGCGCTGGAGCCATTTTAAACATGTGCAAAAAGAACCAATTCTTCCCCACTGGGGATCGAACCCGAGTCTCCCGCATGGGAGTCAGATCATATACTCTGTAAAAAAAAGTCCGCTTTTGGCAATACCAACTACACAAGTCTTGCAAGAACACTGTTATCATCACTAACATATCGTTCTTCAGGCTCTTCTTTGCTGTAATTCCTACTAATTCGGATTTTAAATCACATTCGTAACACACTGGTATAAAAAGAAAAATAGCAACCTGAAATTTGTCTTTTAGTAGCATTTGCTCCGAACTTCTCATCGGACGGAAATATAAGGTAAACAGTATGGGTATTTTTAGTTTTCTTGATATATTCATGCGCTTGCAGCACAGTGAGACATTATTTATTGTCACCCAGACACTACAATATGAATCACATAAAAAAAATTACTGGAAATACACGAATACAAGCGCAAGGACAGAACAGAGAAGCAAGTTTCCCTTGCTAAAACTAGCGGTTACCAAACTTTCGCCAGCGATCTGCCATCCCTATGACGTCACAGTTTTACAACCACCTCAACTTGCTCAAAATGGTCGTTATGAACAGACCTTCCAAAGCAGGCAGCAAACAAGTCAACGGACCTTGGACTGCACTACTTCTATATGTATTAAGTCAGCTGATAGCAAAATCAGAGACGACCCATTCCCTTAGCGTGCGCACACGTGACCACGTTTGATTCAGGTTTACCAGCTGAAACATTAACAATGGAGCACACGTTCACAAATAAGCTAAATTTGTCAAAAATAGCAAAAAGTAGCTAAACCTTTTTCCCGTGCCAGTTTCACAATAATTTAAATTATCCTTTGCTTTAGAAATCGTCGTGGGAAATAGTGGTGAAAGCTATGTTAACTCTAACTTTTGAATTTTGAAGTAAAAAATAAAAACATTATATTTTATTGTAATTCAAATATGTGTTCTTTTTCTGTGCATTGCTGAGAAGTTGTGAGTCTACCTAGGACAATTACATTGTCCAGCAAAAAAATAATTGCTACAACAAGTTTTAAAAGTACAAAATATAGTTTGAAAATTCAATTTTCACGAACCGCCATTTTGAGGCCCGAAAACAAGAAAAAATTATAAATGTAGAGAAAAAAATATATAGCAGTTTCACACCCCATTTAGTTGGTTACAGAAGTGGTAATGTTTTATCCCCTTACCGAAAAGTCAACATTTCTATTTTTGCCGACTTTATTCGTATTCTGGATCACTGTGTAGTGGCAAAGTATATTTAGTTGTCAACTAGCAATTTCGCAAGCACACATTCTGGGTTAGAGCTCTTGCTTGATGCATGGTATTCGTTTCTGAGTGTTCCTTCTTCAATTTCATCTAATCACCATTCAACAAAGGTTAGGTGGTAGAGCAGCCTACAGCTGAATCTTGCCCACTAAATATATGAATTATTATTATTATTATCCTCATCACAGTAAATAACCTAAAGAGGAAGGAAAACAACATTAATTAAAAAAAAACTACTAGAGGAGACCATTACATGAATATACAGGGTGGCTCAAAAAGTCTCTTAACACACTCGGTACAAGCCCACTGCAGTGCTCAACGTGGAAATGGTTATGACCAATCATTGCCAGGCCAAGGGGGAACCACATTGACGCCAACCGCATGGTCGGCGGCCATCTTGATGTCCGCCATCTTGAAATCAACTTCAGAATTTTAAATGGGAAGGGGGTGATATGATATATCAAATCAGGCTAGAATTTCATGAGAAATGCAATGGTGAAGGTTGTTTTTTTATGTATCTTTAACCAGTAAAATGTTATGACTGAATTCTTGTACCAATTTGCTCCTTTTCAAGGTGTTATAAAAATGCCTTAAAATTTGTTTAGGCATTGGTAACACATTGAGATCAAAGTGACATCTAGGGATAGAAGTTCGCATGCCATTGCACAAGATTTTAATTGGATACATCCATGAAGAGCTGCGCATTATGAATGGTTGTCGCAAACAATTACTGTGTGACTCTTCCATTAAATGAAAAGTCCTTCACAGTGACAAGGCTAATGTTTATGTTCATAAGGAAGTTCATAAACAGAATATTGGATGCCTTTTATCTGATAACACATTTTCGACAGATCAAAGCTGAATGGTTAGTGCTGGTAAGTTAATGGTGTGGTGTGCTGTGTGGAACATGATTGGTTAGTCAATTTTCCATCAACGGAACCTTAAATGCTTAGGGCTACTTGGATTTGTTAAATAAACGGGTTTTTTCATCCTTGCTTATGGAAGAAGGTACTTTTTACAGAGTTTTTTTCAATAGGGAGGAACACCAGAATACTTTGGGAACGTTGTGAAGCAGTTTCTGTCCAAAGTTAGTTATCAGATGACAAGGGTCGCATATTCTGTTTATGAACTTCCTTATGAACATAAACATTAGCCTTGTCACTGTGAAGGACTTTTAATTCAATGGAAGCGTCACACTGTAATTGTTCGCGACAACCATTCATAATGCGCAGCTCTTCATGGATGTATCTGATTAAAATCGTGTGCAATGGCATGAAAACTTCTCTCCCTAGACGTCACTTTGATCTCGATTTGTTACAGATGCGCTAAACAAATTTTAAGGCATTTTTCTAACACCTCGAAAAGGAGCAAATTGGTACAAGAATTCAGTCATAACTTTTTACTGGTTAAAGATACATCAAAAAAACCTTCACCATTGCATTTCTCATGAAATTCTAGCCTGATTTGATATATCATATCACCCCCTTCCCATTTAAAATTCTGAAGTTGAATTCAAGATGTCGGACATCAAGATGGCCACCGACCATGCGGGTGGCGTCAATGTGGTTCCCCCTTGGCCTGATAACGATTGGTCATAACCATTTCCATTTTGCCGGCTGCAGTACTCTTGTACCGGGGGTGTTAAGTTACATTTTGAGCCACCCTGTACATCAGAGTTAACAGATACACATACACAAACATGTATGTGTATATAAATATGTAAATATAGCCAGTGATTGGCGAGACATAGGAAGCAATTAAAACTAGTAATTAATAACATAGTTAGGAAGAGGTAAGAATATCATCTTAGCTGATATTTGTGAGAGTTTGTATGCTGATATTGCTCATAGTAGTAGTTTTTTTTTTTTAATTTTGTTTTTAACATTATACAAAATGGAGATAGGTTATTCTTTGGGACACCATTCCCTGCTCTAGCAAGGAAAAAGTAAAATGGCATCAAATTGAACTATGTACTGCTTGGAAAGCTGAAATTTTAATTATTCTTTCTTTCAGAATTGTGATTATCCTTTCTGAATTTTGATTTCTCAAATAGGTTTAAAGGTGTTTGCAGAAATATATTAAAAGTCAACATAGATGGGGTTTTCATTATCTGGTCATGTTCAGCATTTTGCTTTCATTTAGGGTTGGGAGGATAAGATCAGATTGTTTTATATGATACACCAATATTCAAACATCCATATCTTTTTATTTCTTTTCTTTTCAATTTGTATTTTGAAGGTTTATGATTACATGACATGATTACAAATTTGCTTGTAAACTCTTTTCCAGGGGCTTGATATTTGAAAAATATAAGTGAGAGACTCATTGGTCGAAGTTGTTTATGAGAAGTTCTTATTATTATTATTATTATTATTATTATTATTTGTATTGGATCAGCGTTTTCTGTTTTCGAACTGACTGAGTATTGTCCAGTTTGGAATGAAAAATGTGTGCTGTGTATCAAGTCTCCTAAAGTGTTTGACAATAATAGTTGAATCAGAAATTTGCTATCTCACATGATTTACTGTTTAATTGGATTGGTCTCATCATATTGAAGATGAAAAGTTTGTGCACTGTTGCTATTTATTTATTATTTAATCAATCAAAAAATTCACATGTTTTATTCTGTGCATCTTGTGAAGCATCCATTTTGCTATACACAGTATATAGGTAATGTTCCTTTGAGAGGGAATGGGGAGTCAGTGGAGAATAGAAGGTTTGAGGTTAGATATCTTTTTAATTTGTTAATCAAATGTAACAAATATCAATGTTGAAGTGATCTTTTTAAATTGGATTAACCAAGAATTCACATTTTAAATATAATGACTTTAAAAAAGAAATGTCAGAATAAGGATACAATTTCAGGATCTTGACAACCAGTACAGACTTATGTCTACTGAAGGAAACCCAGTATCCTCTTCTTGTCCTTTGAAAATCTTCTATCCTGTGGCCTTCTTTTATTTCTTGTGTCTGCTGATCTAGATTTTACTGTAGGCTCTTCCAAGGTTTTTTCGCCTTTCTTGTACTCTCAGAACATACAGACCTCTTTCACCAATTTACTGATATCTGAGCAGCAGCTTGACACTTAGTAATTGCCTTATCGGTTCCTGTCATGCAAGATACTTGAAACAGTTGACGGCAGCATCCACAAGGGTTATCTTACTAGGTTATACATAGGATCAATATTTAGGCTTAGTAGTTCTCTGCATTGTCATTGAATTACAAGGTGACAGGTGTGCATGCCATGTAGGAAAATATTTTGCAAGAATGTAAAATTGCAAGATATGAAATATGAACAGAAACTTGAGGCTTTGCTCAATATTGTCATGTCCTTACTTAGATCAAGGGGGATCTGAATCTACTTTACAACATCTGCTTTGCTCCTGTTACAGAGTGTAATTTATATCTTTCCCCACCACCAGTATGTGCAAAATTTTGTAAGAATTTAAATATTTAAATAAAATACTTATTGCGGAATTCTTTAAAGCCAAGTTTATAATCTTTAAAACATTTAATGTGGAAGAACACATTTTTTTAGAATGTAAAACTAATTAGTTCATTTCTTGATTATTTTCTGCTTCAATAGGCAGCTTTTAGAGAGCAACCTTCATGAATTCTCGTCATGAACTTCATTCTCCATGTTACGATAGGATACACTTAATTTAATATCATGTCAGACCTTCTTTGTCAGATCCTTTCTCTGTTAGCCTTCCTTCCCATGCATAGTTCAAAACACAGTTTACTTTAGCCAGTGTCATTCCCAATTCTTCATTTCTTTCCTTCATCCCTTCCAGCATTGCTCTTCTCTCAAAAACTCTTTGGACCAACAACTCTTTCCAACTTTTATTTCTTACTTTATATGTCAATTTCACATGCAGATTCTTCACCATAATCACATTTCTAAAGGTTATAGTTGCTGTTTCTAACTTCTTCAAGGCATCCACATTGCTTCTACATGTAATGCTACACTTAACACAAAACATTTCAATTTGAATTTGAATTTTATTTTCTTCCTTTGAC